>NC_142886.1:765000-1096250 GCF_051225735.1 Oryctolagus cuniculus | reverse complement strand
TTCATCAGCTATACTTTTTTTTGTCAGGACTACAATAATAGTACATTTTAAAAGTGGTCAAATAGGGGCTAGACCTGTGGCACAACAGGTTAAAGCCCTGGCCTGTAATGTCAGCATGCAACAAGGGTGCTGGTTCAAGTCCTGGGGGCTCCACTTCCCATCCAACTCTCTGTTAATGTGCCTGGGAAAGCAGAGGAAGATGGTCCAAATATTTGGGCCCCTGCACCCACATGGGGGACCTGGAAGAAACTCCTGGCTTCTGGATTCAGATTAGCCCAGTTTGGCCCATTGTGGACATTTGGGGAGTGAACCTGCAGATAAAAATCTCTTTCTGTCTGCCTCCTTTTCTCTAACTCTGCCTTTCAAATAAACAACACAGATCTTTAAAAAAAAAAAAAAAGTTGATGTGAAAAGAAGTGGCCAAATACACATCTCATAAAAGTTAACACATTATGTTTTCTCAGAAGTGCAGTTAATACTTACTAATTTTGTACAGTATCTTATATTTTCCCATTTTCATAACAATAACATTCCTAATTCCATTTTGTTGAGTTTTATGTCATCAATTTTTTTTTGAAATAGGAATCCGATGCCATCCTCTCTCACTAAAGACACTGATGACAGAGTGCAGAAGCTGTGTTCATTGTAGGTGTAGCCTGGGTTCCCTCCCTCCTGGCTGTGTTTGAGGGAGACATAATTTGGTCACCCTTGGGCATCTTACACTAGGTAGAAGCAGGTGTACCTTGTGCTGAACAGAGAGATGTTGTGTCCACAGCCAGGGCTAAATCCTGGGGCCTGTGCATTCCCTCATAAAATGTGCACACCTGAGCCCCAACTCATGCACCAACACTGCCACAGCAGGAAGAATAAGCATGACCCTTGCCCCTGCAGCAGGAGCTAGTTCTATCCTCACTTACCACTTGCACTGACAGGTGGGATGGATCACTCCCTGAAGAAATCCTGGGACAATGTTCTCAGTAGAAAACATGGATTTGTGCCAGGGAAAAGCATCGGCGTTTGAGGATCATGCAAGTCCAATCCCATTTCTACGTAACAAAATGTTTTTTCTATTGTGTTTCTTTGGAGTAGAAGTTTTCTATTTTTTTTCTAATTCACCATTTCTTTTTTCCCTTGTGAGTATATTTATGTGTCCACACTCTCACATGCTTGCTGCACAACAGGGAGGGAGGTCAAGATGGAAAGGACGGGAAGCATCCAGGAGGCACTGGCATGGGGGAGGAGAAGGGACAAAGAGGGTGTCTGTCCCCACCTGGGCCCCCACCACCTCCTAACCAGGAGGTGGACCTGGAGCTGCAAGAACAGGAAGTGCTTACTCTGACTTGGAGGAAAGTTTCAAAGTGCAGTAATCTCCTTTACAAAAAGCCTCTTCCCTCCGCTCTCTGCCCCTCAATGAAGCCCAGCTCCCTGCACAGCCTGTCCTTGAGGCTTTGGCAGGACAAGGTCATGGGGAAGGGCTGTGGACCACAAGGGCTTAGGCATAGTGGCTGCCAGGCATCAGGGAGTGGTCCCTTCTGTGGTCCATCTGGTCCTGCAGGTGGGCAAACTTGGCCAGCTCACTGAGCTCCTGGAACTGTTGGTCCATCTTGTGGCTGACCAGTGAGTGGTAAAAGTGGACAGCGAAGATGTTGAAGACCAGGCCAAAGGGCACCATGATGGTGGTGGACGCGATGGCTGCCTCCTGGCCCGGGGTGATGCCGCTCTCACTGCTGTTGTTGGAGGCTGCACCACCAGCCAGGGGCTTGCTGGTAGGGCGTGGCTGCCCCTGGCTGCTTCTTGAGGGGCAAGAACTTGACCCAGCAGAGCAGCACGACCTCAGCCAGGAAAAGCAGTGTGCCAATGACAGTGGAGATGGCCCAGGCCAGCTCGATGTGGTGATGCATGCGCTCGTGGGGCGACTCCTTGACGGAGTTGAGGTTGTGGACGTTGCTCATGGCCTCGATGTTGGGCAGGATGCAGGTGCTGATCCTGAGTGCAAACAGGTGCACGGTCACCAGCACCGTGGTGCAGGTGCTGAAGGCGATGAGCAGCCCTGGTGGGTAGTCGTGCTCAGCGTCCAGCTACACCTCCACCATGGCCACCATGGTGAAGCCAGACAGCAGAGCCAAGATCCGGCTGGAGGCTTTGAGCTTGGCGCTGCTCAAGTAGAGCTTGCGCCAGGACAGCACCTGCATCGAGTGCTCCTTGAGGCTCATCACCTTGGAGTAACTCTGGCCAATCCAGCCCGGATAGCTGACTGCTGGTGGCAGCGGCAGCGGCGGTGGCGGGGACCCCAGGGGCTCCCCCGACCCTGCTGTGGTGATTCCAGCGGCTGCCGCTGGTGGTGCTACCGCCGCTGAGGGGAAGCTTGGGATTGTTGCTGCTCTGGGGCGGGCGGGCTCCAGATGCATGGAGCACACTGCAAAGGCATGGGCCAGCCCGGGAGCCTGCGAAGGCAGTGGCCCCCACCCCCCGCCGTGCCTCCGCCCACCCCCCACGAGGGCCCGGCCTTTATTCACCATTTTCTTTTCTTTTCTTTTTTTTTTTCTTTCTTTCTTTTTTTTTTTTTTTTGACAGGCAGAGTGGACAGTGAGAGAGAGACAGAAAGAAAGGTCTTCCTTTTGCCATTGGTTCACCCTCCAATGGCTGCTGCAGCTGGTGCACTGTGGCTGGCGCACCGTGCTGATCCGAAGGCAGGAGCCAGGTGCTTCTCCTGGCCTCCCATGGGGTGCAGGGCCCAAGCACTTGGGCCATCCTCCACTGCACTCCCGGGCCACAGCAGAGAGCTGGCCTGGAAGAGGGGCAACTGGGACAGAATCCAGCGCCCCAACCGGGACTAGAACCCGGTGTGCCGGCGCCACAGGCGGAGGATTAGCCTAGTGAGCCGCAGCGCCGGCCACCATTTTCTACATCTTGAAAATTTACTGATTCTTCTCATTGTTCTATGTGTTTTTTGAATTCCTCATTTTGTTCCCATATTATCATTGATATTCTTGAGTGTTCCTCTGTGTACTTTTCTAGGTTGAACAACATGTATACCCAACCTCAGAACACCAGAATATATAAGCAAATGTTGAGAACTCTGAAGGGATAAACAGCAAGGGAACAAACATAGCATATCAATACTCCACTTTCAAGAGTGGTAGACTTGAACATTGTAAATCAACTTTTGCTAACAGTTACACAGAGAGCATTCTACCTGACAGCAGCAGAACATGTGTTCTTCTCAACAGCTGTCAACAATTCTCCAGGTGGGATCATCAGTTAATTCAGAAAATATGTGTCAGCAATTTTTAGAAAATTGGAGTCATATCATTGCTTTCATAACTCTAATAGAATAAAAATAGAAATCAATTCCAGAAAAATGGGAAAAGTCACACGTATGTGGATGTCAATCCACACTGTGTCAAACAGCCATTGGCTTGAAGAGGAAATCAAAAAGGAAATCAGAGAATATTTCAGTGGGTACATTTTGAGTTTTGAGCTGGGATCCATAGCCACAATCACAATCCTCAAGTCCAGGCTTGGGTACAAAGAGAAACCAGGTGGACATGGAAGGTCACCAGTAGAAAAGCTCTCTGAACACTGAGAACCATGGGGATCTTTAAACAGAGCAGACAGAAGTCTTCTTACTGCCCACAACAATTAAGGAGACCAGGATGCTGATGTTTATGACCGAGTTCAAAGGCAGGCTGCAAAATTATATATATTTTATATATAAACATTTCATAGTTGGCTGAGCTTTATTTTATAAATGGACTGAACATAAGCTCCTTCATTAACATTTAGTAAATAGTTCAGTTTGTTCATTCAACAAATGATCTTCACATGTCAGGCACTAGACACTATTCTAAGTATCTGGGATGGAGCAGCAAAAGACACACAATCAGAAAGGCTGCTTTTTAATAGGTCACACACCAGATATGAGAAAATGAATGAAAACTCACACTGATTCTGTCATAAGTGCTATAAAAATGTAAGTGTGGACAGAGAAAGAACTGGGACATAAAGAAGCTGCTTTGAGTACTCTGAACAACAATCAATCCATTTCCTCCTAAAGTGTAGTATCCCCCAGATGCTTGATCCTGAAGGGAGATATTTTAGAGATTTATTTATTTTGTTGAAAGGCAGAGTGAAAGGGAAGGAGATACACACACATAGGTGGTAGCTTTGGGATCTGCAAGGGGGGGAAGGCCTACACTTCTGGGAATGGAGAATCCCTACCCGTACTTCTGAGGAAGAAAAGTCCTTGTCAAGGTCCCTGTGGGTGCCTAAAGGTCAACCAATGAGGATCAGACCCGCCTCAACCTTTAACCCCCATGCCCTGAATCTATAAAAGGAGCCCTCCCAATCTCTGATGTGCGACTTCCCCAGCCCCTGCTTTGTTGCTCTGTTGGGACTGGGGAACCTCACCTGGGAGTGGAACCCCAATAAAAGCCTGTGAATTAATCTATTCATCTGCCTGCAAAGATTTGTTATGGGCTAGACACCTTGCAATAGGGGAGGAATAGAGAGAGAGAGAGAGAGAGAGAGAGAGAGAGATTTCCATTCACTGGTTCCCTCCCCTAAATGGCTTCAACAGTTGGGCCTGGGCCAGACTGAAGCCAGGAGTCAGAAACCCCATCTGAGTATTTCATGTGGGTGGCAAGGAGTCAAGTAATCAGGCCATTATCTGCTAATTCCTAGGCACAGGTTAGATTGGATCAGAAAGAACACAGCTAGGATTCAAGTTGGCACTCTGATAGGGGATGCAGGCTTCATAAGTGATAGTTTAATGTGCTGTACCACAATGCCAGTCCCAGCAAGTGAGTTTTATGTTCATGTTCTTGATGATTATTTCCTATTCCATATTTGCACTGGAACCTGTGAACTAAACTGCAGTAGAAGGTGAAGCAAAGTCTATTTTCCTAAGAACAAATGTAGGTTTCACTCAGATTTGTTCCTGGAGGATATTTAACACATATCAGGTTATTTCTTTGCTCTGGAACCTGTGAACTAAACTGCAGTGGAAGGTGAAGAGAAGTTGGAAAGGCCCCCTGCTCAGAGGCCTGGTCTGGCTCTGTGGTCAACTCTGGCAGTAGGCTGATAAGGAATCCAGTCAAGGTGGTGTAGCGGCATCTCAGCGGGAGTTTTGATCCCATACTTTGTGTCACTTAGCAAGGGGGCTAGTGAGCTGGTGCTTAAGCTCCAAGTGTGAGGAGATCCAGAGGTGCACAAGCACTGGGCCCACGCACACACACATTCACACACAGTGGGATTACAGCTCAGGGACAGCTCTGCATGTTGGCTTGTGCTGCTACCTGCTCCACGCAGAGTAGCGGGCTGCCTCTTCAGCTCCAGGTGTGTGGAGATGCAGAGGTTCACACACACCAGGCCATGATCCCCAAGAGGATGGAGAGTGGTGAAAGGGCTCCCCTTTTTATCCTCATTTTCTGGCAGTCCTCCAGCTTGCCATCCTTTGATTTGTCCAATCAATGCTGTTTCCTCCTTGTGTTATGCCCAGTTCAGTTGTCCCCAAAGACCACCAAGGTGCTGATACCACTGTAAAGCACATGAGAGCTGGCGCCATGGCTCAATAGGCTAATCCTCTGCCTAGCAGTGCTGGCACACTGGGTTCTAGTCCCAGTCGGGGCACCGGATTCTGTCCCAGTTGCCCCTCTTCCAGGCCAGCTCTCTGCTGTGGCCAGGGAGTGCAGTGGAGGATGGCCCAAGTGCTTAGGCCCTGCACCCATTGGGAGACCAGGAGAAGCACCTGGCTCCTGCCTTTGGATCAGTGCGGTGTGCCGGCTGCAGCACGCCGGCCACGGCAGCCATTGGATGGTGAACCAATGGCAAAAGGAAGACCTTTCTTTCTGTCTCTCTCTCACTGTCCACTCTGCCTGTCAAAAAAAAAAACAAAAACAAAAACAAAAACAAAAACAAAAACAAAAACAAACCAGCACATGAGAGTTTTATTGCAGGTCTGGGCCTGGACTCCCAATCAACGCCAACCCAGTGGGTCTGCATTGGGAGCCCCGACCCTTCAGTTAACAAGGTTTTTATAGGTTTTTCAGAGACGTTATACATCATGGTACCATTTAGCAAATCATCTCATCCCGCAGGAAATTCAAAGGACATCTCCTAGAATTGATTAGTGCTTTCAGTGGCAGGAACAGACCTACTAAAGGTGGTTGGATGGCTTTGGGGTTGATGCCTTTTGAATTGATTGGCCGAAGCATAGGGTCCAAGCTGCTGGGGCGTACGTGCCAAACTGCAGGGTCTCGGGTAGCTATCAATCACCTTATCTGCCCTGAGAAGACACCAGGAACTCTAGGTATTTCTCTGTTATCTGTTAATCGGCTGTTGCTAGGAGAGTTTATTGCAAGGGGAGTTCATTTATTTACTTTTAGGAGCTTCGGGCTCAGAGTTCAGGTCCTGGTCAGGCCCAAGTTACAAGATGGAGGCCTAATTAAAAATAGTTGCACCTTGATCCAGCTCAGGTCTCACACTTGCTTGCAGTTAGTTGAACAGTCCAGTCAGTACTGTTCCTGTCTTACTTATGTTTGAACAGTCCAGTCAGTGTGGGTAGCACACTGTTATCTGACCAGAGATGTCTTCTTGGTATGATTAGGAGTGTCTCCCTAACAGCCATTAGGCATTGCCTCAGCTCCTGACTTATAACTCCATTTTATTTTTATTTTGTAGCTAGTGGTAACTTTTCAGTGTTTTACTGTGGAGTTTCCACAGTTCATCTCCTTTTCAGGTAGGTGATCCAGGACTCTTTTTAAGATTCCTGTGGGATTCTCCACAGATGAGCATGTAGGACCCCAAAAGCGGTGTCCTTTTGTGACGACCCCAGAAACATAGACTCCAGACCAGACGATGCAAAAGGCAGGAGGCAATTTTATTTCATTTTCGCAAATGGGCCCTCTACTGCTGCAAGCAGCGAGCAAGAGAGAGGAGCCCCGAGCAGCTATCTCACACAGCTTTTAAGGGGCAAAACCACAAAATTAACATACTATAGGGTGGCGTAAGTTTATTGGGCAACTACAAGGGGAGGAGGTCGTCGAGGAGGAGGAGAAACAGGGGGCTACGTGCCCTACGTGTCTAAGCTTGGACAAGGGGAGGGGGTCATTGAAGAGCAGAAAGGGGTGGCTATGTGCCCTACGTGCCTCATGGTTTCTTTGTTAAGCTTGAACAAGCACAGGGGAGGGGGCTTAGGTGCATACCAGGATGTTCTGTCACCCTTATCTCTGGGTAGTAGCCCTTATCTCTGGGTAGTAGCTATCTGCTTTCTCTGTGAACTTAGTTTACTCCCCATTTCCCAGGACTGTTTTATTAAGGCCATTTTTTATGGCGGCTCTTGGCTCCTTTCATTCCCCCATTTTTTTTTTTAACTAATTTTAATCCTAAAATTGTGTGCCCGTTAATGAGGGGTTTCAATACGGTCACTGGTTGCCAGGGCTTGATACTGTTGCGTGAGGACTAATGCCAATGATCAGCAAGCCAGGCCTTAGCATGTGGGCCCATGGCCAGCCATGGGTCCCCACATCTCCTCCTTTTTTTATTAAATTGAGAATGGCCTCTGTCTTAGGTTGCCTTCAGTCATCTCTGTCCTTACCCGTCATCGGTAACTCTGGCAGCTTGGCCTAGAGCCCTGTCTTAGGTTGGTACAGGATACTGAGCGTCTTACCCGTCTTTGAGTACCATTCCAGCCCAACATTAGGTGAGAGATGAAACATACAGCCAAATATCAATTATTTTGATTACAAAGGAAGTTTGGTACAAAGTTTTAAATGATGAATCTCAGTCCATTCATACTGTAGCGAAGTCAGCATAAAATGCAGAACACACAGAATACATCCCATACAAAGTAGGAAAAGCAGTAGCAGTCCAGCCAACATTAATAACCAATGAATCCATTGAAACCCTTCAAATGAATAGTGGGTTAGTAATAAACATATGTTGCATTTTACTCTTAAGTTTATCAATAACAGACTCTATATATGGCACATTGTTAGTAATGTTAAAGCAATATCCCCCAGGTACAGGTTTACAACTTAAATGATCTTTTTAACAGCAAGTAATTGTTAGCTGCATGGCTTAAAAGCACTCCTGAGTGAACTTGATCCAATTCTTTGGCTATATTGGATAGCACAGTAGCAGTAAGATTGATTGCTTTGGTCACCAAACATGTAAGCCTTCATAGTCCACGATTATTTCCAAAGGCCAGTCCAGGAACACTTACTACTGATGCAGCCATGGCAAGGGCAGTGTTCTCTCCTATTAGGATGATTGTTATTGTAGTCTTCAGGTAAAGCACACCACTGCTCTATCCGCTGCTGTAAATACAGATGTTAACATCAGGGCCACACGGCCCAGGGAGCAATTGCAGAAAGGCATGTTGGTTACATGGAAAAACCCATCCCTTAGGAGCCCTTGTCCCATACCAGTACTGGATCAGGTCCATTCCATTGATTGGTGATAGGATCCCTCCATTTCACCATTGCTCTTTTTACAGCTGTTTTTAAGCAGTTAGAATTTAACAGAGACATCAAGAGAACATAATAGATTACTTTAACTCATTGCTTTAACAGAGGATCAGATTTTGATTTTATGTCAAAGAAAATAACCAAAGATTTCTTCTTCCCATAACATTTTGTGACTTTCTCACACCTTCTGTAACTTGCTCAAACCTTTCTCTTCTCCTCCCCTCTTTTTTTTTATTCCAGTATAAACCAGCCATTAAGATAAACAATTTTTACAAATCATATCCTTTTAAAAGTATCTCTTTCTTTTAACTTTCCTTATCAAGAACACGCTTTTGTGTTTGTGACCTTTTACATCAAAATGATGGTATCTGGGACTGTAGCAGTCAATGGGAGAGTAACTTTGTTTAATTCCCTGTAATCCACAGTCATTTTTCAGGTTTCATCTGATTTCTTAACATGCCAAATTAGATAATTTCTTTTAGTGATTATGGGAATCATCACTCCAGCACTAAGATAATTTTTTACTGTTTTAGATTTTTTTTATGTCCACCTGGAATTTTGTATTGTTTACACTGAATAACCTTAGTTGGCCCTGGCAGCAGTACAGGAGCTTGATATAATTTTTTTTACCACTACCTAGCAGTTTGACTCCAAAGGGCAGCATTTTCTTTTTCCCAATTTACATTTATCCTGTACTTATTTTTCCAATTGCTTACACATGCATCAGTATGCAGATAACAAAATCCATTCTCACCTCCCCAAAGCCTATAGTTCATCCCCCTTTTCTACCGGCACTGATAGCAAAACCTCAATAACTTGTGGAGGCTGTGCACTCCGTAACTTGCCATCCCAATTCTCACTCGATTCTGAGCAGAGAGCCCATTCCTTCACCAAAGAGGCGAACTGAAGGTCTTTTCAGCCAGGAACATCACAGGTTACACATGCAACTTCAGTTTTTCTTTTAAAGAAAGGCATTGCTTTGCATACTTGCAGATCCTGCCAACTACGCCAATTTGTGACAGTAAATTACTTTTTAGCTGTCTGCTGTGCACAGACTTAGTTACTTTTAATCTGCAAGAAATACGCTGCAAGCCTTGTAGTGCACACTAAAATTATTTAGAGGAAAGATGGTAAAGGAGCATAGATTAACAGAATGTTGCAATAAACATGGCTCCATTGCTTTAATGATACTATGGCAAGATGGTCCACTGATCCCTGTAGGGAGGGCCTGAGGCTGGCCCCGCTTCCAGTTTCCTGAACTCTGTTTTTTAATGAATTACCTTCTTTATCAGTTTTGGAGTGACATTTATTGGCCCAATGCCTTCCCCTTTAGCACTGGAAGCAAATCCCAGGAAGAGCCTTATTTTGATTTTTGACTTCTGGACAATTTTTGTACATGTCCCTGTTGCCCATATTTATAGCACCCTCATTTATCAGGCATAGCCCTCCTTGATGATTTTTGTAATGACATACCAAGCAGAGCATCAGGTCCTGAATGTCCTGTTATTAATCCATTTTGTTAATTTCTCATTAAAGGGACTGTCACAGAACACCTCAATCACAGTAGCCAATTGATCATGTAATCATTATGGGCACATTTAACGTTCAGCTTGACTGCATGTTCCCCCAGGATGAAACAGCAGCAACAGAGGCTTGCTCCGGCTCCCCCTTAAAGCCCCCAAGGACAAGGGTGGCTCATTGCCAAGATGTTAGGCAAGCAGTGTGTCCCATCTAGGGTCTTGGCCAGAGAGCCGAGACATGCAGCATGCCCACCTGTTTATCAGAAAACATTCCTTTATCCTCCTCCCCGGGAACTGGCCAGGCTCCCAAGGAGCAGGAGAAGGTCATTCGGCAGCAAAGTTTCTTGGTTACCAGAGCCAAATCTAGGTACAAGCCTCTCCATCCCAAAAATTTGTCCTTACATTTGGCCCTAGGGTTGCATTGAGAGATAGACATAATTAACACATCATAAGAATACAATACACATTTTTCATACAAGTATACATCTAGCAATCAAACACAACAATAAAAACAGATGGGGGAGACAGTAAGAAATAAAGGACAACAAAAACAGCGACACACAGAACACAAATCACAAGCCGCGTGGCAACAGACCTAGACAAAACCGAAACTATCAGAAGGGAGCGGCCGTCTGGCCAGGCTCTCCCCTGGAAGAAGGGAAATTCCCTCTTTCCCTCCTTCCCAGACCACCACTGGAGCGTCCTCCAGGGTTGAACCAGGGGTCTCAGGACACGTCTGTCTCCCCCACTGGTCCAGTCAATACTGAGCCTGTACAGGCGCCCCAGGACGGATTCCACGTCGCCCTGGCAGACAAAGACAAACAGTACAAACCACAATTACAATAATACACAAGTAAGCAAACTTACCTCCGTCAGGCTGATGGAGTGTGGGAGTCTGGGGTCCCCCAAATCCTGGACGAGCCCCCAAATGTAGGACCCCAAAAGCGGTGTCCTTTTGTGACGACCCCAGAAACACAGACTCCAGACCAGGCGATGCAAAAGGCAGGAGGCAATTTTATTTCATTTGCGCAAATGGGCCCTCTACTGCTGCAAGCAGCGAGCAAGAGAGAGGAGCCCCGAGCAACTATCTCACACAGCTTTTAAGGGGCAAAACCACAAAATTAACATACTATAGGGTGGCATAAGTTTATTGGGCAACTACAAGGGGAGGAGGTTGTCGAGGAGGAGGAGAAACGGGGGGCTACGTGCCCTACGTGTCTAAGCTTGGATATGGGGAGGGGGTCCTTGAAGAGCAGAAAGGGGTGGCTACGTGCCCTACATGCCTCACGGTTTCTTTGTTAAGCTTGAACAAGCACAGGGGAGGGGGCTTAGGTGCATACCAGGATGTTCTGTCACCCTTATCTCTGGGTAGTAGCCCTTATCTCTGGGTAGTAGCTATCTGCTTTCTCTGTGAACTTAGTTTACTCCCCATTTCCCAGGACTGTTTTATTAAGGCCATTTTTTATGGCGGCTCTTGGCTCCTTTCAAGCAGAATAATAGCAACTAACAATCTATCTGAGGGCAGGGACAAAAACCTTCAGAAGGCCAGAATCATATTCCTGTCTAGCCTGCTCTTGTTAAAACAAACCTTGGGAACAGGGTGGGATCCTTACTTCCTTTCTATTCTCATGAGAAAACTAGAAACTCAGAGGAGTGTGCTCTCCACTTCTGTCTTGCTAATAGGTTCTGGGGAGAAGCAAGTGTCTTGCCCACTCTTAAAAGGACTCCTGTTTAGGTCATCTAAGTCCTCACAGCAACATGCCCTTCCTTATAACCTCTATATAAGCCCCCAAAATATCCTCCTCCAACAGAATGGTAGTCCTGTAACCACAAAAAGTGCATTTTTGCTTTTCAAATGTTTATCTTAATGAAGACACCCTCTGTTGCTGTAATCTTGTGAATAATATTTGCATAAGAATTTCAGAAGCCTACAGAGAAAAGGAGATGATTAGGAATGGCAGGTTTTTACCCCAGCTGACAAAGAACCCTCTCCTAACTGAAGCAGAAGGCACCTTCCTGGTGACACCCTAGACTCCCCTGACTGGCTGGTGGGACCTTCCTCAGAACAAAGCCTGACAATCTGCATAATTGTTAATTGAATAGGCTTATTGTTTTATTTGAAGATTCACCCTCCAATTAGTCCTGTCTCTTTAAAAATCCTCTGTGCTTGGTTGTTTGGTAAAAAAGTGCTTGTTTGGATGGAGAGAAACTTCCATTTTCTTTCCCCAAGGCTGCTGCTGCCTTCTTGCAATAAACCTTTTCCTCTGGCCAGGCCTCATCTTTGGTGAATTGAAGCGGCGAGCATCAAGAGCTGGATTATTCGCTCAATAACCACATTGGTGAGCGAACCAGAAGTCGGGTGTATTCTTCAAGTGGCCTGACCCTCTCACACTGGTAAGGAGGGCAATGGCCACTTGTACTCCACCCCCCAGAGCTGCTTGTGAGCTAACCTGGTGGCTGGGACTCTGGGGACATCCAGCAGCTGCTGAGAGCACTTTCTCTCCGGGACTTTCCTTTCTCTTCCTGCTGCGCATTAGCTACCTATTAGCATAATGGCTTCCATTTGTGTACGGAGTCAACAGCTCTGAGACTGGGTAAGTTGAACCAGGGGCATACCTGAAATTTCTGTCTCTGCTCTTTGTGTTCATGGCATTTGGACCTGGCTTAGGTCATTCTTTGTGGTACTGGTTTGTGGGAGACAAGATTCTAAGATTTTTGCCTGGGTCCCTCTGTGAGGAAGATTTGTATATGGTTTCGAAGAGTACTCATTTGGAGTGGTTCAACTTAATTTCCATCCAAAAGCACCTTGAGTTGCATTGTGGCTTATTGAGCAGCTTATAGTTACAATCCTATTACTAAGAAGAAAGTGGTGTTTTATTGTAATACTGCATGGCCTGTGTATGTGTTAAATTTAAGAGAAGGTGGCTGTTAAGTGGATTTTTTAAATGTTTATTTTATTTGAAAGGCAAAGTTACAGAGAAGCAGAGGGAGAGAGAGAGAGAGAGAGAGATCCTTCATCTGTTACCGGAGAAATGGCAGGGTTCTTGTCTTTCCTAAGGAAGAATTCAGGCATGAGACAGAGAGTAGTGCAAGGTAAAATAGCAAGGTTTATTAGGGAAGGGACATCCGTAAGAACGGATGGGCACCTCTCCAGACAGGACCTGGGAGAGAGTGCCCAGTTGCTCAGACTGACGGAGAGCGAGGTTACCTGGTTGAGTGGAGAGAGTACACCTGGGCAGTCCAGGTGGGTGGCTCAGCAGAGAGGCAGAGGGCTGAGAGCGCAGTCTGGTTGAGGCGCGGGGGGGGGGGGGGGGGGGGTTTGGGGGGGGGGAGTGTTAAGGAGATGGGTCTTGCTTCCCTGCCTGTGCTTCTCTTGGAACAAAGGACTTTTTGGATGTAAATAGAAAAACTTTATCTGGGTTTTCCCCTGAAGATATCAGATGGGAGGGAGAGTGAGCAGGACCCCCTAGAGAATGGGATCTGGAGCAGGGTGTTCAAAATGCAGATACTGGGCTGCATTTGGGAGATTGTGGAAGATTTGTCAGGCAGAAGGGGTGGGGACCCCCACCTGGCAGGTTATCAGGTGGGGGGGGTGCAGGGCAGGATGCAAATACCGGGCTGCCCCTGAAACACCATCAGGATGACTTTGAGATGCAGATGCTTATGCTGGACAACGTCTTCTCTTTAGGCCTGTAACACACACATAAGCTCATATCTGACTTCCTACCTAACACATCCACTGGTTCACTTCCCAGGTGGCCACAATGGCCAGAGCTGGGATCTGAATCTAGGAGTCAGGAGCTTCCTCCCAGACTCCCTCCACCCTGGATGCAGGCCCAAGCACCTGAGCCATCCTCCACTGTTCTCCCAGGCCACAGCAGAGGGCTGGATCACAACTGAAGCAGTGGGGACCGGCCCTAACTGGCACCCAAATGGGATGCTGGCACTGCGGGTGTCTGCTTCACCCAACATGCCACAGCATCAGCCCCTGTTAAGTGGATTTCCAATAGTAGAGGTTTTGTGAGGTTTCTGGTAAATGGGATGCAGTAAACATTTAAATCCCTAAAACCATCCAGCAACTGTGTATGTGGCTGTTGATGCCCAAGGAGACAGTTAGGAGTCCTTGTCAATTTAGAAAATGCAGGCGCTTCAGGGATATTTGTCCCATTCTTGGTCCTTTCCTTCCTTTCTTTATCTGAGTTTTCCCCTGAAGGTTTTCCCCTCCCCTCCCTTCCCTTCCCTTCCTCTTCCCCTCCGCTTCCCCTCCCCTTCTCTCCCCTCCCTCCCCTCCCCTTCCCTCCCCTCCCCTACACTCCCCTCCCCTTCCCTTCCCTTCCCTCCCCTCCCCTTCACTTCCCTCCCCTTCTAAACCTTTTACTTAATGAATATAAATATCATGGATACAGTTTTAGGAATACAGCAGTTCTTCCCCCCATACCCACCCTCCCACCCCCCACTCCTCCCTGTCTCACCTTCTACTCCCTCTCCCATGTCATTATTCATAAAGATTCATTTTTAATTATATTTATATACAGAAGACCAACTCTACACTAAGTAAAGATTTTAACAGTTTGCTTGTACACAGACACACAATGTATAAAGTACTTTTGAAGATGACAAGTTTTACCATTAATTCTCATAGTACAACTCATTAAGGACAGAGGTCCTACATGGGAAGCAAGTGCACAGTGACTCCTGTTGTTGATTGAACAATTGACACTCTTAATTATGAAGTCAGTGATCACCTGAGGCTTTTGTCATGCGCTGCCAAAGCTATGGAAGCCTTGAGTTTGCATCCACAAACCCTGTCAGTACTCAGACAGGGCTGTAAACAATGTGGAAGTTCTCTCCTCCCTTCAGAGAAAGGTACCTTCTTTGATGGCCCCTTCTTTCCACTGGGGTCTCACTCACAAAGATTCTTCATGTAGATTTTTTTTTTTTTTTTGCCACAGTGTCTTGGCTTTCCATGCCTGAAATGGTGTCATGGGCTTTTCAGCTAGATCCAAAGGCCTTAAGGGCTGATTCCTATGTCACTGTGCTGTTTAGGGCATTTGTCATCAGCTCCCCATCAAATTTCTCTCAGCTGCGGCCCAGACAAGCTATGCAGGGTGGGTACGGATCCCGGATGGGTGAGGGTGTGTAGTGCAGGAAGATGAATAGGGTTAGGACTCGTGGGAAGCCAGCCTTTATCATGTTGCTGTTTTTCCTTTTAATAAATTTTGGGGAATTATTAAAATCCCTTAAACATCTCACCACCCTGGTAGGTAGATTTGCAACCTCTACAGACTGCCACTATTTCTAAGGTATGCTAACTAAATACAATGTTTGGAGTTCTCTCATCTTATACTCTCACATTATGCTAGAATCTATATACAGCACTCATACTGGGGTTTTCAGATCTGAGATAGTCTTGGAATTCTTAGTAATCAAGAAGCAAGAAATAAGACTTAGAATACTCACTCAAAAATCTAGAAAATTTAAATATTTAAAAATCTGGACATTGCTAACCAAGACTGCCTAATGTGTGTAAGAATAACAGCCACTTATTATGTACTATGGAGAGGCAGAGCAGTTCACTCTTGCACAGCCCATCTCACCATTGCAACCTCATGAACAACAGGGAGGTTCCCAGCTCACAGTCACATGACCTGCTAATTAAAAATAATGAGTGTCAGCCACCTTTCTTTTAAAGCCTTCCAAGGAACATGTGCATGGATGCTTGGAACACTATAGTCCAGCAAGCCTGTGTGTGATTGACATCCCCTTAGAAATTCAGATCTGGAATTCATTTTTTTTTTTTTTTTTTTTTTTTGACAGGCAGAGTGGACAGTGAGAGAGAGAGACAGAGAGAAAGGTCTTCCTTTTGCCGTTGGTTCACCCTCCAATGGCCGCCGCTGCAGCCGGCGCACCGCGCTGATCCTGGCAGGAGCCAGGAGCCAGGTGCTTTTCCTGGTCTCCCATGGGGTGCAGGGCCCAAGCACCTGGGCCATCCTCCACTGCACTCCCTGGCCATAGCAGAGAGCTGGCCTGGAAGAGGGGCGACCGGGACAGAATCCGGCGCCCCAACCGGGACTAGAACCCGGTGTGCCGGCGCCGCAAGGTGGAGGATTAGCCTATTGAGCCACGGCGCCGGCCAGGAATTCATTTTTTTTTTTTTTTTTTTTTTAAAGATTGATTTTTTTATTTGAACAGCAGGGTTACAGAGAGATAAAGAAGTAGGAAACTATGCTTTTTCTTATTATGCAGGTGCCTATTGGATGGTGAAGGAGAAATAATTGAGCTTAAATTTCCCTACTGAGGAAGGCAATCCCCCAAAGCCAAATGCCTTGAGACACCCTCATGGCCATCCAAAGAAGAAATTTGTGCCCCCATCAAAACAAGATATTGTGTATAAAATCCCAATAGCTCTGGGATCATTGTCCTAGCTAACATGCCCATCCAGTTTAATACTATGTCTGACCTACAAACTGAGCCCTAGTCAATGGCTTTACTTACTTGAGGTTTAAAATTCTTAGTGAAAGCTGCCAACAGTTTTATGATTTGCTGTTTAGGTAGAATAATGTTAATATGTCATTGCTTTTAATATTACTGTGAAATGATAAGGCACCTGCAAGGTAAAACATGCAGAAACTACCTGTGTGGCTCCCCTTTCCCAAGGAGGTAGAGACTGGTTTTCAAATTCATTTCCTTGATACCATCTGGAACCAGGTCTATTTTAGGAGGAATTTTAAATTAGGACTAACAATCTAATAATATTATTGGGAATTTACTTAGGGTTTAAAGTCACTATGTTACAGAAACTTTACAAATGAGCATATGAGCCAGAAGCTAAACAAATGTTCTTGCCTTTATCTCTCTTCAAAGGGAGAAAGCAAGGGTCAAAACAATGTCAATTTTCCATTCCAAAAATTCTCCTACATTACTTTCATTCAGCAGAAAGGAGCCAGAATGGAGTCAATTCCCCTATTCCATACATATGGATCAGAAAACTTGGCAGTGAGGAATTATTAGCCATAATACAGGCACCTTTCCTTCCCACATTTTACCTTCATGAAGGCATCTAATCTAACACAGTCTTGTGAATATTGTTTTCATAAGAATTTCAGGAGTCCACTGAAAGGGGATGATTTGGAATGACAGACTTTTGACCGAACTAAACAAAGTCTCCTCCCAACTGATGTTGAGCTCTGTATCAAGAAACTGCCAGCTGAGGGATCCATGCTGCACCCCCCTGCCAAGGTAGGACCCTCATTAGAACAAAGCCTGAAAATCTGCATAATTGTTAATCAAATAGACTCATTGTTTTATTTGTAACCTCACTCTGCAACTGTCCTGTTGGCTTGTTGGGAAAGAGCTCATTTTGGATTGGGGGATCTCTCTTTCCCCCAAGACCACTGACTTTTTTAAATTAACCCTTTCCTTTTACCAACACTCTGATGAATTGACCATCTGAGCAGCAAGCAGAAGGGCCTGATTATTTGGTAACTATCATCAAGATTTGATAGACTTCTGTGTCCTCATTTGCAAAAGATTAACTGTTCTGTATTATTCTCCCCAAAACCATGTCCCCATTATTTTAATTGGCACTTGGGACAGAGTCCAAGCCTTTGGTAACAACACTATTCTAATTTTTAATTAAATTTTAGTACTTTATCATCAGGCTTGATTTCCAAGTTATCTGGTTGAGCAGCTTGTTAAAATAAACAGACTACAAAAGAATATTTTACATTTCTGATTATTAAATGAGGAAAAGACATTTTATGTTTTGTCAAAATCTCATTCTCTACTCTTTTTGTTTTTTGCTTTTTAAGATTTATTTATTTATTTGAAAGTCAGAGTTACACAGAGAGAGAGAAGGAGAGACAGGGAGAGAGAGGTCTTCCATCCACTGGTTCACTCGCCAATTGGCTGCAATGGCCAGAGCTGCACCAATCCAAAGCCAGGAGCCAGGAGCTTCTTCCAGGTCTCCCATGTGGGTTCAGGGGACCAAGGACTTGAGCCATCTTCTACTACTTTCCCAGGCCACTGCAGAGAGCTGGATTGGAAGTGGAGCATCTGGGACTTGAATCGGTGCCCATATGGGATGCTGGCACTTCAGGCAGTGGCTTTACCTGCTAAGCTACAGCACCAGCCCCTTCATTCTCTACTTTTGTTAGGTCTCCATACTTAAATTTAATAGTTGAAAAGATAGTTTTGTTATTAATATATTTAAGTACTTTCTTTATTAATCAAATAATTTTTATTACTAGACCAATTCCTCAGAGATTAGAGTTGGCTAGAGGATAAAGGTTTATTACAAGGTCTTGGGGAAAGAGATCTCAAGATCCAAAATGTGCTCTTCCTGCCCATAAGCTAGTAAAAAAATGGAAGAAAAGTAGCTACAGTGAGATTAGAAAATTTGAGTCTAGTTAATTGATAATTTGGCAGATTTTTCAGGCTTTGTGTTCTGATGATTAACTGGGCAGCCCAAGGTGTCAGTCAAGCATTGGTTTGTAATTTGAATTTTGTCAGTTACATCAGCTGAAGAGTTTCCTTGTTAGCTGGGTTGATCCTGGATTCCTTGTGTAGGGAACAAAACTTTTGCAAAGGCAAGTGAAATCCACCTTAGCTAAGTGTTGCCAGATCTGACAAGCAAATGCATTTGGTGCACACCAAGGTTTGGCTATACATCCAAAGCCAGGAGCAAGATGCTTCTTCTGGGTCTCCCCTGTGGGTGCAGGGGCGCAAGGCCTTGGACAATCTCCTACTGCTTTCCCAGGCCATAGCAGGGAGCTGGATCAGAAGGAGAACAGCTGGGTCTTGAACTGTCACCCATATGGGATTCTGGCACTGAAGGCAGCAGCTTTACTTGGTACATCACAGTGCCAAATCCAAGTCTGACATTCTAAATCAACTTTCAGTATGTTCCCAAAATTCTGAATTCAAATGTTCACAAAACAGAAGAGAAAATGTCTGCATTAAGCTAAAAATCTGAAAAGGGTAAGGAACATGATTTTATTATGGTTACACGGGTTCCCTTGTGAACTTCATATTAAGCAGAATGCTACCCAGAGCTCATTCTCTAATACATTTGTAGAAACTTGCTGCTTTTTATTTATCTTAAAAATATTTATTATTTGAAAGACAGAGGTAGAGAGAAAAGGAAGAAAGAACTTTAATCTGCTAGCTTACTCCCCAAATGACTGCAAAAATTGGAGCTGGGCCATGTTAAAGCAAGAAACCTGGAACTCCACCTGGATCTCCTAGATGCATGACAAGAATTCAAATATGTGGGCCATATTCTTCTAATTTCCTGGGTGCATTAGCAAGAAGCTGGATTGGAAGTGAAGCACATGAGATCAGAAACTATCACAAAGTGAGGTTTAAGCCACTGGCCCCATTTGTTGCCTTTTACTTATGCTTTGCCAACTTATTTAGAAATGCTGTTCTATTATTTAAGTGTTAGATTGTTGTTATCTTCATGGAGCATGAAATTATTCAATGGTGTGATGTGAAAAAGAAATTTTTTTTTCTTATCGATCACACAAAAGTTGTGTCTGGTTTTATTTTTCCTGTGTCAATCTCTGTCTTTTGGTGCATTTAGATAATTCACATTTAAACTGATATGGTTGAATTCATTAAAATAAACTATTTTAGCTGTCATTTTTCTTTAATGTCTTATTTATTTTTATTTTTTGAAAGGCAGAGACAGAAAGACCTTCCCACCTGCTGGCTCACGGCCCAGGGGCCTGCAGCAGCTGTGGCTAGGCAAGGCTAGAGCCAGCACCCAAAGCTGTATTTGCATCTACACAGATAGTCATGGGAGTCAGTACTTGGATCATCATCTCTCAGGATGAACATCAGCAGGAAGATGGACCAGGTGGAATAACCAGGCTCTAACAAGGTACTCCAATATGCAATGCCATTATCACAAGTGGCATTTCTTACCCTCAAAGCTCCCTGCAATGTCCACAGAAAGCCACTCTATTTTAATGGAGCACATTTGTGGTGGCTTTGTGTTGCCAAGTTTGGAAATAGGGAGAAGATAGCAGAGGGGGGCCAAATTTATTTATTATTTTATTTCTTTCAGGCAGAGACACAAACCGACACAATGCTTTCATGTGCTGGTTCCTTAAATGCTAACTCAAAACTAGGAGCTGCTGGGGTAGAAACTGTACTACATCAGTTTAAGCTGCTGTTTGGGATGCTCACATCAAATACCAGAGTGTGTCCTGCCTACTGTGATTTTTTAAAAAAAACTTTTATTGGTTTACAATTAATGTGAAACCTAGTTTGTCATGTTTGAAATCTAGAACTATGATGAGGTACATTGACATGTCAAATGATTTGTAAATGTCACACATCCTGATTTATTTATTTATTTTTGAGTAGTGTTATTTAATTTACCACAGTTAATTTACAAGTCATATTTATTTATTTTTTTTGTGGCAAGGCAGCAGTGTCATTCTTTTTTTTTTTTTTTTAAGATTTATTTATGGCTGGCGCCACTGCTTACTAGGCTAATCCTCCACGTGTGGCAGCGGCACACTGGGTTCTAATCCCGGTCAGGGACTAGAATGCATATACATATGCATTTTTTTTTTGACAGGCAGAGTGGACAGTGAGAGAGAGAGACAGAGAGAAAGGTCTTCCTCTGCCATTGGTTCACCCTCCAATGGACGCTGTGGCTGGCGTGCTGCGGCCAGTACACCACGCTGATCCGATGGCAGGAGCCAGGTACTTATCTAGTCTCCCATGAGGTGCAGGGCCCAAGGACTTGGGCCATCCTCCACTGCACTCCCTGGCCACAGCAGAGAGCTGGCCTGGAAGAGGGGCAACCGGCACAGAATCCAGAGCCCCGACCAGGACTAGAACCCGGTGTGCCAGCACCGCAAGGTGGAGGATTAGCCTAGTGAGCTGTGGTGCCAGCCTACATATGCATTTGACTTATAGCAAATAAATAAAAATTATACAGGTATAAAATACATCCATTTTATTTGTAATTCTTACTAAGCATTTTTGGGTGGCTAGGCAGTTCATATGCTGGTGGAACCTGTGATCACAAATGAGGTTTTAGTTGTCTAGTGCTTTAATTGAGGCTACTGCCTTCAAGATTGCTTAACTCACACCAATATGTTTTTAAAGAGTTATTTATTTGTTCATTTGAAAGGCAGAGTTATAGAGAGACAGGGAGAGACAGATCTCTCTGCTCATTTACTCCTCAAATGGCTTCAGTGTGGCCGGCGCCATGGCTCACTAGGCTAATCCTCTGCCTGCAACACCGGTACCCTGGGTTCTAGTCCCGGTTGGGGCTCTAGATTCTGTCCCGGTTGCTCCTCTTCCAGTCCAGCTCTCTGCTATGGCCAGGGAGGGCAGTGGAGGATGGCCCAAGTGCTTGGGCCCTGCACCCACATGGGAATCCAGGAGGAAGCAACTGGTTTCTGGCTTTGGATCGGTGCAGTGCAGTGGCTGTAGTGGCCATTTTGGGGGTGAACCAATGGAAGGAAGGCCTTTCTCTCTGTCTCTCTCACTGTCTAACTCTGCCTGTCAAAAAAAACAAAATTGGCTTCAGTGGCTCGGACTGGACCAGGCCAAAGTCAGAAGCCAGGAACTCCATCCAGGTTTCCCAAGTGGGTAGAAAGTGCCTAAGTTCTTGGACTGCCTTAAGATATTTTCCCAGGTGTATTAATAGGGAGCTGAATCAGAATTGGAGGAACGAGGGTTTTAACCAGTGGTGGTAGCAACCCATGGTTCCATATCACATATCAATACTGTTTTACTAATTTATTCATTTCAAAGGCAGAGAAAAAGACCCTCCTTCTGCTGGATAACTATACAAAAGCCAACAGCTGGCACCGTGGCTCAATAGGCTAATCCTCCGCCTTGTGGCGCTGGCACACTGGGTTCTAGTCCCAGTTGGGGCACCGGATTTTGTCCTGGTTGCCCCTCTTCCAGGCCAGCTCTCTGCTGTGGCCAGGGAGTGCAGTGGAGGATGGCCCAAGTCCTTGGGCCCTGCACCCCATGGGAGACCAGGATAAGCACCTGGCTCCTGCCATCAGATCAGTATGGTGCACCAGCCACAGCGCGCCGGCTGTGGCGTCCATTGGAGGGTGAACCAATGGCAAAGGAAGACCGTTCTCTCTGTCTCTCTCACTGTCCACTCTGCCTGTCAAAAAATAAATAAATAAATAAATAAATAAATAAATAAAAAGCCAACAACAGTGAGGGAGGTAGGAATGCCATGTGGGTATCCCATGCAGATGGCAGGAAATTAAATTTTTGAGCCATGAGCTGTTGACTCAAAAGAACACTCATGGGAGCAGTGTTGTGGTGTGGTGGGTAAAGTCACCACCTGCAGTGCTGGAATCCCATATGGGCATCACTTCAGGTTCTGGCTGCCCACTTCTATTCCAGCTCTCTGATATGGCCTGAGAAAGTAGATCACCCACATCCTATGGCCCCTGTGCCAATGTGGGAGACCTGGAAGAAGCTCCTGTCTTCTGGCTTTGGATTGGTTCAGCTCCAGCCATTGCAGCCAATTGGGGAGTGAACCAGTGGATGGAAGACCTCCCTCTCTTTCTCTCTGCCTCTCCTTTCTCTGTGTAACTCTGTGTTTTAGATAAATACATAGATCTTAAAAAAAAAAACTTGCAGGAAGTTGGGTTGGAGCTGCAGAATAGCCAGGACACACACCAAGCACTCTGGTATGTGATGTGGTATGTCCAGAAAAGTAGCTTAACCTCCTGAATCATAATGTCTACCCTTCCAATGTCTGGTTTGTGCAGCCTGTGACCTAGGCCCCATGTGTCCAACAGGCAAGTCTCAGGATTCTCCACATGATTGCTATGCAAGAAGGCAAACTTCCAAAGGCAAAATACTTTTTGAACTATGTTGGTATGATATTTACTGTTGTCTCATGGGCTAGAACAAGTGAACTGGAAAATGTCAGGGGAGTCCCTGTGGTGAAGGATTATATTAAGGTTTATATACATGGAGGAGTGTCACATGGAACAGTTACAGAGAGCTGTACTAGTATGTCAATTTTTCCTGTAGATATAATTGTGGCCAAAAACTGATTTTCAAGCTGCATACTTTCATGAAATTTTAGATACATGAAATACTGTAAGGAAAACAGGATAGCCTGAGTAATTTTCTGTGTAATATGGATACTAATGAAAGCATAATGTGTACTTCTACTTGTATGAACAATCATGATGAACATTATAAATTATTTCTATGCATTGACATTGATTTTTTTATGATTTATTTATTTGAAAGGCTGAGTTACAGAGAGGCAGAGGCACAAAGAGAGAGGTCTTCCATCTGCTGATCACTCCCCAAATGGCCTCATTGGCTGGGGCTGGGCCAATCTGAAGCCAAGAGCCTAGAGATTCTTCCAGGCCTCCCACATACCTGCAAGGGGCCCAAGGACTTGGGTCTTCATCCCCTGCTTCCACAGTCCATAGCAGAGAGCTAGATCAGAAGTGGAGCAGGTGTACTGGAATTGGTGCTTCACCCACTACTCCACAGTGACGGCCCTGGCATTGATTTTTTTTACAGAATTGGTAACAAATTAATATTTCAATTAGCCTAACAATAGTCTATGTTTAACCTGAGTGACTGGTAGAATTGTGTGTGCTCTTTCAGGGTCTTTTCTGCTCTTCCCATGTGTAAAGTCTATATTCCCCCATAGGGAGGGTGTCGCTCCCCGTCTTCATGGAGGAACGACACAGGACCCTGCGCTGTTCTTTCATCTGCTCAGCCCTCCCCGGGTTTGCTGCTGGTTCTTCCCGGGTTGGCTGCCGTCCCTTCCACCTCCGTGGAAGGGCGGTTCCCCCTGGCCACTTTCCCCACTTCCGCAGGGGAGCGGCACACCGCCGGCCGGCTCTCTCGGAGGCTGCACAGGTGTTCCCCTTAGATGTTCCCCTTAGATGTTCCTGGTGCATGTTGTCTCTCTCCTCCTTTATAGTCCTCTTCCGCCAATCCCAACTCTGCTACCCACACGCCGAGTACGCTGCTCTCCTCCAATCAGGAGTAGGTCCTACAGTTTATTGGTTGAACTGGAGGCAGCTGTGTAGAAGCTGTTTCCCTTCTCGGCGCCATATTGTGGGAGAGCAGATGCATAGAATAAGTCTTAATTCCAGTTACTTAGTCTAGTCCGAGTTGCTCCCAGTTGCTCCCCGCAGGAGGGTACTTTATTTTTGTTGCCCAGCTCATATGCCCATTTTTCTATATACATTTCCTTCATGACCTTGCTAGCACAGTAGAATCTAGGAAGAATCTAGTCTCACCCCTCCCTCCAGTAATTCCTCTTGCAGATAAGATTCTAGAGACATCTACATGTGGCCAAGTCCAATGAAAATAAATATATTGCCAGTAAGTTGTTTATTTGTTCCTTAGCTTCTTTCACATTGTATTTTAAGAGCTTTCTGAGATTTTGTTAAATAAATTGGAAAAGCATAAAGAAATATAATTCAGAATCAGGATTTATATAAGATAAAGTAAGCATGGCTACAAGATCTAAAGACATCTGAGCTGAATGTACATTGGTCTCACTTTTTTTATTGCCATAGCTACAAGACTTTTTACATGGTTTGAGTTGAAACTTAGAGAAGAATTGGCTACCTCAGAAACAATTAATTAAAATGGTTATATTTGGAATTGTTAATGTAGGGTGTCCTCAAAAGCTTTTTAGAGGCTGAACTTGTTTCATGGATCAGATCAGAAATTGTCTAGAGGATAGAACATATTGCACATCCTTAAATAACTCTCCATAGTTAGGAGACTACTTAGGAATATTTCATACTCTCAAAGTTATGTATTCAGGCAAATTATACCTTTTTTTTTTTTTTTTGACAGGCAGAGTTAGACAGTGAGAGAGAGAGACAGAGAAAGGTCTTCCTTTTTCCATCGGTTCACTCCATAATGGCCGCTGCGGCTGGCGCACCACACCCATCTGAAGCCAGGAGCCAGGTGCTTCCTCTTGGTCTCCCATGCGGGTGCAGGGCCCAAGTACTTGGGCCATCCTCCACTGCCCTCCCTGGCCATAGCAGAGAGCTGGCCTGGAAGAGGAGCAACTGGGACAGAACCCAGTGCCCCAACTGAGACTGGAACCCGGTGTGCTGGTGCCACAGGCAGAGGATTAGCCTAGTGAGCCATGGCGCCAGCCAAATTATTGCATTTTTCAAAACATTTATCAATGGCATAAACTATAGTCAGAGCCAAAGACAATTCTCTACTCTTTGCTTTACTTGAATATTTTGCCATCTAAAAATATTTATATACTTGAAAGAAAAGAAGTAGTAGATGGAAATATATTGAGACCTTTTTGAAAAAAGATTTTATTTATTTATTTGAGGGGCAGAGTTACAGGGAGAGGAGAGACAGAAAAGTCTTTTTTTTAAAATTTTTTTGACAGGCAGAATGGACAGTGAGAGGGAGAGAGAGAGGAAGGTCTTCCTTTTTCCATTGGTTCACCCCCTAATGGCCACTGTGGCTGGTGTGCTGTGGCCGGCGCACTGTGGTCAGTGCACCACGCTGATCCAAAGCCAGGAGCCAGGTGCTTCTCCTGGTCTCCCATGTGGGTGCAGGGCCCAAGGACTTGGGCCATCCTTCACTGCACTCCTGGGCCACAGCAGAGAGCTGGGCAGGAAGAGGAGCAACTGGGACCGAATCCGGCGCCCCGACCAGGACTAGAACCCAGGGTGCTTGCACCACAGGTGGAGGATTAGCCTATTGAGCCACAGCGCTGGCCCCAGAAAAGTCTTCCATCCACTGGTTCACTCTCCAAATGGCCCAAACTGCTAGAGATGGGCTGATCCAAAGCTAGGAGCTAGGAGCTTCCTCTGGGTCTCTCAGGCCATAAACAGAGAGCTGGATCAGAAGAGCAACTGGGGCTAGTGCTGTGGCTTAGTAGATTAAGCCTCTGCCTGCAATGCTGGCATCCCATATGGGTACCAATTTGAGTCCCAGCTGCTCCCCTAATGATCCAGCTCTTTGCTATGACCTGGGAGAGCAGTAGAGGTTGGCTAAAGTCTTCATGCCACTGTGTCCACATGGGAGATCTGGAAGAAGTTTCTGGCTCCTGGCTTTGTATTGGTCTAGCTCCAGTTGTTTGTGACCATTTTGGGAGTGAACCAGTGCATAGAAGACCTTTCTTTCTGTCTCTCCATCTCTGTAACTCTACTTTCAAACAAACAAACAAGTAAATAAATCTTAAAAAGAAGAAGAATAGCTTCCAGGAACACATACTGTTGCCCATATGGATGCTGGCACCATGGGTGTAGTCTTAGCCTACTATGCCAGAGAGAGAGAGAGAGAGAGAGAGAGACCTTTAATACACTGATTCACACTTCAAATGCCCACAGCAGCCAGGACTGGAACAAAGTCATAGCTGAGAGCCAGGAATGCAGTCCTGGCCTCTCACTTGAGATGCAGAAGCCTACTTGCTTGAGTTGTCAGCACTGACTTCTGGTGTCTAGATTTGCAAAAATCTAGAATTAGGAGCCAGTGCTGGAAGCACAGCCAGAAATGTTATTGTAGGACTAGGGCACTAGCCTAAATGACTGCCTCACTTCTAGAATCTTTTGCCTTGCCATAGTTGAAACTACTAGACAGCCTTCTGGAAGCCATCCTGTTTGTATCATGACATCACTGATGGTTTCTTCTCTTTTTACTGGTATCTTGTTGATTCCACCCTGCAATTCACCTTGACAGGTTTGATCCTATCTGGTCTGACATGTCTGTTTCCTTCCAGCTTGTATTTCTTGCACAGCATGTATACCACTATATCTACACCCTGTTGAGTGTTTCTTTGTAGCTGTCCAAATGGCACCTCATGCCACACAATTCTAAATTGAAAACCTGGGCTGACATTGTGACAATGTGTTATAGTGGGTTAAATAGCTGCCTAGGATGCTAGAATCCTTTATGGGTTCTGGTTTGTTTCCTGGTTGCTCCACTTCCAATCCAGCTCCCTGCTTAGGGCACCTGTGAAAGCAACAGAAGATGGTTCAAGTGCTTTGACACCTGCTACCCATGTTTGAGACCCAGATGAAGCTTCTGGCTCCTGGTTTCAGTCTGGCCCAGCTCCAGCTGTTACAGCTATTTGGGGAGTGGAGCAACAGCTGGAAGATCTTTCTCTGTCTTCTCTCTCCCAAAACTGTCTTTCAAAACAAATCAGTTAATCATTAAAAATAAATAAGATGAAAAACACATAATTTATTTTCTTTTTAAATATTACTGCCAAATAGCCTTGACCCAAATCATCAGAATGAAAATTTTCCTGGAATGCTCCTCTGTCTTTTTTCCCCAGAAACCTTTTAGTTAAGGAATACAAACTTCATGCATTTCATAATTAAAACTTGAAGAACATAGTAATTTTTCCAACCATACCCACCCTCCCACCCACACTCCTACACCCTTTCTTTCTCCTCCTATTTGCATTCTTCTTTTTCATTAAGATCTATTTGCAAATAACTTTATACACATATGATTAACTATACTAATTAAAGATTTCAACAAATAATATGAAAAAAAATTCTTCCTCAATAGTTGAGACAAGGGCTATTCAGTCATTGCTTTTCAAAGTGTAAATTTCATTTTTATAGATTACCTTAGGTGCTCTAATAGTTACCACAGATCAGGGAGAACATATGGTATTTGTCCTTTTTGGACTGGCTTATTTCACTAAGTATGATATTTTCCAGTTTTATCCATTTTGTTGCAAATTAAATGATGTTTTTAACCTCTGTCAGTATTCCATGGAGTACATATCCCATAAATTTCTTTTAAAAATGATTTATTTATTATTTATTTGAAAGTCAGAGTTACACAGGAGAGGCAGAGAGAGAGAGAGAGAAAGAGAGAGAGAGAGAGAGTCTTCCATCTGATGGTTCACTCCTCAGTTAGCTGCAACAGCCAGAGCTGCACTGATCTGAAGCCAGGGACCAGGAGCTTCTTCCAGGTCTCCGATGTGGGTGCATGGGCCCAAGGACTTGGGCCATCTTCTGCTTTCCAAGGCCACAGCAAAGAGTTGGACTGGAAGTGGAGCATCCAAGACTTGCCAAACCAGTGCCCACATGGGATGCTAGCACTGCAGGCAGCCGCTTTACCCACTACGCCACAGCACCGGCCCTGATAATCTTTTTCATCTGTATTTCTCAGCGTGGCACTGGTTTTGGTAGACCTTAACCTTCAGACCTATCTTTTTTGCTTTCTTTGGACATTCGTAGCCTTCCCAACTTTCCTTTTTTTCTCATGGTAATCCAAGTGATGCTCATATTTTATGGTGTAATTCAATAGTCATAATGTCCCATATTGCACTCAAATCCAGAATCTTGAATAATGCCATGCACCCATGTTATCCCCTGAGGTAGCTACCCTCGGTCCATAGACCTGTTCACAGAGAAATAAGTTATGTGCTTTCTGTGTACCCCATGTAGAGGCTTAGAGCATGGAGGGGGATCATAGCAATCTGCCCATTTTGGTGGCAGAAGTAGGGAGAGACCTCTAAGTTCACACGAGACACTCTTCACAGAGGCCTTGATTATGCACCCTCGCTGCACATGTCTATGCCCTCTGCAGTGTCCTTCCTCTGCAATCCACACTGTACCCATTGGCAAGGACTCTCAAGGCTAGATTGCTCACGTGTTGTGTTTCCTCTGTATCACCCTTGGCCTCTCTACAGCTTAAACCCTCCATACTTTTTTGTCAGTAATGTTGCTTCTGACAAAATAAAAAATAGACTTAGATATATGTTTTCATAATTTTAGATGGGGTCAACTTTTTGAGGCATGATGTTTTAATCTTGCCTTTTATGATTTTTGAAAACCATGTTTTATGTATATTTCATTCTCCTTTCCTTTGGCCAATTTTGAGCATTTGAAAGCATTTAGGGTCTATTTAACCCCTTCACATATTTAACAGTGTTGTCATTGCCATAACCTTCAGTAATCAGTTACTTGAGAGATGACAGATTGCTCTTGATTCCCAAAGGATTGCTTGTACTTTTTTTTTTTTTATTTTTTTTTTATTTTTTGACAGGCAGAGTGGACAGTGAGAGAGAGAGACAGAGAGAAAGGTCTTCCTTTGCCATTGGTTCACCCTCCAATGGCCGCCGCGGCCGGCGCGCTGCGGCCGGCGCACCGCGCTGATCCGATGGCAGGAGCCAGGAGCCAGGTGCTTTTCCTGGTCTCCCATGGGGTGCAGGGCCCAAGCACCTGGGCCATCCTCCACTGCACTCCCTGGCCACAGCAGAGGGCTGGCCTGGAAGAGGGGCAACCGGGACAGAATCCGGCGCCCCGACCGGGACTAGAACCCGGTGTGCCGGCGCCGCTAGGGATTGCTTGTACTTTTTATAAGAACTGGAGGAGGCAACCTTAAACAATAATATATAAAATAAGAAGACTCTCTGACTCCTTTTCTTGTCCAGCAGTGGTCATGTTTCATCTTTTTTTCAATGATTTATTTATTAATTTGAAAGGAAGAGTTACAGAAAGAGGAGAGAGATTCTATCTGCTGATTCATTACACAAATGGCTGCAGTGACTGGTGCTATGAGAGTCTGAAGCCAGGATTCTGGAAGAATCTTCCACATCTCCTATATGCGTGCAGGAGACCATGCCCTTGGCTCATCTGCTTTCTGAGATACTTTAGCAGGGAACTGGATTGGAAGTGGTGCAGAGAGGCTTTGAACTGGCACCCATATGGGATTCCTGTGTTGCTGGCAGTGGGTTAACCTTCTATACCACAGTGTTGGCTCCAATATTATTTTATTTTATTGTACCACCCAAATAGGAGTTTTCATGGGGATTCTTTGAGTCTTTCAGGTATAAATTGTGTGCAAATAATAATTTTTTTCAAGATTTAAAGGTTAAGCTATAGCCTGAATCCAATATGGGTACCAATTTGAGTCTGGCTGCTCCACTTCTGATCCAGCTCTCCTAATGCTCCTGGGAAGGCAATGGAAGATTGTCCAACTCCCTGGGCCCATGTAGCCATGTGGGAGACCCAGCAGAGCCTCCTGACTCCTGGCTTCAGTTGGTTCCAGCCCTGGCTTTTGCAACTGTTTTGGGAGTGAGCTAGCAGATGGAAGACCTCTCTCTGTGTCTCACTTCCTCTCTTTCAACCTGACTTTCAATTAAATAAACAATATTTTTTGCCAAAGAAATATTTTAAAATGTATTTTTTCAATGCCTTTGTTGATGATCATGAATTTTTTTTCAGTAGACCTCTGAATATCATGAAATATGACAGGGGTACTTCATAAATGTTTGGGAAATAGAATTGAGATGTAAGTTATTTTTGGTGCTGTAAATCTTGAAACCATATATACTCAATAAAAAATTTTTTTTTAATTTATTTATTTGAAAGACAAGAGTTACAGAGAGGTAGAGGCAGAGGGAAGAGAAGTCTTCCATCCACTGGTTCACTCCCCAAATGACCACAAGGGCAAGACCTGGATCAATCTGAACTCAGGGGCTAGCAAATTTCCAGCTGTCCCATGTGGGTGCAGGGCCTCAAAGACTTGACCATCTTCCACTGCTTTCCCAGTCCATATCAGAGAGTTCTAATGGAAGTGGAGTAGTTGGGACTTGAACCAGCACCCACAGGGGATGCTGGCACTGCAGGCAGCAGTTTTACCCACTATACCACATAGCTGACCCCAGATTTTTTAATATTGAGATTTTCATTATCCCTGGAATTAACATTAAAATTCCTCTCCTGTCCTTTTTTTATTATGTCCTTCCCTACCAGTAGGTATCAGAGTTTCCTCAGATCTGGTTCACATTCCTTTTCACATTATGTTATCCTGTTCTTTATGATATTTCATTTACTCTGATCACTGAAATTCTGCTACTTTGATCTCTATACTGAGCTCTACCTCATATTTCTAGTTGCCCGTTGTTGATGCTGACATAATTAACAACAGAAACTTCAAACACAATGTGTCCAATTTCAGTCTCACTTCTTTTCATCGTATTCTTGTTGACTTTTTTCCAAATTTCAACATCCTATACCAGTGCCCACACAGTCTTTCATACATACATCATGTTATTGAACTCCACTTTTGATCCTTTGCCCAACCAATTATAACTGAATTGTGTTCTTGTTTCCTGTCTTTTCTGTTCAGTATTCTTACTACTCTGTCTAATGGTTAGTGGTCATGTCTCTTTTTGATTTCTCCTCTAGTTCTTCCTCTCTCTGACTCCATTCTCTTTCCAGAGTTTGGCTCTTAAAATGCAAATCTTCTGGGGGTCAGTGATGTGACATAGGCTAAGCCTCTGAATGTGGTGCCAGCATACCATATGGGTTCCCATTTGTGTCCTGACTGCTCATCTTCTGATCCAGCTCTCTGTTTGTGTCCTGGAAAAATAGTAGAAGATGGCTCAAGTGCTTATGACATGTACCTACATGGGAAAGCTTGAAGGAGCTCTTGGCTCCTGGCTTCTGAGTGACTCAACTCTGGCCATTGAGGCCATTTGGGGAGTGAATCAGCAGATGAAAGACCTCTCTCTCTCTCTCTCTCTCTCTCTATCTCTCTCTCTTTCTCTCTGCCTACAACAAAGCCATCCAGTCCTGGGCTTTTCTTTTTTTGGGAGGGCCTTTATTACTGATTCAATTTCTGTCTTGGTTATGGATCTGTTTCAGTTTTCTATGTCTTCATGGCTCAATTTAGGTAGGTTTGTTGTGTCCAGGAATCTATCCATTTTCTAGGTTCCCCAGTTTGTAGGCATACAGCTCTTCATAGTAATTTCTGATGATTCTTTATATTTTTGGGTGTCTGTTGTTACAATTCCTTTTTCATCTCTAATTTTAGTGATTTAGGTCTTTTTTTTTTTTTTTTGGTTAGTTGGTCCAATGGTGTATCAATTTTGCTTATTTTTTCAAAAAACCAGCATTTGCTTCTGATTACTTCTGTGTAATCTTATGATCAGTTTTTGGAATTCCATTCCTTGATTTTCTTCCATCTCATCATCTTCACAATCTAGTACTGAAATGCTGTTCCTTTGGGGGTGTCATGTTGTCTTATTGTTTCTTGAATTGGTTTGTTTGTTGTTTGGCATTAGCAAATTAAACTCTGCTGGGTTGAATATTATTTCCTTCAAATATATCTGGAATCTCAGAATGTGATTTTATTCTGAAATACAACTTTGCATATGTAAGTAGCTAAAGTAAGATCTTTCAAGATCAGAATGGGCCCTAGATTTAATGTGTTTTTTCTTAATATTTTTTATTTATTTGAGAGGCAGAGCTACAGAGAGGCAGAGGCAGAGAAAGAGAGAGAGAGAGAGGGAGAGAGAGAGAGAGAGAAAGAGAGAGGTCTTCTACCTGCTGGTTTGCTCCCCAGATGGCCACATGGCCAGAACTGTGCTGATCCAAAGCCAGGAGCCAGAAGCTTCTTCCAGGTTTCCCATGTGGGGGCAGGGACCCAAGGACTTGGGTCATTTTCTACTGATTTCCCAGGCCACAGCAGAGAGTTGGATCAAAAGTGGAGCAGCCGGCACTCAAAGTGGTGCTCATAAGGGATACTGGCACTGCAGGTGGAAGCCCCACCTGCTACGCCACAGTGCTGGCCCCCAATATGTATTGTTTTTATAAGCAGATCATATAGGGGCCAGTGCTGTGGCACAGAAGTTTAATCTCTACCTGTGGCACCGGCATCCCATATGGGCACCAGTCCTAGTCCTGGCTGCTCCTCTTCTAATCCAGCTCTCTGCTGATGGCCTGGGAAAACAGTAGAAGATGGCCCAAGTCCTTGGGCCTCTGTACCCATGTGGGAGACTTGGAGGAAGCTCCTGACTTGTGGCTTGGGATCAGCCCAGCTCCAGCTGTTGCCACCATTTGGGGAGTCAACCAGCAGATGGAAGATCTTTCTCTCTGTCTCTGCTTCTCACTGTCTGTAACTCTACCTGTCAAAAAAATAAAATATTAAAAAAAAGAAAGCCATATGAAGACACACAGAAAGGAGATGTCATGACAACAGGGGCAGAAATTAGAGAGATACAGCTTCTAGCCACTGAATGCCAACAATTGCAGGCAATCATCAAAAGCTAGGTAAAGGCAAGGAGGCATTCTTCTCCAGAGCCATTAGAAGGAACATGGCCCTGCCAGCACCCTGATATCAGACTTCTGGCCTCCAGAACAGAAAAAGAATATATATTTATTCCACATTTTTATATGCCTATCCCATTTTAGTTGTTTTAAGTCACCTATTTTGTCATGATTTTATGGCAGCCTAGGAAACAATACACGTTGATATGCTTCCATCTTTTACTCTGAAACATCAGATTCTGCATTTATTCACTAGCAAGGCATTAATTTTTTTTTATAGGCAGAGTGGATAGTGAGAGAGAGAGACAGAGAGAAAGGTCTTCCTTTTACCGTTGGTTCACCCTCCAATGGCTGCTGCAGCTGGCACACTGAGGCTGGTGCACCACGCTGATCTGAAGCCAGGAGCCAGGTGCCTCTCCTGGTCTCCCATGAGGTGCAGGGCCCAAGCACTTGGGCCATCCTCCACTGCCCTCTTGGGCCACAGCAAAGAGCTGGACTGGAAGAGGGGCAACTGGGACAGAATCTGGTGCCCTGATTGGGACTAGAACCTAGTGTGCCACTGCCACAGGCAGAGGATTAGCCTACTGAGCTGTGGTGCCAGTTGGCATTAATCTTTCAGTCTGTCCTTCTCCAAGATAAATCTGCATTGCTTCAAACATTTTTGATGTAGCACAATTACTACAACCTGGTTGATTCTGTATCCTGCAACTCTATGGAATTCATTTTTGGATTTAATAGTTTTTTTTTAATTTTCCTTTTTAAAGATATATCTATTTTAGTCCAGCCACCACCTGCCATTCCGCTATACCACGTGCACACTGATTAGAGTCCTGGCTCCTCTACTTCCTATCCAGCTTCTTGCTAATGCACTGGAAAATCAGGGAAAGATGGTTCAGGTGCTTGGGCCTCTGCAACCTATGCTTCTGGCTCCCCAGCCATGCCACTGTAGACATGTGGGCAGTGAACCAAGATCAAAGATCTCTCTATCTCCCTGTAACTCTGCCTTTCAAATAAATGAAAGAAATCTTGAAAAATATTTATTTGCTATGTTTGCTTGCTATAATATTTATTTACTTGAAAGGCAGTTACAGAGAGAGAGAGAGGGAGAGAGAGAGAGAGAAAGAGAGAATCAGTTTTTCCATCTGCTGGTTCACTTCTGCAATAACCAGGGCTGGGACAGGCCAAAGCCAGGAGCCAGGAGCTTCTTTCCAGGTCTCCCATGTGGTTGCAGGGGCCCAGGCACTTGGACCTTGGACCCAGGTGTATTACCTGAGAACTGGAATGGAAGTTGAGCAGATGGAACCCACACTGGTATCCATATGAGATGATGTCATTACAGGAGGCCACTTAACCTCCTCTGCCACAGTGCTGGTCCCTATTTGTCTTAAAAGCAGGAGACCCTGAGATAGGCAGAGACAGATGGGGAGAGAGAGTAAGAATGACAGTTTATTTCTTGAATGGCTACAACAGCCAGATCTTTGGCAGGCTGAAGCCAGCAGCCATCATTGTCTCTTACATTGGGTAACAGGCACATAAGGCTTGGACCATCCTCTGCTGCTTTCCCAGGCATATTAGCAAGAAACTGGATCAGAAGCAAAGTAGCTGGGATTAGAGCTGGTGCTCTGATAGGGAATGCTGGCAACACAAACAATGGCTTGACATGTTGCACAATTCAGGACAATGAATAGCCTCTCATGGAATCATTAGGGTTTTCTAAATAGCTAAGGTCCAGTTTTATTTCCTTTTGTCACTAATTGCTCCCACTAGATGTTTCAGTCCTATACACAATTGAGGTGATGAGAGTAGACATCCTTGTATTTTTTGTTGTTACAGGAAATGTTTTTCTTTTCTTTTTTTAAGATTTATTTATTTCAAAGTTAGAGTTACACAGAAAGAGGAGAGGCAGAGAGAGATAGAGGGGTCTTCCATCTGCTGGTTCACTCCCCAGATGGCTGCAACAGTTGGAGCTGTGCCATCATAGGCCAGGAGCCAGGAGCTTCCTCCAGGTCTCCCACATGGGTGCAGGGGCCCAAGGACTTGGGCCATCTTCTACTACTTTCCCAGGCCACAGCAGAGAGCTGGATCAGAAGAGAAGCAGCTGGACTAGAACCAGCACCAATATGGGATGCTGACAGTTCAGGCCAGGGCTTTAATCCAGTGCACCACAGCGCTGACCCTGGAAATGTTTATATTTTCAAGGAGTCAGAAGAGACAGAGAGAAATCTTCCATGCTCTGGTTCATTCCTGATGGCTGCAATGGCCAGCCTTGGGCCAGCCCAGAGACAGGGGCTTCTTTTGGGGCTCACATGGGTTACAGGGGCCCAAGCATTTGGAGAATCTTCTTTTGACTTTTCCTGGTCATTAAAAGGGAGCTTCATCTGAAGTGGAGCATCTGGGACACAAACAATGCCATATGAGAGGTTGGCATTAGATGGTGACTTTACCCAGTATTCCACGATGTCTGCCTAAGAGGAAAAGTTTTCAAATTTTCACTGTTGACTGTGGTGTTAGCTGTGAGCTTGTCATTTATGGCCTTTATTTTATTGAGATACATTTCTTTTTTTAAAAGATTTATTTAGTATTTGAAAGTCAGAGTTACAAAGAGAGAGGAGAGGCAGAGATCTTCCATTCACTAGTTCAACTCCCCAAATGAATGCCCAACTGATGGCAGGGCTGGGTCAGATCAAAGCCAGGAGCCAGGAGCTTCATCCAAGTCTCCAACATAGGTGCAAGCAGTTGGGCCATCCACTGCTGCTTTCCCTGGCACAGTAGCAGAGACCTGGATCAGAAGTGAAGCAGCTGGGACTTGAATCAGTGACCATGTGGGATGCTGGTGCTGTAGACAGTGGCCTAACCATCTGTACTGCAACCCTGGCCCTGTCTCTCTGTCTCTCTCTTTCTCTCTCTCTCTCTTTTAAAGATTTATTTATTTGATAGAGTTACACAGAGAGAAGAGAGGCAGAGAGAGAGAGAGAAAGAGGTCTTCCATCCAATGGTTCACTCCCCAGATGGTGAGAGAAAGAGAGAGAGAGCGAGCGAGAGGTCTTCCATCCAATGGTTCACTCCCCAGATGGCCGCAACAGTTGGAGCTTCACTAATCCAAAGCCAGGAGCCAGGAGCTTCTTCTGGGTCTCCCATGTGGGTGCAGGGGCCCAAGGACTTGGGCCATCTTCTACTGCTTTCCCAGGCCATCAACAGAGAGCTGGATTGGAAGAGGAGCAGCTGGTTCTAGAACTGGCACCCATATGGGATGCTGGCGCTTTAGGCCAGGGCGTTAGTCTGCTGCACCACAGCATCAGCCCCTGGCCCTCTCTCTTGAATTTTTTAAATAATGAATCTGGGTTTGTTTTGCCAGATGCTTTTTTCTTTGCAGCTGTTATAGAATACAAAATTAAGAGAATTTATATAACCTAAGAACCAATTGTTTGAAAAAGAAATTCTAGCAGAAAAATATATAGGAGTGAATTTAATCTAGGAAGATAATTACCTGAATGCTGAATATTTTATAATGTTGATAAAAGAAATTGAATACAACAGAAATAATTGACACATTACTCACATTCCTAAATTAGAATAGTATTAGGATATTCTTACTATCCAAAGCAATATTCAGACTCAGTGCAATTGCAAAGTTTCAATGCTATTCTTTAACAAAACTTTTTAAAAGATTTATTTATTTGAAAGAATTGCAGAGAGACAGAGACAGAGAATCAAGTGTTCCATCCACTGGTTCACTCCACAGATGGCCACAAAGGCAGGGTGCTGATCCAAAGCCAAGAAACAGGATTTCTTCCAGGTCTCCAAGGACTTGGGCCATCTTCCACTGCTATCCATAGCAGAGAGCTGAATCATAAGTGTAGTAGTCGGTACTTGAACTGGCACGCTTATGGGATGCTGGTACTGCAGGTGGTGGTTTTACCCACTAAACCACAGTGCCAACCAGCCCCTCTTTAACAAAATATTTTAAAGTCCCCAGAATTGTACAGAACTATGAAGGATAATGAATAGTCAAGTCAATATTGAAGTAAAAGAAGAATGCTGGAGTGGTCACACTACTTAATATATTTTACAAAGCTATAGTAATCAAAATAGCATATCGCTGGCATTAAAGCACACACATTAAGCAATGGGGCAGAATAGAGAACAAGTCATTAACCTATAGTCAATTGACTTTTAAGGTGTCTAGAACAGATGAAGAAAAATGAGTAGTCTCTTCAATACAAGGTGTTTGGAAAAGTTAACCAATTCTTTTTGCATTTGAAAAGAAATTATCCAGATAACATCGAGAGCCTAGAGTGCTTCATGAAATTTATGGGGTAATGTGAGGGTATTTTAAGGATGAAAAGAGAGGAGGTTGTAGGCATTTCTTTAATTTATTTATTGGCTTACTTATTAATTAATGGGGGGGAGATCTTCCACCTGCTGTTTCACTTCCCCAGATGGCGGCTGCAGCCCGGGCTTGATCATGCCAAATCCAGGAGCCAGGAGCTTCTTCATGGTCTCCTGCCTGGGCGGCTGGGGCACAAGTACTTGGGTCATCTTCCACTGCTTTTGCAAGGCCTTTAGCAAAGTGTTGGATTGGAAGTGCAGCAGCCAAGACTAAAACCAGTACTCATATGGGATGCTGGAGTCATAGTTGGCAATTTTACCTGTTACACCACAACAGCAGCTGCTGTAGGTGTTTCTTTAAGAAACAACTCCCTAGTTCTGGGTTTAGCTGTAGTGATCTTCTGCATAAATAGAAGGTTACACAGCCAGTTTCTGCATAGCTTTATCTTGCAGGTGCATCACCATTCTACAGTAGTAATAAAAGCAACATGCTAAAAAGATCTCTGTGAGTGAGATCCCAGTGGAAAGAACAGGTCTTCAAAGAGGGAGGTGCCTTTCTCTGAAGGGAGGAGAGAACCTCCACTTTGACTATGACCTTGTCTAAACAAGATAAGAGTCGGAGAACTCAAGGGGCTTCCATAGCCTTGGAAACTCATGACTGGTGCATAGGGAGATTATTGATGCCATAAACAGGAGTGTCAATTTGTAAAGTCAACAACAGGAGTCACTGTGCACTTACTCCTCATGTAGGATCTCTGTCCTTAATGTGCTGTACACTGAGGCTTAATGCTATAACGAGTACTCAAACAGTATATTTCACTTTGTGTTTCTATGGGGGTGCAAACGATTGAAATCTTTACTTAATGTACACTAAACTGATCTTCTGTAAAAAAAAAAAAAAAAGAAATTATCAATTCCCAACTTGACTCTCACTGGGATTAAACATGACAATAGGTCTGATCTGATTTCATCATCATTTAAATAAAATCATCTATTATTTTTCACTTTATGTTTCTGTGTGGGAACAAACTGTTGAAATCCTTACTTAAGGTATACTAAGCTGATCTTCTGTATATTAAGATAATCGAAAATGAATCTTGATGTGAATGGAAGGGGAGAGGGAGTGGGAAAGGGGAGGGTTGTGGGTGGGAGGGACGGTATGGGGGGGAAAGCCATTGTAACTCATGAGTCATACTTTGGAAATTTATATTCATTAAATAAAAGATAAAAAAAAAAAAAGCAACATGCTAGTATTTCTGTACCTCAAATGAAACCAGAGAAATTAGTGATTTTTCTGCCTGAAAATTTTCAGTTTAAAACCAGGAAGAGGGCCATGCCACAGCTCAGCAGGCTAATCCTCCACCTTGCGGCGCCAGCACACCGGGTTCTAGTCCCGGTCGGGGCACCGGATTCTGTCCCGGTTGCCCCTCTTCCAGGCCAGCTCTCTGCAGTGGCCCAGGAGGGCAGTGGAGGATGGCCCAAGTGCTTGGGCCCTGCACCCCATGGGAGACCAGGAGAAGCACCTGGCTCCTGCCTTCGGATCAGCACGGTGCGCCAGCCACAGTGCGCCAGCTGCAGCGGCCATTGGAGGGCGAACCAACGGTAAAAGGAAGACCTTTCTCTCTGTCTCTCTCTCTCTCACTGTCCACTCTGCCTGTTAAAAAAAAAAACAGGAAGAGTCACTGATTAAGACTTTGTGTGCATGAGGCTTCCACTTTAATGTAGAGGATAAAGCCACCGCCTGCCTTGGCAGCATCATATGGGCATGGGTTTGAGTCCCAGATGCTCCACTTCTGATCCATCTTTGATAATGCACCTGGGAAATGAGCAGAGGATAGCCCAAGTCCTGGGCTCCTGCAACCATTTGGGAGACCTGGAAGAAGCTCTTGGCTCTTGACTTGGGTGGGCCCATCTCTGGCTGTTGCAGCAATTTGGGGAGTGAACCAGCAGATGGAAGATCTCTCTGTCTCTCCCTCTCTCTCTTTGTAAGGCCATCTTGCAAATAAATAAATAAATATTTAGCAAAAATAAACAAGACTTAGAATGAGGTCAGACATTGCATTCTAAGACATGTTGAGTTCGGAAGCAGTCCACACAGCAGACTCATAGAATGACAATCATTTTAAATAGCATATAGATGTAGCATTAGGTGTGAGAATATTAAGTATCATATCTAGTTCTCATCTCTTTTTCAAAATGGGAGGGCACTCTAGAGATTGTAGTTCTAGCAGAGTCTTTTTGTGCCAGTTACTATCCATCATTCATTAAAAATCTTTATTTCTAACTTCTTTGCTTTATCTAATTTGCTTTAGAGTTCACACCAGTGACTCACTACATCTTGACTTTTGTTTCTTCCATGTGATCAAGATCTATTTCTGAAATCACAGCTGATCAATCATGTTCCCTCTGTCTCTTGTTGCAAAGTTGTATTTGACCTGGTTTTTCATGCAGACCCATGTCAAGATAGAAACATTTGATGAGAAGAAGTCAGTGTAAATATGTTTTTAGTCACATTTGATTAACAAGGAAGATTTAGGAGTGGTCTTCAGGCTAACTTTATCTGTAGTCCATTGTTAAACTTAGATCTATCTGTTCTGTATACAGAAGACGTTGCCCCAAAGTACCTAGCCAGGATTCTTTTGCTGGGAATTGTACTTCTGTAGAAGTATGCCATTGAATAGGCCCAAAGTTCAAAATAAAAGTGTTTAACAAAACCAACAAGATGATAACAAATTGAGTTACATCTATGCATATAAGCTATACAGGTTATATGTTAAAACAATGAACAAGGTTACAAGCGAATAGCAGAATACCATAATTAACATCATATAAGTACACAGGAAATGCTTATTAACCTCAGTGAAAGTTTTCAGGCCCATGAACATGGGCTGGTATTGTGGCCCAGTGGTTCAGCTGCCATCTTTGATGCCTACATCCCATACGAGTGCCAATTTGAGTCACTTCTTATTTGGCTCCATGCTAATGGGCCTGGGAAAGCAGTAGAAGATGACATAAGTGCTTGGACCCCTGTCACCCATGGGGAAGACTCAGATGAAGTTCCTGATTCCTGGCTTCAGCCTTGCCCCATTCCATATATTGCAGCCATTTGTGGAGTATACCATGGATGGAAGACCTCTCTTTCTCTGTCTCTCCCTCTTTGTCTGTAATTCTGCCTTTCAAATAAATGAAAAACTAAATCTTTGAAATAAAACAAAAACAATGAACAGAGTTGTGATCTGAAAGAAGGAGTATTACAGCGTGCTAACACTTACATTAAATGTGTATAATGTCTGATCCAAAAATTCTGAAAGTTAAAAATCGAATCCAAGACAGGCTTATATTTTCTTTTTTAACAGCAATATCTGGTATTTTCAAGTTTTGGGGTTCACTAAGAAGTGACAACTCTATTCACTAATTGCTAGGCTAGGAGTTCATGATGCCAGATATTCTGTGCATAATTTTTGTGTCTGCTAATGTTTTCAAGGATATTGTGGTATGATGATAATAGATTCTTCTTTTTTTAAATTTATTCATTTTTACTTGAAAGCCAGAATTACAAGAGGCAGAGGTAAGAGAGAGAGAAAGATGTCTTCCATCTGCTTGTTCACTCTTCCAAATGGCCACAATGGCCAGAGCTGGGCTGATCTGAAGCCAGGAGCTTCTTCTGGTTCTCCCACACTGGTGCAGGGGCCCAAGGGCTTGAGCCATCTTCCATTGCTTTCTCAGGCCATAGCAGATGGCCAGATCAGAAGTGGAGCAGTCGGGACCTGAATCATTGCCCATATGGGATGCCAGCACTGCAGGTAGCGACTTTGCTTGCTATGCCACAGTGCCGGCCCTGATAATGGATTCTTACTGAGCTCATACAATAACGTTGCCACAAGAAATCAAAAAAGTTTTGCATTTTAGAGGTAAACATTTCCATCTATTTACAAAACTATACTAAAGTATAATAACCTATAGAAATTGTAGAAATCTTCCTGAATCTAGATGAAACACTGAAATGCAGAACCAAAAAAATTTAAATAAAAGCATAGAAATCCATAAATATGATTAATTCAATCTCATGTAACTAATTCTATGTATTTGAAAGACAGTTACAGAGAGAGACAGAGACACACAGAGAGAGAGAGAGCACTTGCATTTGCTGGTTCACTCCCCAAGTGGCTGAAACAGTTGGAGCTGAGCTGATCTGAAGCTAGGATCCAGGAACTTCTCCTGGGTCTCCCATGTGGATGTAGAGGCCCAAGGACCTGAGCCATCCTCTGTTGCTTTCTCAGGAACATGAATAGGGAGCTGGATCAACAGTGGAACTCCCAGGACTCAAACTGGTGCCCACATGGAATGCTGGAGTGTCAAGCCAGGGCTTTAACCCACTGTGCCACAGCACTGGCCCCTCTACTAGCAGTTTAATGCGATTTTTAGTTTTTTTTCTTTCCCTCAGAATTCTGGAAATTAGTGTCTAAAGTAGCCTAAGATCTGTATTTAAGAATATTTTCTGTTAAACTGATTTCAAGTGTTTTTAGAGAATACAAAATTATGGATGGCACAAGTCTTTAAATATACATGGTTAAAATGAAATTGATTAATTGACATGAGCCATTTACATTCATCCCATACAGCATGTTACACAGCAACTAAAGAGGGGGCCAGCATTGTGGCATAGCATGTTAAGCTGCCACCTCTGATGCCGGCATCCCATATGGGATATACTGTGAGTCCTGGTTACTCTACTCTGATCCAGCTCCCTGCTAATGCACCTGGGAAAGCAGCAGAGGATGGCCAAGTGTTTGGGCTCCTGCACCCTTTTGGGAGATATGGGTGATCCTGTCAGACTGCCTGCCTTGCCCATGCAGGAGGTTGAAAGGGCATGGTGCACCATGCCTCCCGGGAGGGACCCCACGGCCTCCCTCCTGGCAGGCAATGGGATCCCTGGGTGCATTTCCCCCAACCACCACCAATCAGCTAAACTGCTCCTGGGTGTGGCCCAGGCCCACCTGGAAATCTACTCTTCAAGCTGAATGGAGAAGCATAGCAGTGCCAATGTCAGCTTCATCCTATAGAATTAGTATTGCCCTGAATTAGTTATGCTCCCGCTGCCTGCCCTCTCAAAAGTATACATGGTTGTTAATAAAGTAGACATGATCACTGAAGCCTGGCCCATCCTTGGCTATTGTGTCCCTTTGGGGTGTGAACCAACAGAAGATCTCTCTCCCTCTGTCTTTTCTTCTCTGGAATTCTGCCTCTCAAATAAATAGATAAATCTTTTTAAAAGGAAAGAAAGAAATGGAATGATTTTACAAACCTATTGTCTTCCTTAGTCCTCTGGGTCTCCTTTTTATCAAGATAACCATCATGACTGATAACAACACAACAGAACTATTAGATTTTAAAACTTATATAACTTTTAGGAAATTTATATATCAATGGTATATCTATATTAATATAATTTAAAACTGAGCATAATTTCATGACAGTACTTTACATACAATCTAAATTGCATAATCAAGTATTACTCTACAAGATAGGATATATCCTTTGAAACATCAAGGGTTCCTGTTGGAAATCTCAAAGTGAAAAAATTTAGAACCTTGATTCTGAGAAATCTGTTAAGGATGCCAAAGGGGCTTAAAATATTTGGTCAGCCAGCGCCACGGCTCACTAGGCTAATCCTCCGCCTAGCGGCGCCGGCACACCGGGTTCTAGTCCCAGTTGGGGCGCTGGATTCTGTCCCGGTTGCCCCTCTTCCAGGCCAGCTCTTTGCTGTGGCCAGGGAGTGCAGTGGAGGATGGCCCAAGTCCTTGGGTCCTACACCTCATGGGAGACCAGGAAAAGCACCTGGCTCCTGGCTCCTGCCATCGGATCAGCGCAGTGCACCGGCCGCAGTGCACTGGCCGCGGCGTCCATTGGAGGGTGAACCAACGGCAAAGGAAGACCTTTCTCTCTGTCTCTCTCTCTCACTATCCACTCTGTCTGTCCAAAAAAAAAAAAAAAAAAAAAAATTTGGTCAAAATAAACTCCCTATTAATTTTGAAATAGCATTCATCCACTTAGAGTGATCCAACCAGTTATAAATCAGATTTATTCTATCTGATGATTTTATAAATTTGTATAAATTATAAATCTGATGATTTTTATTTTATAAATTTGATAAATCTTCATTAGGTGATCAGTCAGATATTCTGAAATAAGTATACACACAACTCTTTTTTTTTTTTAAGATGTATTAATTGAAAGAGTTACACAGAGAGAGAAGAAAAGGCAGAGAGAGAAGGCTTCCACCTGTTGGTTCACTCCCCAATTGGCCACAATGACCAGAGCTGTGCTGATCTGAATCCAGGAGCCAAAAGCTTCCTCCCACTTGGATGCAGAGGCCTAAAAACTTGGGCCATCTTCCATTGCTTTCCAAGGCCATTAGCAGGGAGCTGGATCAGAAGTGGAACAGTTGTGACTCAAATCAGCACTATATGGGATGCTGAGTCACAGATGGCAGTTGTACCTGGTACACCATAACACCATCCCTGTAGGCATTTCTTTAAATAAAGTTCCTAGTCTTGGGTTTAGCTGTAGAGATCCTCTGCATTTTTTTCAGCTGGTACTAAGCAATTCAGCTTTTATTAATTTATATCTTGCATCTTAAAAAGGAAACAAAAAATAGATGAGTTAGCAGAGCCAGGTGAGCTCCCTGCACAAATGCAGACAGAGGCAGACAGGATTCATGAAGCTGGATGAGTACAAGGAGGCAGCACCCTCTGGGAGTGGGCCTGGGCCCAGGGGTGCCTCAGGATCTGGGCCAGGGGCAGTCACTCTGATGGCTGGTATCTCAGAAACCTGGATATCCAGTCTCGGGCTCCCAAAGACATTGTTACAGGAAACTTCACATCCACCTTCAGGATGCGTCTGTATGTCTCAGTGTGAGAGACGCTCTCGAAGGGTGGATTTCTCACTAGTTTTCATATGAATGGAACAGATTTCTGTATATCTTTTCCATCTTTCTTGAACCCAGGGAAGGCCAAAAATATGTCTTTAATCAATATTCAGACCATCAACATCCCTCTTTCCTAACTCAAGTCAGTGTGAATTGTGACTCTTACTTTCTCTTAGACATAGGCATGGGTGAGGGCTTTGAGTTTAGCATTCTGTGCTAAGATACCTTGTAGCAATGCTGCTCCTTCCAAAGTTTCCTGGGGAGTTACTGCTGCATATTCAGCATGTGATTCTTGTCTGTGAAGCTGTTTCCACCCATGATTGTTTCTGGTCTGTAGTTTCTAAGGCAAAGGACGTTTCTTCCAAGGGCCATCTGTATATCTATACCATTATTCACAGGCCATACCAAATTATCAATGTAAGATTTAGCCTGGGGGCCAGCACTGTGGTGTAGTGGGTAAAGCTGCTGCCTAAAGTGCTAACATCCCATATGGTCACTGGTTCAAGTCTTGGCTGCTCCACTTCTGACTCAGCTCTCTGCTATGGCCTGGGAAAGCAGTAAATGATGATCCAAATCCCTGGGCCCCTGCACCTGCTCAGGAGACCCAAAAGAAGCTCCTGGCTTCTGACATTGGATTGGCCCAGCTCCTACCATTGTGGCCATGTGGGGAGTAAAACAGTGGATGGAAGACCTCTCTCTCTCTCTCTCTCTCTCTCTTGCTTTCTCTCCCTCCCTCTGCCTTTCAAATAAATAAATAAATCTTTTAAAAAAAGATTTAGCCTGCTATAGGTTTATTGAATTTCAAATCCCATTTGCAGTAGCCTTAGCACTGTCAGACCAAGTGATTTCATGCGCTTTTTATGGCCTACACTATGGATGTTCCCTACTCCTGCTGAAGGGACATTTGTTAGACCCAGCCTGCTAGTACACACTTGTTGAATGTCATGATTATTCACATATATGTGTCCAGAGAGGTCTCATGGCAAGATGAGTGGACCATCTTCTACTGCTTTCCCAGGCAATAGCAGAGAGCTGAATCAGAAGTGGAGCAGCTGGGACTCAAACCTGTGCCCATATGGGATGCTGGCACTGCAGGCAGTGGCTTCACCTGCTATGCCACATTGCCAGCCCACTTTTATATAATTTCTATGATATTTATATCAATAACATATCCATATTAATATAGCAACATTTAGCATGATTTTGTATAACAGAACTTTATATAAAATCCAAAGAGACTAAGTAGCTATTACCTCTATAAGATGAGATGCATATCCTTTGACATATCCAAGGGTCCAGCTAGAAATCTCAAGGTCAAAATGCTTAGAACCTTGATCCTGAGAAATCCTATCAAGAATGCAAAAAGGGCTTCACATGTTTGGTCAAAACTTCTCTTGTCATGATCTGTATGGAATCCTCTCTGGATTTGGGGGACCAAAAATTGGGAATTTCTTACACCCAGCATGGCTCTAAGGCAATCACCATGTTGAAAAATGACTATGTTGACTCCTCAGGTACCCTAGTCTCTACTGTGGACCACGTATTGATTGTCAGAGTGCTTTGCTTGCACACTAGAGTTTCTCGTCTGATTTCACTCAGATTTAAAAGCTGTAGGAAATCATGGAAGTAGCCATTAGGAGTTTAGGTCTCCAGACATCACCAGTCACTGGGTTCCACATTCCCCTTCCTTCCCACAACTAAGTTCAGCTCAGTCAAAGAAAAAGGGTAGCTCTTTGTATTTCCTTTCTGAAAACATCAATGCTAAAAACATTTAAGTGAAATCTTCTTTAGAAATTTCAAGTTGGATGGGCCAGCGCCGTGGCTCACTTGGTTAATCCTCTGTCTGTGGTGCTGGCATCCCCTATGGGCACCAGGTTCTAGTCCCAGCTGCTCCCCTTCTAGTCTAGCTCTGCTGTGGCCTGGGAGGGCAGTGGAGGATGACCCAAGTGCTTGGGTCCCTGAACCCACATGGGAGACCAGGAAGAAACACCTGGTTCCTGGCTGCAGATTGGTGCAGCTCTGGCCATTGCGGCCAGTTGGGGAGTGAACCAACAGAAGGAAGACCTTTCTCTCTGTCTCTCTCTCTCTCTCTTTCTCACTGTCTATAACTCTACCTATCAAATAAAAAAGAAAAGAAATTTCAAGTTGGAGAGAACATTTACCCAAGGTCTATGATCTAGATAGCTGATTATTTTTAGCATCTTTGAGCAAGAATTGTTAATGAGCTTTTCATCTTAGATCACCAAAGTGTTCCAAGTTTCAGTGAAGCACCACAGAATTCAAAGGAAATCTCATCAATCTCTTCCTAGCAGTTTATTTCCTGACAGTCACCTCCCAATAAAAGCAGCCAAAAGAACTTCTAAGATCACAGACACACATTAATGGAGCCACATTTCCAAGTCCATGTTTATAAGTTAGCTTTTAAATGGTTGGGGATTGGGGTAGTAATCTTAAATCTCCATGCACAAGTCCACAAAACAAGACAAGCTGTGTGCCAAGAAAGAGGAGACAGAGCATGGAGCCACAGGCAGACCAGGTTTATTCAGAAGGTTGATTCACTCCAAGGTGAATGCGTGGCAGAGAGTTCCCAGCAAACACAGCAAAGAGAGAACCCCCTGTCTTACAGACTGGTGCTTTATATAGCACAAAGTGGTGGGAAGGAGCTTGGAGGTCTGAGCTAAAGCAGGGCTGCTGAGATAGAGAAGAGCTTGGGCTAGATTTAAAGGTCCTTTGAGGTCACAGTGTGAGCTGGGAGGGGTTTGGGCTGAGGCTGGGCTCTGAGGCTGAGCACTGAGATAGAGGGAGACAGCTTGGGAGGAGTGGGGGAGATCTCAGGCTGATAGCAGAGTTTTCACATAGTGTTGTGTCTAAAAGTTGAGGCAGAGCAAGGCTGGTCAAGGCAGGGGGGAGAGGCTGTATTAGCAAGACAGAGAAACAGGGGACTGCTTGTTGTGTAGGTGAGAGATCAACATGGACATAAGGGTTTTGTCCTTTCTCCATCACTGTGTATGACAAAGTCAGAATAAAGCAGACTTTGGGGGAAATTTTCTGATATAAATTCTATAATAAAATTTAGCCAATCACAATCTTTTGCAGTTTGGATAGATTTCTGTGGGTGATCCCATGGGACTGCCTGCCCTGCCCATGCAGGAGGTTGAGAGGGCATGGTGTGCTATGCCTCCCAGGAGGGACCCCACAGCCTGGCTGCTGGCAAGTGGCAGGAGCTCCAGGCCCATTTCCTCCATCCCCTCTTCCTGTTGGAAGCCTTGTGGCTGTGCTTTTGTGGTTCATAAACAGAGAGCTGATAAGCAACTCCCAGATGTGGACTGGTTGCCCAAAGGAGCCCAGGGGCCTATGTGTGCTACATGACCTATAACTCAATTAGTTAGAGGCCTTTTGGCATGTTGCCCCTTCTGCTCTATAGACTTGCTGTTGCCACCCAAGGTTTTTTCTTCCCCTCTTCCCCTATAAATTCTGAGCCTGATTGCTAAAAAACAGACAGGCTCATCAGGCCTGTCTCCAGTGTTTCTTGTGGAGAGACGCTGTTGCTCTTCCAGCCCGACAGCTGAGGGTCTCACGCAAAGAGACCACAGATGCCAGTCTTTAGATAATGGGATTCATGTTTGGCTGCCTTTCAGCTGGGAACCTGAGGAAATGTCTAGCAAGGGTGAATGCCATAGGAGTTGTCAGAGACCTGGTAGAGAAAATGATGTGCACCACCAAAGGCAAAATCCAGCTGTAATGACAGAACTCCCAATCCCCAATGTGGGGCCACACATTTAGCATCTTTCAAGTCAGCAAGGAGTACTTATATTTTGCAAGAACTCTCAGTCAAGTCTCAAGCTATGTGCATGCCTCTATTTGTTTTAAGAAAATATCATTTGTTGGGCCATTTGTAGGAAAGACAAGCAGAATATTAGCGACATTTGTCCCTATATTCACAAGTTCCTACATCATTACTGGCCCCAATTCAGATTTAAGAGGAGGGCAATTGCTAACCTTGGGTGTGCATCTTGGGGGAGGGGCAAAAGAGATGTAGTATTTCCTATCTCTGCTCATTTTCTAGTCTGAAAACCTCGCTTCCCCTTCTCTAGTAGCCCCAGGTAAGAAATCAGCCTGCTTCACTTGCTCACAGGTCCTTCTTGAAAATCCCATGGCCCACTCTCCCTCTGTCAGACCCTCACTCATATCAGGCATGTGGGTGAACACATGGGACAGCACCCAATATTGCACATATGGTTGTCGTTATGACCCACAACCTGCATACATTAACCAGAATCTCACCTGGTGGTCTCTCAGCATCACCCACCCAGGTTGTTGTGCTCAACTCAGGCTCATCTAAGTTCAGAGGAGCGTAAGGGGAAGGACATGTAGTCAGGAGGCCACCCTGCCTTGCAGGGCTACCCCTGCCACATCACCTTCTGAAAATATTGTTGCTATGGCAAGTTTTCAACCTTGAGGCCAGTGCTGCATACTTCCTCTGACTGTAGGTCTACACACATCCCTTGGCCTCATCAGGCACTCCAGGAGCAGACTCACTCCATGCATACTGCAGTGCTCACCAGGCAGAGGCTGGATTAGCTCTTCTGAAGTGTGAATAGGATTTTCTTTGTTTTCTTTTCTTTTCTCTCTCTCTCTCTCTCTCTCTCTTTTTTTTTTTTTTTGGCTTTGTAAGGAGGACTCTATGGTTGAACATGACCAAAGTCCCCTGCCTCAGTTTTCTCACCTTCAAGTACACCCATAAGGTGAGAATAGATTCATGAGTCTTCCATTTATATGACACCTCAAAATTCAGTTCATTCAGCTATTTGTTATCATGTGCCCTGTGATGTGGGTCTATGGGAAGTCTGGTGGCATGAGAGGTTTATGCTAAGAAGACAAGGCCAGAGAAGCCTTCCTATGAAAGAGGGAATCTCAGGGTTAAAAAGATTCTGGCTTCAAATATGGGGAGCTCCCACAGTCCCCTCAGCCAAGGCCAGAGATGATTTTCTCTTTCTTGGTTATGCCTCTCTGCCAAGACATGGGCACTAGAATAAAAAATGTTGGGAGATCCCAGCCTTGTCCAGGTTAATGATTGGTTTGACAGCCTGCCAGTCAAGATCCATGTGCTGATCACAGCTTCAGTTACCAAGCTTCTACCTACCATCTGCCAATTTTCATTTCATACAGTGGTGTCATTTCTGGGCTCTGCTACCACTGAGATCTGACCCTTTTTTTTAAAAAAAAAAAAAGATTTATTTATTTGAAAGTCGGAGTTACACAGAGATAGAAGGAGAGGCAGAGAGAGAAGAGGTCTTCCATACACTGGTTCACTTCACAGTTGGTGGCTGCAATACCTGGAGCTGCACTGCTCAGAACCCAGGAGCCAGGAGATTCCTCCAGGTCTTCCCATGAGGGTGCAGGGGCCCAAGGGCTTGTGCCATCTGCTTTCCCAGTCCACAGCAGAGAGCTGGACCAGAAGTGGAGCAGCTGGGAATTGAACCAGTGCCCATATGGGATGCTGGCACTGCTGGGGGTGGCTTTACCCTCTACACCACAATGCCAGCCTGAGATCTGACCTTAACCTGATGGTTCCTGCCTGATGGGCATGGCATCCACAAATGATGTAGGTGATTGTATAGTGCACCTACAACTTTTGTCACATTGTTTTTAATTATCTATGTCCTTGTCATCCATCCACCAGGACTGAAATTGCCTTTAGGGTAATCATGATATTCACATTATTCATGTTGCATCAGTTATACCCAGGAGAGTACCAGGCATAATGCAGACAAGTCACCCATGTCTCCATTCATCCTCGGCTCCTCATTCCCACAGTGCTAGGGGCTCTTGCTCTTCTCCTCCTCCACCCCTCCCTCTGCACAGCTACCACCACCACGAGACTCACACACCATGCTCCTCTACTCCCTCTGACCCCATACACTCTCCAGTTCCAGTGGATCCTAACAGGATGACATATCAAGTGTGGAGGTTTAGTTGTACTCATGAAGCGAAGCTACAGAGCTCCACTATCACTAAGTGAATTGTGGATGTTGGCCTTGAAAGCTCCGATTCTTGTGCTCAGTTCCATGGTCCTATGACAACTGAGGACATCGCAGGAATTAAGGAGATGCCTGCCTGCATATCCCATTCAGTTAGGAGCCACAGAGCTCTGCAGCATTGTTGTTGGAGCCCTTTCCATTTATTCACTGCTCAAACCTATTGCTTTCTTTTCTGTTTTGTGTCCATCCACTCATATCAGAGTAGCCAAGACAGAGTGAGTTTTTTGTGAGTCATGATGGTGAGCCAGTGGCTAGACACCTTACTTGGACTTTATAATGTGCATTTTGGCTATTCCAGGAAATTGTTTTTTGTTTTTTAAGATTTATTTATTTATTTGAAATAGTTACAGAGAGAGAAGGAGAGGAAGAAAGAGAGAGAAAAGTCCTCCATCTATTGGTTCATTCCCAATTGGCTGCAATGGCCAGAGCTGTGTCAATCTGAAGCCAGGAGCCAGGAGCCTCTTCCGGGTCTCCCACAGGGGTGCAGGGACCCAAGGCCTTGGGCCACCTTCTACTGCTTTCCCAGGCCATAGCAGAGAGCCTGATCAGAAGTGGAGCAGCCAGGACTTGAACCGATGCCTATATGGGATGCTGGCACTGCAGGTGGCAGTTTTACTCACTATGCCATAGTGCTGGCCCCTCCCTAGGGAAAATTTTTTTTACTTCTTTCCTGCTTAATTGTGCTTTAGTTACCTAAGGTTGGTGAATACATAAATTGTGAATTAGTGAGGTATTCCAAATTTAGCTTGAATTATATGATTTTGTGGGTTTTTTAACTTAACCTTGTTTATAAATATTGACCATTACTACTCTTTTTAAAAATATTTATTCATTCATTCATTTATTTATTTGAAAATCAGAGTTACACAGAGAGAGGGGAGGCAGAGAGAGAGTGATAGGGAGAGGTCTTCCATCTGATTGTTCACTCCCCAATTGTCCACAATGGCCAGTGGTGTGCTGATTTGAAGCCAGCAGCCAGGAGCTTCCTCTGGGTCTCCCGTGAGGGTGCAGCGGACCAAGTATCCTCTACTGCTTTCCCAGGCCACAGCAGAGAGCTGGATTGAACGTGGAGCAGCATCCACGTTCCCCCATATGGGATGCTGCACTTCAGGCCTGGGTGTTAACCTGCTGTGCCACAGCACCAGCCCCTGAATTTTATTTTTTTATTTAGACCTCTCTTATAGACATGGATTATGTCTTCTAGTTTCTAAGTAACTGCATCATAATGAGGACCATTGTAGATTGTAGCAGTTAAAAATATTTGGCTTGATGATCAACATAAGGCTTATAGATAGTAGCTACCCATGAGATTGTGTCTTGGATTTAGGGGAAGTTTATAAGTCAGTTGGAGGTAGCCTTTTATTACTGATGAACATTAATGTACTGAGAACACCTTGTCCATTAAATAATAAAACCCAAATGAAGATTTACACATGAGTTCCCTCCTGCCTTCTTCTACCACTGAAATCCTGTTGTTTCTGCCTTTTAGATCTCCCTGTAATCTGTTGCCTCTTCTTCATTCCCACTACCACCATACCTTGGTTCAGGTCCTACTAAATTACCTTTGATATACTTTTTAATTGACCTCTCTGCTTTTTGTTTTTCTTACCATTGTGTAAAGCCTCTTAGTTCATCCCAACCGTTTTCTGATTGCTCAGGTTCTCTTATTCCAATATCTAGGAAAATCATGTGGCTGGTAGTTCTTTCAACACACCACACAAAAGAATGCTCAGTAAATGCTTACTAAATAGTGAATGGAAAGCCTTACAAAGCTAGGGTGAACATTTAACCTGCTTGGCCTTGGATGGTTTCTGTTTATACATTTCAGCCCTGTGTCATTATTAATATATCTCTTTTATTATCAAAGTTATCTCTGAACAACAAATTATATATTCATCTAATTGTGTGTGTTATCAAATAGATATATATTTCATTATCTCTTCAACTAGGTAGTTATTGGGGACCAGAAATTGTATTTGTTTAATTTTTATATCCTCATTTATTCATTCAAATAAAAGAATGACTCTATCAAGATGCTGAGTTTCAATGTCAAAGCAAACATGTTTCTTGCCCTCCTGAATTTTCAATCTGGCAAGAAAAAGCAGTCTACACAAAGAATATTACCTGACATAATAAACATTAGTGTGAAATGAATGGATACATTAAAGCATTTCTAATCCAGTAATTCAAATCCCATGAATTATAGTTGACAGAAGTAATCACAAACAGAACTCCATGTCATCCTGCTTCCATTTACATTTCTACTTAAAATCTTAAAAATCAAACACCACACATATACCTAAGAATGCATACTATTTATATTCTATCTTGATATTAAACAGGAGAAAAATAACCATACAGCAATAGCAACTTTGAATCTCCTTTCTTTTTTCGATAAATTATAATCCTATGTGTTTCTCTACAATGAAGATTAGGATTGTAGATACTCTTCCTCTCCTTCACTTTTTATTTTAGAGATGAGAAATCTGGGGTTTTAGAAACTGAGCCCCAAGATAAAAGAAATATTTCTTTTTTAAAAGAAGATTTATTTTTTTATTGGAAAGGCAGAGTTACAGAGAGGCAGAGGCAGAGAGAGAGAGAAGTCTTCCATGCACTGGTTCACTCCCCAAATGGCTGCAATAGCCATAGTTAAGCTGATCCAAAGCCAGGAGCCAGGAAATTCTGGGTCTCCGATGTGGATACAGGGTCCCAGGCAATTGGGCCATCTCCTACTGCTTTCCCAGGCTAGACCAGAAAGATGGATTGGAAGTGGAGTAGCAGGGACTTGAACCAGCCCCCATATAGAATTTCGGTGCTGAAGGAAGAGGCTTAGTCCACTATGCCACAGTGCTGGTCCTGAAAGATTTCTTAAACCAATATTTCACTTTGGTTGGCCTTTAACCTAGACTTTTTTACCATACTTCCATGGGCAAATTCAATTCTAATCTCTTTCCACCTCAGATTTCTCTTTGTAAATTGAGACTACTGTCTCCAGAATTAACCCAAGGTATAATTGATACAATGTAAGGCATTTACTCTGTTAGTCTGGCCCCTAGAAGATACTTGGCAATGTTAGTCCTGTATCCAGTTCTCTTTTTTGTTTGTTTGTTTTTTGTACTTGGTGAATTATAGGGTGGTGTAAAATACTTTGAAAAGAACCACAAATAAAAGACACAAATAAAAATTGTATTCTCAAATCTAGATGTTAAACTATGCCGTGTACACCTGTGCTAAGAGTTACATTGAAATCCTTGTCATTCGTTACTTGAGAGAAGCTGTCCAGGAATAAAGCAGCAGGGGATTTTCCTGAGGGAAACAGCGTGTGTGAGGGAACTGGGATTTGGGACTCAGCAGCAGTGGCTGTCACTTCTTAAGATTTTGTTCAAGAAAGGAAGAACAGCAGCTGACCCTTGAGATCTGGGGTGGGAAGGAAGGGAAGGAGGGATGTAAACAAAAGCAAACGCTCTCTGGTTCCCAGCCTGTCTCCACCCACCCCGCACTGAAGCCCTAGGAGAGGGCCAGTAAGTCTATCCAGGAATGCCCTGGCCTGGACTCCATTTCCCAGAGTCACCCGGTGCTCTAACATTTTCCTCTCTGAACGCCAGTACGTGTGCATGTGGGAGAACGTGCGCATGCGTGCCTTTCCCTGTGGCTCGGGGCTGGGAACAGAAGTTCTTTTACTGATCAGAGAGGTCCCTGAGAGGCCGTGCTGCTCCTTCTCCCACATTCACTGGGGAGTCTTGCTCTGCGAGTGCAATTGCAGGCGGTTCGGGAGCACACACCCCGGACCTGCCGCCCGCTGCTTCTGTGCCTCTGCATCTGCCACCGTGGGCCCCAAGTTCCAGCGACTTCTGTCCCACACTCTCCGCTTTGCTCCCCGTGTGTCCTGAAGGAAGGGGATGTGCTCCCGAGATTTTCCACAGCAAGTATGGAGAACAGGAGGGGCACAGATGTGTGTGTGGGAGAGGGGTGGGTGCGATGGCGGGTGGCGGCTCCCAGACCTCAATCACTTGCTTCTCAGTGATGCTGGGAGCTTCTCCGGCCGAGTCAAGTCTGGGGCCCAGGTGTTGTGTCTCCCACCACCACTTCCCAGTCTCCCGATGCACGGCCAGTCCCACGGGCTGCCTCGCTCAAATTCTCCTTAAAGTACACTGGACGAGGAACAGCACCAGCAGGGCAGTTGAGAGCACACTGAAGGAAGGAGTCCCATTCCCTAGATTTAAATAAGCCCAGTTCTCACTTGGGTGGGTCAGAGAATGCCTTGTGGCTGGCCTCCGGCTATATCCCCTGGTAGTTCCAGCTGGGCGGGGCTCGGTGGCCCTGAGCCAGAGCCTGAGGCAGTAGAGAGGTGGAGATGGAAGATCAGAGTAGGCTCTGGCTCCTGGCCCCCATGCTGGACCCCGCGGACACATTTTCAGCTGGGGCGCTGTGTGTTCGGCTGACTTTCCCAGCAGCACGTGAAGCTTGTGCAGTAGCTTTGTGGATTGATCGCTCCTCCGTGTTTAATTAACAGACTCTTTTTCAATCTGGAGCTTGAGGCCATGGAAACCTACCTGATTTATTTTCCTGCTTTTCGATTTCTGTCTTCAACCCTTCTTTCTTCTCATGTAATTAGGGATGTCAACTTTTATTACCTGCTGCTAATCCCTTTGCAAAGTGAGAAGTGAACTGAAATTAATGCAAGTCTACCGTGTGAGTTAATAATGAGCTACTTCAATCTGCATTTTCATAGTGGAGAGCAACGAAAACATAAATACAGAAAAGTATCAGTTTTTCTTGTCTAGTTCTTTACAGTCACTCAATGCTCCACCAAGCTGATTATCTTACAGTCCATATGGTTTTAATTAAGAGGGCCAGTTACTTTTTTTTTTAATTTGGCACAGTTAGATAGTGAGACAGAGAGACAGACAGAAAGGTCTTCCTTCCATTGGTTCACCCCCCAGATGGCCACTATGGCTGGAGTGCTGTGTGGATGCAAAGCCAGGAGCCAGGTGCTTCCTCCTGGTCTCCCTTGTGGGTGAAAGGGCTCAAGGCTTTGGGCCATCCTCCATTGCCTTCCTGGGCCACAGCAGAGAGCTGGACTGGAAGAGGAGCAACCAAGACAGAATCCAGTGCGCATATGGGATGCTGGTGCTGCAGGCAGAGGATTAACCAAGTGGGCCATGGCGCTGGCCCATTACTTTTAAAAAAAAAATTATTTATTTATTTACTTGAAAGGCAGAGTTACAGAGAGGCAAAGACACACACACACACACACACACACACACAGAGAGAGAGAGCTCCCATCTGCTGGTTCACTCCCCAGATGGTCACAATGCCCAGAACATTGGATTTGAAGCCAGAAGCCAGGACCTTCTTCCAGGTCTCCCACACAGATGCAGGGGACCAAGCACTTGGGCCATTTTCCACTGCTTTCCCCGGCCATAGCAGAGAGCTGGTTCTGAAGTGGAGCAGCCAGGTCTTGAACCGGCACCCATATGATTTTACCCACTCAGCCACAACACCAGCTTCAAGTTACTTTTCTTATTCTTGGTTCTGTGTTTAACCCCAGGACATTTTCAACATGGGAAGATATTAGTGGTAGATTTTCAAAATGACTGCTCTGTGGAAGCCTTTGTACAAGGTGTTGATGTGAAGAGGAGTAAGGAAGAAAAGAGAAAATATGCCCCTCTCCCCCCTACAGAGATGCCCACACAGCACGGTAAAAGATGTGGCTTTGGGCTGGCACTCTGGCTCTCAGTAGGTTAATCCTCTGCCTGTGGTGCCAGCATCCCATATGGGCACCCGTTTGAGTCCCAGCTGCTCCTCCTCTGATCCATCTCTCTGCTATGGCCTGGGAAGGCACATGGGAGGTCTCCATGTGGGAGACCCAGAAGAAGCTCCTGGCTCCTGGCTTTAGATCAGTGCAGTTCTTCTGGCCATTTTGGCCAACTGGGGAATGAACCAGCAGATGGAAGACCTTTCTGTCTGCCTCATTATCTGTATTTCTACCTCTCAAATAAATAAATAAAACATCTTTTAAAAAAAGAGAGATGTGGTCCTAAAAACTCTTGCTATAGACTAACTTTCAGTATAATGAAGTTATCACTTGATTGACTGATTATAGATTCTGTTAGAGTCCTGCTGTCACCAGATTACTAATCTGTGAAAGTCATTTAGCATAGTAAGGTTACCTAGGAAGTAAAAATAGAAAGTGACTCCTGGATAGAGGTTGCTAGGGTGACAGCATTCTTCCTCTGAAACCCAGTGTGTTTTTGACCTTTTCTCGCATGTACTCCCTATCACAGTGCTTTCGAGTGGACAAGCAGTTATGTGTTTCTGCTGAAAAGAGCTGCTTCACACCCAGGAAACAACTGTAAGACACTTTCTCAGCAACTATGTTGTGTGTACATTAATACAAACTTGAAAACAGCCAAGAACAGGATTCCTGGACTACTCAGGCTAACTCACTGTCCTTGGCACATCATTCCCTGCTCTGCAATAAGTTTCTGGCAAGTTCTTTAAAATTTTTAGGAGAGACATATTTCATACAAGAGACATAATCTGGTAATGCAGCAGTGATGTCTTTAAGGAAAGGTGCCATATGCGGAAGCAGTCTTATGGTGTCCATTCATTTTCCCATTTTTTTTTTTCTGACAGGCAGAGTTAGACAGTGAGAGAGAGAGAGACAGACAGAAAGGTCTTCCTTCCATTGGTTTACCCCCCAAATGGCCGCTACAGCCAGCACGCTGCACTGATTCAAAGCCAGGAGCCAGGTGCTTCCTCCTGGTCTCCCATGTGGGTGCAGGGCCCAAGCACTTGGGCCATCCTCCATTGCCTTCCTGGGCCACAGCAGAGAGCTGGACTGGAAGAGGGGCAACCAGGACAGAATCCAGTGCCCCAACTGGGACTAGAACCTGGAGTACCGGCACCACAGGCAGAAGATTAGCCTAGTGAGCCAAGGCACCGGCCCATTTATCTTCCCATTAATAACTTTCATTGATGTCTACCACAGGGTGGCAGAAGCAATCCTCCTTCTGAATTGCATCAAGCCAGGAGGATTCATCTACTGTTTATCTGAGCTTTCTTTGTATGAGGGAATAACCAAAATACTACATTGTATACAGTGTATTTTCTTTTAGATTCATTTTATTTACTTGAAAGGCAGATTTACAGAGAGATTGAAAGAGAGGTCTTCCATCCATTGGTTCACTCCTCAGTGGCCACAATGACTTGGGCTGGGCCAGGTAAACCCAGGAGCTAGGAGCTTCTTCTGGTTCTCACACTTGATTTCAGGGGCCCAAACACTTGGACCATCATCCTCTGCTTTCCCAGGTGAATTAGTAGGGAGCTATATTGGAAATGGAGCAGCCAGGTCTTGAACCAGTGCCCATGTGGGGTGCTGGCACTGCCAGGGTCTGTTTAACTTACCATACCAGTCCCATGTGCATTTTTTCAATGGGGGAGGGGTCAATTTTTTTCTAATATGACTCTCAAAGATTATAATGTGTAGTAGATGATGATTTTGGTTATATTTTGAGTTTCATTAAATTTCTATATTTTTGAAGTTAATGAGTACTAGTAGTTATCTTTTTTAAAGATTTTACTTGAAAGTCAGAGTTACAGAGAGGAGAGGCAGAGAGAGAAAAGTCTTCCATCTGCTGGTTCACTCCCCAGTTGGCTACAGTGGTTGGAGCTGTGCTTATCCAAAGCCAGGAGCCAGGAGCTGTTTCAGTGTAGTAGTTATGTTATGTTATCCTTGCTTTGGATCAACAAACTCTCTCCCATCCCTCATTTAAAATAGGCTTATTTTGAGGACTGGCACTGTGGCATGGCAGGTGAGGCTGCCACCTACAGTGCTGCCATCACATATGTGTGCTTGTTTGAGATCCAGCTTCCTGCCATGGCCTGGGAAAGCAGTGAAAGATGGCCCAAGTTCTTGGGTTCTGCACCCACATGGGAGACCTGACAGAAGCTTCTGGCTCCTGGCTTCAGATAAATCCAGCTCTGGCTATTGCAGCCATTTTCAGAGTGAATCAATGCATGGAAGTCTTCTCTCTGTGCCTCTGCCTCTCTGTAACTCTGCCTTTTAAATAAATAAATAAATTTTTACATGCTACACCATGGAGCTGGCCCCAAGACCTAACAGGTTTTCTGGGTGCTTATCCTGGGGTTCACTTTGTGCACTAATCACAGTTATTCTGTATGACTGAATATTTCATGTTCCTTCTTATGGAAAAGTTTTTCTCATGTTCTGAGTGATTGGGCTACATCTGCCCATAGTGGAAACTAAAACTTAATTTGGCATTTGAACACCCAGAATGCTGATTCCTGTAATCTTCTGAATTTAACCAGAAAATGTGTTTTGAAACATTTGGTCTATGGGTAGGCAGGGCAGTTTTCCTGGATCCCTGTGAGAATTGATGAACTGATGGTGTTTTTCTACCCCACATTATATTCTGAAATTTACTTCATTTTATTTTCTTAAAATAACTATATTTGAAATTTGCTACCCCCTTCTGAAATGTTTGTGCTTCTGTCCTCCTTATAACCATGGACATGAGTAGCCCTTTTCCTTCTCTTTATGATGTTACAGGAGCAGTGGGACATTGCAGCTCTCTCCGCTGGCAGCACATCTCCCTCAGTACATCTCTTTGAATTAGACCCTGGGTTAACTTGGCTGCACAAAAGGCATATACCTAAAACCAGTGTACCTACTGAATGAAAGTAATCATAAAGTCAATATGCCTTGTAAACCTCTCATCTTTTGTTTTGAAATATGTTGTGAATGTGTCTTTTATGTCAGTGTCTGTAAGCCAGAGACTTCCCACTTAAGGCAGAAGGCTGCTGAGGGACAGCACAACTGTAGCTTTGCTCTGTTACTTTACTGTGGCTACTCTCTCACCTTTTCTCTTTACTTTATTAAGATTTAAAATTTTTATTTTAAAGCAGAGTTACACAGAAAGAGGCAGAGACAGAAGGAAGGGGATCGTGCATCTGCTGGTTCACTCAGGAGACTGCAATGAATAATGCTGGCCCAGCCTGGAAGTTCAACCCAGTGTCCCATGTTGGTGCAAGGACCCAAGTTCTTGTGCCATCTGTTTCTGCTTCCCCAGTTGAGTTAGCAGGGAGCTGGATCAGAAGTGGAACAGCTATGACTCAAACTGGCACTCATGGGGCTGGCATTGTGGCACAATGGGGAAAGCCACCATCTGCAATGCCAGCTTCCCAGATGACCAGTAGTTCATTTCCCAGTTGCTCCACTTCTAACCTAGCTCCCTGCTGATGGCCTGAGAAAAGCATCAGAGGATGACTCAAGTGTTTGGGCCATTGTAACCCGTGTGTGAGACCCAGATGAAGTGCCTGGCTCCTGGTTTCTGTGTGCTTCAGCCCTGGCCATTGCAGCCATTTCAGATGGGAGATCTCTCTTTTTTAGCATTTATTTATTTATTTGCAAGGCAGAGATAGAGAAAGGGAGGGAATGAGAAAGAGATTTTCCATCTGCTGGTCTACTTCCTAGATGGATGCAATGACTAGAACTGGGCCAGGCCCAAGCCAGGCACCAAGAGCTTCATTCAGGTCTCCCACTTGGGTGTCAAGGACCCAGGTATTGGACCATCTTCTACTTTTCCAGGGCCATTAGAAGAGAGCTGGATCAGAAGTGGAGTAGCCAGGACATGAACTGGTGCCTATACCAGATGCCAGCACTGCAGGCAGCAGCTTTACCTGCTAGTCCACAATGCCATCCCATCTGACTCTCCCTCCTCTCCATAACTCTGACTTTTTTTTAAGATGTATTTTATTTATTTGACAGAGTTACTGATAGAGATAGAGACAGATAGAGAGGTCTTCAGTCTGCTGGTTCACTCCCCAAATGGCCACAGTGACCAGATCTGAGCTGATCTGAAACCAGGAGCTATTAGCTTCTGGATCTCCCACATGGATATAGGGGACCAAGGACTTGGGCCATACTGTGCCACTTTCCCAAGCACATTAGCAGGCAGCTGGATTGGAGTGGAGCAGCCAAGACCCAAACTGGTAACCATATGGGATGTAGGCCAGGGCCTCAACCAGCTGTGCCACAGCACTGGCCCCCAAAACTCTGACTTTCAAATAAATAAATCTTTTTTAAAGGATGGACACACATATTGGATCCCAGCATTTTATTTGGTGGTGGTTTAATCTACTGTGCCACAAAGCCAGACCCACCCTTTATCCTGGTGACTTGTGTGTCAAGATCTGGGTAATATCTGCTGAACAAATGTTGGTATTATGGTAGACTCTTCTGTTTTATTTTGGTTCTCATTTGTTGAGTTTATTTTGACTGTCACTTTTGGGGAGCAAGCTGTGATGTCATCAGTGGCTAAAGCTGCTGTGTGTTAGGCTGGCACTGATTCTACCTTTCCATTTCTTCAAGCAGAAGTGGAAAATGAAATCCTCTCAAAACTAACATGCTACAAAGTAACAACTGGAAATCAAGCTTCCTTTCTTCTCACCTAACAGACCCAGCTGGTCTCTGTGTTTCTCATTTTAGCCCAAACCTACATCAGATTCCTAGAGCAGAAGGAAGCTTATTTTTTAATGCAGAATTCATAGATGTGGTTGTCCATTCACCTCTGAGAATTAAAGCCATCACTCTGCTTTTTGACTGGTTTTCAATTTGTGGTGGTGCCCTCTCTCACAGGAGGACAGATTCCTCACAGAAGAATACACCTAGGAGGAGAAAACTTCAAGGAGTGGGCTTTCCAAAGTGAAATGGAATTCTGGCCTGGACATCCTTGAGATCATGATCAGCAGAGTGGGGAAATTCTTGGCTATGTCCATTCACATCCTTTCCTTTTTGTTCATTGTATTCCTCCCTTACATAGTGCTCTGTGCTCTCCTTCTGTTGTACACATACAAGGCATGTCTGTGATTGAGGCTGTTTGTGGACCACTGCAGTATCTGGACTTGCCTTTGTCTCCATCTCTAACCAGAAACTCAGATGCAGAGTGAGGAGGGGACTGTCACCCTGCCACACAGGGTTTGGGCCCCTTGCTTCTTTACTTTTCTTCAGTGCAGGAGCAGCCTTAAACAGAGTTGTACTGGGTAGTATTATTTCTTTTGGATTTGTGTGCTTGGATAGCAAAAGAAATATATATATTTTCTTATAGAATGGATTGAGAAGGCACTACATAAAGTCAGCAGCAACTTTCTTGGCTCTTGTTACATATTCAGGGCCATTTGTTAATTTTTTTAAATTAAAGATATTTATTTATCTGAAAGAGTTACAAAGAGAGAGAGAGAAATGTAAATCATTTATCCACTGTTTCACACCCCTAATGGCGGCAGCACCTGGGGTTGAATCTGGATTAAAGTCAGGAGCAAGTATCATCTTCCACATTTCCCATGTGGGAGTAGGAGCATAGGCACCAAACTTTGTAGCTTTCCTAGGCACATGAGAGAGCTGGATCAGAAGTAGAGCAGCTGGGACATGAACTCATGCACAACATGGAATACCAGGATCACAGGCAACAGCTTTCCCACTATGCTCTACTGTCTGTTTATTATTATTATTATTATTATTATTATTATTATTATTTGAGAGAGAGAGAGAGGGAGAAAGGCCTTCCATCTTCTTGTTTACTCCCAGATGGCTGCAATGGCTGGAGCTACCCTGAACTGAAGCCAAGAGCCGGGAGCCTCTTCCAGTTATCCCACATGGGTGCAAGGGCCCAAGGACTTGGGCCATCTTCTACTGCTTCCCCAGACCTCAGAAGAGAGCTGGATCAGAAATGGAGCAGCTGAGACTCAAAGCAGTGCCCACATGGGATGCCAGCAGTGCAGGCAGCAGCTTTCCCTGCTGGGACACAGTACCAGCCCCTCTATCATCTGTTTTATGGAAATATGTATTTAAGGGATGTTAGAAGGCCATTCAGGCCCTCCCTACAAAACATTTTGAAATAATGATTGACAGTCTACAAGACTGCTTCCAAAGGGAGAGAGCTGCAAGGAGTGAGGAAGGCCGGAAGAAATCTTGAAAAGTATTCCAAAGGATAAAGTAATAGGACACAGGTCATTTGTGCAGGTTTCTATTATAGGGTTTTCCTTTTTTTTTTTTTTTAGAGATAATTTCTAACATAATTTGTGATATACTTGACTCACTTTTCAGTTTTCTTCTTACAGATAAGATGTGCTTGTAAGATGTAGAGGGGTGGTACTGTGGCTTTGTAGTTTAATCCTCTGCCTGTAGCACTGGCATCCTATATGGGCACTGTTCTAGTCCCAGATGCTCCTCTTCTGATCCAGCTCTCTGCTATCACATGGGAAAGTAGTAGAAGATGGCTCAAGTGCTTAGGCCCCTGTACCCAAGGACGAACAGAGAAGAAACTCCAAGCTCCTGGCTTCAGATCAGTGCAGCTTCATCTGTTATAGCCATTTGGGGAGTGAACCAGCAGACAGAAGACCTTTATCTCTGTCTCTTCCTCTCACTGTCTATAATTTGACCCCTCAAATAAATAAAATCTTAAAAAAATAAGATGTAGAGAGGTACTGGAATTAAATGCAATAGTACACTCTTAAATATGCAGTTATAATTAAATTTTTGTTGAGAAAAGGATGAGCTTGACTTTATGTGTGTCTTGCTTAGAGCAGAATTTTTATGACTGAATTTGAGATAATTAAAAATCAGTTTTATATTTGAAACATTGACCATTTTTACTGCTGCAGCCTCCCCCTCACTCTGTATCCCTATGCAGATAGTCCACATGAGAGTACAACAGAAAGAGAGGCCTGCATATCTGGAGTAATGCAAATATGCCCTTTGCTTAAACCAGGGGATTGATCGACTGGAGTTCTTTGTGGTTCTGTTTGCATTTTTCTGTAGGGTGAATTATAGTGATTTGGGTAAAGTATCTTGTCTTCTAGTAGATGATTCCAATGGCTTTGTTATCCACCTACCTGGCATCACAGGTGATTCCCAAGAGAGGTATTGGGCTCTATGGAAAAAAAAAGTAGCCTCTTCAGAGTTGATGTATTTCTCCTGGAAAATTGGAGAAATATTTTGTAAGAAGCAGTTCATGGAGGAAGTGTACTTCCCTAGAAATGAGACTGAAGTGATTCTCTTTACTTGCCCCTCCCTGAGCTAGTTCCTGAGGCTGATTGATCAGGGCAAGAATGCTAATATTTATAGGCCAATTATGAATGATGCATGTTTGTCTTACACATGAGATGTCTACAGATCTGTTTCTCAAGGCCTTTAGATAAAATAAGAAAACTTTGCAACAAAAGAGAAGGTTGGCATTGCCTATTGCCTTGGTCTAGGATCTGTGCATTTATTACCCACTTAGTACTCTGACTCCTATTGTGCACATCTCCTTATGATTCTTTTTTGGCCATTCCTGTGTCCAGATTCCTTAATGGGTGACAATCTTTGGCCAGACTGCCAGTCTGATAACTCAGCCCAAATTGGAGTTGACTAGATTGTGTACCCTCTTCCAGATTAAGGTGGTCCAAAACTGCCAGTGCCCAATGACTGGGCTGCCTTTATGCTCACTCAAGAGATGAGACTCTGGACACAGGTCCCAAGTGGCTTTGCTTGGTCCTCTTCCCTTGATCTCCCTGGTGACTAGGCTGATTCTCAGATAGGCAGGGAACTTGTTGGCTCACAGAAGTCTCCAGATTTCTGCTTTGCACTCATTTGCAAAATATTTGAGTTTTCTCTTGGATCTCAAAAGTCCTGAGTAGGGAGTTTTATTTTGTATTGAGATGTGTCTTTATAAAGACAGGTGTCACTGAAGACTGTGTGTCCTCAGAATCAACTGAACTCACCCAGGCCTGCATGTAGTCCTGGGATCCTGGCTTCAGGCTGAACATTGCCTGCTGTTGTGACCATTTGAGTGTGTACCAAAAATGGAAGAAATCTCTCTCCCTCTCCATCTTCCCCTGCCTTTCAAATAAAATGAAAAACAGATAAAAATTGGAAAAAGTGTGTTTTGCCTTGTGTCCTAAGGAAAAAGTAATTACTGTTGTTAGAGGTAGAACTCATTTGTACACTTAACAAATACTCACAAATCTCAGGTTAAAGGCTTGGTGGTCACTACTGGCTGGGCTGCCTACTCAGCTCCCATTCTGTAATGCATCCCCTTCTTCATCTGAAGTTCACTTTGGGTGCTCATAAAACACCAAACTGCCTCCTGATTTTGCAGCCCTGTGTTCTTTATACATAGCTTGGCAACAATCTCATTTTCTTTAGCAGCATGCTAATTTTTATGAGTACTTCATAGGCAAAGAATAATGGGGACATTGATTTTTTCTGAGCTTTAGCCCTAAGTGGTTTATTTTATGAAGCTGATTCTGGGTACTGTATAGAACTTTGCTGGATCAGAAGTTGGGGTGCAGAGGTTGACATTAGAGAAATAGAGCTAGCACTGTCACTTCCACCCTGCAACCCATGCCTGCCTTTGGTTTCTGCTTTTATAGAGTGTTGGAATGAGGCAGTAATGATGCAATAAAGGAATGAACTTTCAGTTGTTAAACATTTTTATTTGTATTAATACAAAGAGAAAAGATTGCATAAGATTGTAATTCCAGAATAACATAACCATACTTCTCTATTTCCTACTCCTTTCTTCCTTTCTCTTTTTAAGGATTTAATAAGCTGGCTTTTTTCCCTAACCTAGTCTTTACCCCTTCACCTCTAGTCTTCCTGTCCATTTGTTCCTACTTTACAATCTAGTACTTTAAGCTTTTTCCCCCTTCTTTCATGCATGTTTTTGCCTACTCCTACCCCAATTCCAAAAAAGGAAAAATGAATAAAAATCATGAGATATTGATTCAAAGACAGGAATCCTATCCAGAAATACGGAAAAAAAGTTACCTCCTTTTTCTTTTTATTAACAATTTATTTATTGATTTACCTTTCTGGAAGAGGCAGCTGGAAGTTCTCCGAGGTCTGTCCTTAGAATGTGAGGAGAGCCAGAGATATTGGATAGACTCTTTACAGTCTGTTTTACTGTGAGAGATGTTGTTCCACTTGCCTGTGGCAGAAAAAAATGAGATTTCAATGAATTTTTTCTGCATTTCTAATTTTTATGATGAGTCTCTTCTTTATCAATGGATAGAGACCTGTCAAATTTGCCAAGAGCAAAAAATTTCACAGACACAACTGCTTCCAGAGGAGATGCATGCCTCTCCATTCCCACGTGACCTTCCCCTGAGATCTCCAGGTGGCTTCCCTTAGTCTCCTGGAAGCAAAGAGAAGATTCCAACCACAGAAAAAAGCTCACTATGACTGTGGTGTTGTTTCTTGGAAGTTCCTGTCCAAAAAGTAATCATTTAAGAACACCAGGGGCATTTTATTAATTTCACATGACTCTCTTCTTCCTGGCTTCAGTGGAGAGGAAAAATAACCACAGTTGAAGCATGATTCTAGGCAAAGCACAATTATTTATCTGCATAACAAAAATCCTCATGTTTTTCTGCACATTGTTAGTCTTACATGGGTTAGAAAAAAATGCCATTTAATGTCTTAGAACTCTCTAATGTTAAAAAGTGCAAGAATTAAAAATTGCTATTATTTTATGCTCTTATAAAGCTGCAAAAGCATAAACATTGTGCATTTCTGGGTGATTTGAAAATTATAAATTTGAAATCAATTGCATTGACTGGCTCTGCAGAGTAGGAAGAAAATAACTGGCTTATTAATTATTTATAAAGAGAGACTATGAAAGAAGCTATTCATTGGTACCAATTGTCTAAGCTTTAGTATTTATGAAACTATGATTATTTATTTGTTTATTTATATTTGACTGGTAGAGTTATAGACAGTGAGAGAGAGACAGAGAGAAAGGTCTTCCTTCCATTGGTTCACTCCCCTAATGGCCACTACAGCCAGTGCTCTGCCAATCTGAAGCCCGGAGCCGAGTACTTCTTCCAGGTATCCCATGCAGGTGCAGAGACCCAAGCACTTGGGCCATCCTCCAGTGCCCTCCTGGGCCCAGCAGAGAGCTGGATTGGAAGAGGAGCAAACAAGACTAGTACCCAGCGCCCCAACTGGGACTAGAATCCAGGGTGCTGGTGCCACAGGCAGAGGATTAGCCAAGTGAGCCATGGCATCAGCCTATGATTTATTTTATTTTGTGAGCTATGTCCACTTGAAGTTGTGAAAGAAAACATACAATGGTGGTTGTAATTCACTTTAACAGACTTTTTGAAAGATTTTATTTATTTCTTTGAGAGGCAGAGTTACAGACAGTGAGAGGTAGAGACAGAGAGAAAGGTCTTCCATCCACTGGTTCACTCCCCAAATGGCCACAACAGCTGGAGCTGCTTGATCCAAAGCCAGGAGCCAGTGCCTCTTCCTAGTTGCCCATGGGTACAGGGGCCCAAGCACTTGGGCCATATTTTACTGCTTTCCCAGGCCATAGCAGAGAGCTGTAGTGAAAGAGGAGTAGTTGGGACTAGAACCAGTGCCCATAGGCGATGCCAGTGCCACAGGTGGAAGATTAACCTACTGCGCCATGGTGCCAGCCCCACAATTCTCTTGAAAACAGAAACATTTATTCCTGAGGCTTTTGATGAGTTAGGCCAATGAAGTCCTGACAGGGAACATATGTCTCTAGAATTAGAGGAGTGCTCATCATTCTCATACTGTGTTCTGTTGCTGTTCAGCCTGTGACAGTGAGACATGTAAATAAAAAAACAGATATTCAGCATGTGGTTACCCCACAAGGAGTCTTATCTTGTCTGCATCTGAATAATTTTGATAGCCAGGTGTTTTAAAGTTGCTAAATATTCTCCTAATTTGCATTTATTTAAATACTATTAACTCAGTACTACAATTTTTGTTATAATAATGTGATTGCCGATAAGGAATTTACAAATTCATACCTTGACTAGAAGTTTTACTTTGTAACAATCACAGACTAGCAGAAGTCATAAACCATTAACCCTCATTTTTTCTAAAATAAGAGGTTGTAATTAATATGAATATATAATGAATATATTTTTTAAGATTTTATTTATTTATTTGAGAGGTAGAATTACAGAGAGAGAGGGAGAGACAGAAAGGTCTTCCTTCCATTGGTTCACTCCCCAGATGACTGCAATGGCCAGAGCTGCACGGATCTAAAGTCAGGAGCCAGCTGCTTTCTCCTGGTCTCCCATGCCAGTGCAGGGGCCCAAGCACCTGGGCCATCTTCCACTGCTTTTCCAGGCCATAGCAGAGAACTGGACTGGAAGAGGGGCAACGGGGACTAGAACTGGCACTCATAAAGGATGTCAGCACCACAGGCAGAGGATTAATCTCTGCATCACATCACCAGCCCCAAGTACATGAAGAATTTAGAACAGAAAATCTACCAACCCCATGGAGTTTATCTCCCTTTCAAAACTTTTAATAACCTTTGGGATGGAGAATGCTAATTTAAGGTACTATAATTAAATTCACACAAACAAAAGATGTTTTAGGATGTTTTACTTCATTATTTAAGTTAGATACTGTAGGAAATTCTAGATTATTTTGTGGGTAAATTGTAATTTATTTTCACAAGTGTATTTGAGTAGAAACACAAGCTTTTATAATCAATTATTTATGTTTAAAACATATGCTTATGTATGTTTTGTATTAAAATAACAGCATTTTATGAAGTTTAGAAACATCTTGTTCAATACAAACCTTAAACTTAAAAAACTTAAAAAAAACTTAAAAAAGTTTTTTTTACAAAGAATCTTTGTATTTATTTTTTTAACACAACAAATTCGGTGACACATAAGTCCATAATTTCCAACAAAATTCATAAACTTAACAACTGAGAACCTTAAGGCTTGTAAGTCTTCTGAATCATTCATAGTTATGCACTCGATGGAACGTACTCCTCAGCAGCTGAGAAGAATCTTTACTTAAAAGCACCAACTCTTCAGGCATCTCTACAGGTGTCTATTTTTCATTCTCTAAGACATGCAGTCAGACTGCTGATGCAGCAAATACCAATTCGCCTTAAGCTTCAATGTATAAGAAAAAGCATTTGGGAAACCAACATTATTAATATTAAGTCTGAAAGCATTTCTACCTCTTTACTGAATGACTTTCCCTTCTGTCAATGTTAAACTCTAATGAATAAAAATTGTGTTTTGAACATAAGTTTTTCAGGTTAATCTAGCACTTTAGGACATTTGTATTTGTTTTATAAGCCTTAAGGAAAACAAAAAGATAATCTCTAATCTAGACAATTCTGGAATCTTTTATTAGATTTAGAATTTTACAGCAAAGTAATATGATCTATTTGTCCAAATAGTATGGCTTTTAAAAAATTCTCTTCATGTATGTAAATTAATAAAGCTTATTTCCAATATATATTTTCTGTGTTTTCATTTGCTGAAGCAGGGTTCAAAGGTGTTTTTAGAATCTTACCAACATCAGCCCTATGTACCCATAAATTATCAAAGCCATTAAATGGACAATAAAAACTGGTTGAGGCTACTGATGAATGCTTCAAAAGGAATCTGATACACACAGATTTTATCATCATATTCAACTCAACTGAAGTCTTTCTTGAAACTGTACTCTTGATAGGCTGAAGATAGGGTAATGGAGTTAGTTCTTTATGCCAAAGATACATGGATCTGTTGTATAAAGGCTTCATTCTCTGTCAGTCATCAGTAACTTGAGGTCTTTCTGTAGATTCTGAATGGCAGTGCTTACATCTTCATATTGCAAAGCACTGGCAGCATATTTGCAGTATTTCTGAGCTCTCACAAACTCCTCAGGGGTGAGGTGGATATGGCCTTGGGAAACCATACTGAAAAGTGCAGGATCAATGGCTGGAATAGTCTATAGAGTAGGTTGGATGGTATTCCTTGTTACACCCATGCTATGAGGCACTTTCGCTGGTGTGTTGGCTGGGGCATGTGCACCCAGAGGAATCTGTATTCAACTATAGCTGTCTGATGGCATGCTGCCTGGGTCAACTGCTGAAGATGATGATGGCTGAGGTGTGTTGAATGGGCAGAGATGCTACTACAGCATCTTCATTTTCTTCACCATCAGTATCTTCCTCAATTGCAATAGGGCCTGCTTGAGGAGTCTCCTCATTCTTTAGGCAATTATGGATATATGTTACCTTCCACCTTGCATACTTTGTGTGTTTCACATTTTCATCAGTGTTATGTCGAACACGGTTATGACATCTATTAAAAAATTTACAGCGTAGAAGAACTTGACCATGTTTTTTTGTGAAATAGCCCAGCACAATGTTCACTGTCTGCATATATAAACATTATCCAAGAATAATTCCCCAAATGGGCAGAACCAACTGCTCCTTAGGTAATAGCTTCATTATCACCCAACTGTTTCTTTTTGTTGTTGTTGTGAAGAACCTGAGCCTGGATCAAGGCACAGCTATTTTAGACTAGGCCTCCATCTTGTAACTCAGGCCTGACCAGGCCCTGAACCCTAAGGCAAAAGCTCCTGAAAGAAGAAAAATAAACTCCCCTTGTGATAAACTCCCCTAGCAACAGCCAATCAGCAGATAGCAGGGAAATACCTGCTATCCAGGTGTCTTTTTAGACCATTAAGGTGATTGATAACATCCCAAAACCCTGCAGTTTGGAACATACACCCTTGCAGCTTGGACCCTACACTTTAGCCAATCATTTTAAAAAGCATCAACCCCAAAGCCATCTAACCACCTTTACTAGGTCTATTCCCACCACTGGATTTACTAATCAATTTTATGAGATGTTCTTTAAATTCTCACAGAATGAGATGATTTGCTGAATGGTGCTATAATGTATAGCATGTCTCTGAAAACCCTATATAAACCCCACAAAGGAAATGACCTCTGTCATGATTGGAGGAGTTGACCCTAGATTGAGCTAGAACAATAAACCTCTTTGCTTTTGCATCATTGAAGTCTCTCATTGGGATAACTGAGTCCCATCCAAGTCTGGTCTAACAGTTGTTGTTGTTATGATTTATTTATTTTTTATAATGGCAGAATTACAGAAAGAGAGACAGAAAGAGGATCGGCCTCTGTGAACTGCTAGTTCACTCCCCAAATGGCTGCAATGGCCAGAGCTGTGCTGATCTGAAGCCAGGAGCCAGGAGATTCTTCCAGGTCTTCCACATGTGTGCAGGGGCCTAAGGACTTGGGCAATCTTTCTGCTTCTTTCCCAGGACAGAGCAGAGAGCTGAGTCAGAAATGGAAAAGCTGGGACTTGAACTGGAGCACATATGGGATGCCAGCACTGTAGGCCAGGGCTTTAACCTGCTGCACCACAGTGCCAACCCCCCAACTATTTATTAAAAGCTCCTAACTGACCTGTTAATTTTGATAAAAATTTATGACACTCAGGAGTTTTATTATCAATCTTCATTCTAGTTTGCATGGCATATAAATGACCCCCTTGGTGAAATACATAATGATCAAACAATGGCTGACAACAAACATCCCTCAGATCAATTCTTGAGCAACTATTCAGTAATAGGCCACCACAGGGTCCTACTTGTCATGCTTCTGAACCATCAGGTGATGCTGTATGGTCTTTTATTTTTTAAATTTTTTAATTTTATTTTCTTATTTTGACAGGTAGAGTTAGACAGTGAGAGAGAGACAGAGAGAAAGATCTTCCTTCAGAATGCTGTTGGTATTTTGATTGAGAGCACATTGAATCTGTAAATTGCTTTTGAGGGGCTGGCACTGTGGGATAGTAGTTTGAGCCTCTGTCTGTGGCATTGGCATCTCATATGGATGCCAGTTTGGGTCCCAGCTGGTCCTCTGATCCAGCTCTCTGCTCATGGCCTAGAAAGGCAGTGGAAGATGGCCCAAGTGCTTGGGCTCCTGTATCCACATAGGAGATGAGGAGGGAGCTCCTAGCTCCTGGGTTCAGATCAGCCCAGCACCAGCCATTACAGCTATTTGGAGAATTAACCAATAGTTAGAAGGCATCACTTTTTGTCCCTCTGTCTCTCTGTCTATAACTTCCTCTCAAATAAATAAATGATTGTAAAAGTAAAGTTAAAAATAATTTCTTTTGGTAGAATGGAAATTTTGATGATATTTGTTCTTGCAATTTATGAACATTGAAGATTTTTCCTTTTTCTGTGTTTTTTTTTTCTTTAATGTTTTGCAATTTTTCTTATAGAGATCTTTCACACCCTTGACTAAATTTATTCCAAGGTAATAAAAAATTTCATGGTTATCGAGAATGACACTGATCTGATAAGTTATTTTTCAGCCATGGCATTTTTGTGTATATAATGGTTATTGATTTTTGTGTGTTGATTTCATATTTTACAACTTTACCAAACTTTCTTGTGAGTTTCAATAATATCTTGGTGGAGTCTTTTGGTTTCCCAATATTTAGGATCATGTCATCTGCAAACAGATTATTGGACTTTCTCCTTTCTAATTTGTTTTCCTTTGATTTCTTTTTCTTGCATTATTGCCATGGCTAAAACTGTCAGTAGTGTATTGAACAACAGTAGTGTGGGAGAGCAATTTTGGTTTCAGATCTTAGTGGAAATGCTTCCACGATTTCCCATTCAATATGATGTTGGTTGAAGATGTCATATATTGCCTTGATTGTGATAAGGAATGTTCCTTCTATTCCAACTTGCTTAAGGTTTTTATAATGAAAGGTTGTTTTTTTATCAAATACTTTCTCTTCATCTATTGATCATCATGTGGTTTTTATTCTTTAGTTTGCTAGTGTCACATATCACATTTATTGACTTGCATATGTTGAACTATCCCTGCATACCATGGGTACATTACACTTGGTCCAAGTAAATTATCTTTATGATCTGTTGTTGGATTTTATTAGCTAGTATTTTGTTGAGAATTTTGGAATCTGTAGTTATCAAGAGATATTGTTTTTTAATTCTCTTTATCTATTGTATCATTTTCTGGTTTAGAAAATAAGGTGACACTGGCCAAATAGAAGGAGTTTGGGAATACTCTTCTCTTTCAATTGCTTTGAATAGCTTAAGAATAATTGGAATTAGTTCTATTTTTAAAAGTCTGGTAGAATTTAGCAGTGAAGTTTTCTGGTCTTGGGCTTTTCTTTGGAGGGTTTTTGTTACTGATTCAATATCTGTCTTGGTTTTTGGTTTGTTCAGGTTTTCTATATGTCTTCATGGCTCAATTTTTTTACCTAGCATGTGTCTTGATTTCTTCTAGGTTTTCTAATTTGTTGGTCATTGCATGTGATGCCCACATTCTATATTGCAGTGCTAATGCAAGTTTTCAGTGTTTCACTTCCAAACTAGTTTCCTGCTCAATATCTCTGGGAAGCATGGGGTAGTGGCTCAAATTCTTCAGTTCCTTTCACCTAAGTGCAAGAGCTACTACTTATTAGGGGACCTGAGAGCCTGGTCCAGCCACAGCTGTTGCAGACATTTAGAGAGTGAACCAACATATGCAAGACCTCTCTTCCTCTCTCTCTTCACCCACTTTCTCTGCCCTTTCTAAAATCATTTTAAAAGTTATTTACTTCTTTATTTGAAAGTCATAGTTACAGAGAGAGAGAGAGAGATCTTCATCATCTGATTCACACCCCTGGTGTCTCCAATGGCCAGTGTAGGGCCAGGTTGAAACCAGGAGCTTCTTTTGAGTCACCCATGGAGGTGGCAGGAGCCCAAGTACTTGGGCCATCTTCCACTCTATCAGGCCATTAGCATGAAGCTAAATCAGAAGTGGAACAAGTGTGACTTGAACCAGTACCTATATAGAATGCCAGTATAATGGATGGCAGCTTTGCATACTGCAGCACACTGTCCCCCTCTCTGCCTTTCAAATAAACAAATCTTTAAAAAAGAAATGAAAATGTCCTTAATATAGTAAAAGTAATCAAGACTGAGCACTGAAGAATCTATTGAAATGATTACATTTAAAAGATCTATTTATGTATTTGAAAGGCAGTGTTAGAGTGAGAAAGGGAGAGACTGATCTTCCTTCTGGTTTGTTCTCCAAAATGGCTGCAATGACTGGGGCTAGACCAGGCTGATCTCATGAGATAGGAGCTTCTTCCAGATATCACATGGGTTCAGGGGCCCAAGCATTTGGGCAAGCCTTTGCTGCTTTCCCAGACACTTTAGCAGGGAGCTGGATAAGTTTGGAGCATCAATATCTGTGACATCCTCCTTGGAGTATAAGGACATAGTAGACATTGGAAGCCATCCCCTTTGCCAAATGGAGTATGCCAAGTTTGGGTCCATCATTTATTAAGGAGGCCTTAGTGCCATCCTCACATTTTACTGTTATATATCCATGGCCAAAGTCCTACTAGACAAGAAGGTTTGGAGAATCACAGGCTCAAGGTGTGTAGGTGACTGTTTTTCCAATATAGCACAGTTAATAGCCATCTAATTTAATTTTACTGGCACATAGCAAGGTTCCAAGAGAGGTTATTTCTTGTATCACAGCCCTTGAGAAGTAATGATCCAAAGAATTTAGAAGGCATATGAGCTCCACAGTGAAGAAGTCACTGAGAGCACTAATGATAGTGCCTACAGAATTTAATTTGACTGATTTTAGCACTTTTCATTGGAAAGCTGGGCTGATTTGTAGCATCCATGACAGTTTCTTAAATGAGGCATGCACTGCACCAAAACCCAGGAAGGACTAAAAGGTATTAACATTGTATGTTCTTCACAAGTGTGTCAAACAGTCTCATTCAGGGAGGAAGTAATCAATGTGATATATTCTGTGCTCCTGATAAAAGGTGGGTAGTTAAACTCTTTGCAAAAATTGTGTTTGATGGCAAAGTCAATGTGATGCTCATGTATACCCTAGAAGAAGTGTCTTTTCAAAGTGAAGGCAAACTAGACTAAGAGGCTGTTGGAAAAGCTTTGAAAAAACACATTTGCCAATTTTGTAATAGTTAAGACAGGTCATTTATCTACTAAGAGGCATCAGATATGTTAATATTAGATATAAAGTATGGTGGACAGAATCTATGGCATATAGCATTAAGATTTTAGTAATCTACCATGAGATGCCATTTACTTTTTCCCAGATCCAACAGGAACAATTGGGCTGCCAAGTGGGAAAGAGCTGTAATAATCACCTTTTTGTTAATTAAGTCTAATGTAATAAATTTTAATGCATGAAGACATTGAGTTTCATTTTATTATGTCATCTTAATGATTTTAGTTTGAGACCTGTGGAGTATTATTTTCCCTAGTTAAATTGTAGCTTAAAATTTTTATTTTAATAATTGCTGTGTTAGGCCATCTCTCCCACCTGTGGGATTTTTTGAGTACATCTGACTATTGGAAATTTAGGTAATACTATAGTTAAAATGAGATTTACCAAATAAATTATTTTTTTCTTCTGATACATATCTTGGAACTTTTCTAAAATGGTATTGAGTAACTTGTTTAAATTTAATGGGATCCCCTGGGTAAGACTGTTGTTTGAGCCACATTACTGATTATATCTATGAAACTCTGTGAATAAGTGCATCTAGAACCTGGAAAAGTTGATGTCTTATGCTGAAGAGACATAAGAATCAATGTCTCTTTATCTTTTTCAGTTATATAATTTACAAATAAATTTTAGATGTCTAAAAGGATGAAATTATGTACTTTTCAGAAATTTATACCTATATACAACTATAATTTATACATTTTACATTTTCCTTCTTTAGGTTTTTAAGAAGATTTATTAGGGCTGGCACTGTGGTGTGGGTAGAGGTCCACACATTTGGGCCATCTTTTGCTGCTATTTTCCCAGGTTTAATAACGGAGCTGGATCAGGAGTGAAGAGATTGGGACACAAACTGGCACAAATATGGGTTACCATTCTCATCTAGTAAAACTTGGTCAGATAACACTGGTTGTTTCTATTAGTGACATTTCTATTAGTGATAAGTAGCTCAAGCTTGACCTCAATTTTAGTCCTTATAGAATCCTGAATTAGTTTCACTCTGTGATCCTCACTCTTTTTATTTCTTAGGGGCAATATTTTTCATTATTGATTCAGTAAAATCAAGTGTTAGAGCTCCTGTTTCTAAGTGCTTGAAATTATAAATACTGGTCATTACTCAGAAGGTGTATGTAGGGGTTGTTGCCGTGGCTTATTTGTTTAATCCTCCACCTGTGGTGGTGGCATCCCATATGGACACTGGGTTCTTGTCCTGGTTGCCCCTCTTCCAGTCCAGTTCTCTGCTGTGGCCCAAGAGGGCAGTGGAGGATGGCCCAAGTGCTTGGGCCCCTGCACCCACATGAGAGACGAGAAAGAAGCACCTGGCTCCTGGCTTCAGATCAGCACATTGCTGGCCATAGCAGCCATTTGGGGAGTGAGCCAACAGAAGAAAAACCTTTCTCTCTGTCTCTCTCACTGTCTATAACTCTATTTGTCAAAAAAAAAAAAAAAGATGTATTTAAAACCAGTGAGAGAAAATGAATTGTAAAAGATCAATCAACAACAATTGAGTGTTGTGTGCTGCCTGCCCACTTTCTTCTCAGGAATCCCCACAGAATTTACAACCGTAATTCTAAAATCAGCAACTCCTGCTGTCAGAAGTGTGTGGCTACCACTATAGGGAGCAATAATTTTTAGAAAGAACAAGGGAATCCACTATTTCATGATACTATTCTTGTTTGATGCATAAAACTTCATTTTCTGTTTACATCGTATGAAGCTGGGAACTAAGTAATAATTTCCTTCTGGGTCTGAGATGAAGTTATTTAAGATAAAAGTTCAAAACTGACGTCCCTCAATTTGTAGAATGAAGTCACTGAAAGGCAATTACCAGATCAGTGCTGATATAGGCATTTGAATAGCACAATTCATACACTATACATAGAAAAAATGACTAATAGCTGTGGGCCAACAGTCAATGGCCCATGAGACCATCACTCAAATCCTCAAGAGTTTGACTATAATTTCACACCAATTCTCATGTAGACAAGAAGAGGAGTAAAAGCAGGAGATCCATGATACCCTAATATTTGTCTCTTTGCCTAATATTTGGCAGAAACTGCAACTTAAATGCAGTTTTTTTTATATAGCTTTGTTAAAAATATGCAGATAACTGGATTGATGGACAGATGAATTTCAGGAAGTTTTGGGTAAAGAATTATTAGATAGTGCAGTTTTAAATATTCACAAAGATTTTACAAGGCATTCACCCTGTTTTCCAGCCATATTAATCCACCAAATTATTACTCTTTTACTGTGAAATGTGATCCACAAATTATTTTAGTAGGTAAGATCAAGCATCATTTTAAAGGATTAAAAATGATTTATTCGGAGGCCGGCGCCATGGCTCACTAGGCTAATCCTCCACCTTGCGGTGCCGGCACACGGGGTTCTAGTCCCGGTCGGGGCGCCGGATTCTGTCCCGGTTGCCCCTCTTCCAGGCCAGCACTCTGCTGTGGCCAGGGAGTGCAGTGGAGGATGGCCCAAGTCCTTGGGCCCTGCACCCCATGGGAGACCAGGAGAAGCACCTGGCTCCTGCTATCGGATCAGCACGGTGCGCCGGCCACAGTGCACTGGCCGCGGCAGCCATTGGAGGGTGAACCAACGGCAAAGGAAGACCTTTCTTTCTGTCTCTCTCTCTCTCTGTCCACTCTGCCTGTCAAAAAAAAAAAAAAGTAAAAAGAAAAAAAAATGATTTATTCGGGGATATTATTTTCTTCTTTAGATACTAAAGTTAAAAAGAGTCCTTGGAGGTTTTTTCTAAGTATCTGTAGAAGTATTTGATGTTTTAGAACCACAATTTAATTATGAGAATTGAAAAAATAATAGTATATTTAATGACAATTTCCAAAAATTCTATCCACATTTTAATTTCTCCACTTAGAGTATGTTTCTTTTCTTCTTCTTCTTTTTTCTTTCTTTCTTCTTTCTTCTTTCTTCTTTCTTCTCCTTACAGGCAGAGTTAGTGAGAGAGTGAGAGAGAGACAGAGAGAAAGGTCTGCCTTTTTCCGTTGGTTCACACCCCAAGTGGCCGTCATGGCCAGTGTGCTGTGCTGATCCAAAGCCAGGAGCCATGTGCTTCCTCCTGGCCTCCAATGTGGGTGCAGGGCCCAAGGACCTGGGCCATCCTCCACTGCACTCCCGGGCCACAGCAGAGAGCTGGACTGGAAGAAGAGCAACTGGGACAGAATCCAGCACCCCAACCAGGACTAGAACCCGGGGTGCCGGTGCCACAGGTGGAGGATTATCCAAGTGAGCCATGGTGCCGGCCAACTTATATTATGTTTCTTTCAAATGTATTTACCAAGGCAGGAATTAATGAGGAATTGGAATATTATGTGAGCACTTCATGTGGTTAGACAAGTTTTTATGTATCCCTGCTGTATCCTAAGAGGTTGATTTTCCAGCAAATTTATTCCTAATGGAGCTGTGCACTGTTTTACAGGGAAAGTAGTTTCATCAGCCCGTGATGTCAACAGGGAAAGATCATGGAAAGTCTCCTTTGTTTTCCTTCTCAGCATATGCAATTGCAACCACTGCCACCATCTTTAGAGAATTTCTGGTCCTGAAGCTGTCCTCATATTGCTCAAGGACTGTGTGATTGGTTTCTATGTCTGTGAATGTTAGTGTGGGGGTAAAGGGAACTTTGGAGAGCAGGGCAGGTTCCTGTCTCTTGATGGCATAGGTGCAGTTGTAGATTGGAGGCATTATAATCTCTCTTTCAGGTACACCCTATAGACCTTGGCTGGTTCAGGAAGGGATACCAGTGGTAGATCCTCAGTTCCAAAGCCATAGAAGAAATGAATAATGTTGGATTTTCAAGGATTTTTTTTTTTTTGTCAGAAGATGAGGGGCTAGTGCTGTGGCTCAGTGGGTTAACGCCCTGGGCTGAAGTGCCAGCATCCCATATGGGCACTGGTTTTAATCCTGGAAGCTCCTCTTCTGATCCAGCTCTCTGCTGTGGCCTGGGAAAGCAGTAGAAGGCAGCCCAAGTCCTTGGGCCCCTGAACCTGTGTGGGAGACCCAGAAAAAACTCCTGGCTCCTGGCTTCAGATTGGCACAGCTCTGTTGTGGCCATCTGGGGAGTGAACCAGTGGATGGAAGACCTCTCTCTCTGTCTCTACCTCTCTCTGTAACTCTGACTGTCAAATAAATAAAAATAAATCTTAAAAAAAAAAAAAAGTAGATGATGTGTCTGACAGAAGACCAGTGGGTCTCTAGGTATACAGAAAGGGGTTCTAAAATTTCTGTAGACAACTCATCTCATACAAGATGGCCATGGGATGGAGATGGATATTCAGACCATTTGAGCTGAATTGTATATGAGCTGAATGTAGGTTGCACCTCTGTCACTGTTTACTCATCTTTAAGATGAGTATAGCAACAATACTAGTGAAATGTCCTTACTGTGAGATGTGTGCAGACTGACTTACACTGTGTTGCAGTTGCATTTATGGGGTTTCTGGTGTATCTTCTGTAAATGAAGTTTCTCATTTCCTGCACTGTATAGCCTGCCCAATACTCCTCATTTGAGGATACAGAATTTATACAATACCTAGTTTCTGGGAACATGGAAGTTTGGGTACTGGGGGACAGTCCCATTTCCTTTGCAAGTGAGAAGTTGTTATGGTATTTGAAGAAGAGAGCTCAACAAATAGGAATCTTTTCTAACAGAATACAACTTAATGCTCTCTGAGATAACACCTTAAGGCTAAGAGCAGAGAAAAGAGTCATTAAAAAGTAAAGATCCTAGTTGCATGGTCCAAGCAGTATGGATCATACTGACCAGAGTGAATAAGATATACTTGATATTACCTTACCTCATCCATTAGTTTTCAAGACTTGGTGGTAATAGAAGTTCTGGACCAGCATTCAAAAGAGAGTTGTGAATGGATTAGAAAGATAGTGGTCTTAAGGGCGCAGCCAGGGGTGGAGGAATAACCTCTCATATCTGAAAGTCACTATCTGCATTGCTTCCTTAAGTAAAGCTTTCAAAAGTTTGCACCCATACAGAAACACAAAGTGTAAAATACTGTTTCAGTACTAGTTATAGCATTAATTCACATTGAACAACACATTAAGAACAGAAATCCTACATGGGGAGTAAGTGCACAGTGACTCCTGTTGTTGATTTAACAATTGACACCCTTGTTTACGGCCTCAGTAATCACCCTAGGCTCTTGTCATGTGTTGCCAAGGCTATGGAAGCCTTTTGAGTTCAACAACTCCAATCTTATTTAGACAAGGTCATAGTCAAAGTGGAAGTTCTCTCTTCCCTTCAGAGAAAGGTACCTCCTTCCTTGATGGCCCATTCTTTCCATTGAGTTCTCACTCACAGGGATCTTTCATTTTCATTTAGGTGTGTGTGTGTGTGTGTGTGTGTGTGTTTGTGTGTTTTGCCAGAGTGTCTTGGCTTTCCATCCCTAAAATACTCTCATGGGCTGCCACAATGCTGTTTAGGACATCTGCCATTCTATGAGTCTGCTGTGCATCTTGCTTCCCATGTTGGATCATTCTCTCCTTTTTAGTTCTATCAGTTAGTAATAGCAGACACTAGTTTTGCTTATATGATCCCTTTGACTCTTAATCCTATCATTATGATCAATTCTGAACTGAAGCTGATCACTTGGACTAGTGAGATGTCATTGGTATATGCCACCTTGATGAGATTGAATTGGAATCCCCTGGCATGTTTCTAACTCTACCATTTGATGCAAGTCAGATTGAGCATGTCCCAAATGGTACCTCTCCTCCCTCTCTTATTCCCACTCTTATATTTAACAGAGATCACTTTTCAGTTAAATTTAAACACCTAAGAATAATGGTGTGTTAATTATAGGGGTCAACCAATAGGATTAAGTAGAAAAAAAATACTAAAAGGGATAAACTATTAAGTTGTTCATCAACAGTCAGTACAAGGAGTGAGCAAGTCACTGTTTCTCATAGTGTCCATTTCACTTCAACAGGCTTCAATTTAGATGCTCGGTTAGTTGTCACTGATCAGGGAGAACATATGATATTTGTCCCTTTGGGACTGGCTTATTTCACTCAGCATGATGTTTTCCAGATTCCTCTATTTTGTTGCAAATGACCAGATTTCATTGTTTTTTTTTTTTTTTTTTTTACTGCTGTGTAGTATCCTATAGAGTACATGTCCCATAATTCCTTTATCCAGTCTACTGTGGATGGGCAATCAATTTAGGTTGATTCCATGTCATAGCTATTGTGAATTGAGCTGCAATAAACATTAAGGTGCAGACCACTTTTTTGTTTGCCAATTTAATTTCCTTTCAGTAAATTCCAAGGAGTGGGATGGCTGGGTTCAATGGTAGGTTTTATTCAGGTTTCTGAGGTATCTCCAGACTGACTTCCATAGTGGCTTTACCAGATCGCATTCCCACCAACAGTGGGTTAGTGTCCCTTTTTCCCCACATCCTCTCCAGTATCTGTTGTTGGTAGATTTCTGTATGTGGGCCATTCTAACCGGGGTGAGGTGAAACCTCATTGTGGTTTTGATTTGCATTTCCCTGATGGCTAGTGATCCTGAACATTTTTTCATGTGTCTTGGCCATTTGGATTTCCTCTTCTGTCTATTTTGATCCTTGGCCCATCTCTTGAGTGGGTTGTTTGTTTTGATGTTGTGGAGTTTCTTGATCTCTTTGTAGATTCTGGTTATTAGCCCTTTATCTGTTGCATAGCTTGCAAATATTTTTCCCATTCTGTCAGTTGCCTCTTCACTTTGCTGTTTCTTTTGCAGTACAGAAACATCTCAATTTGTTGCAATCCTAATTGTTAATTTTGGCTTTGATTGCCTGTGCCTCTGGGGTCTTTTCCAAGAAGTCCTTGTCTGTGCTTATATCTTGCAGGGTTTCTCCAATGTTCTCTAATAATTTGATGGTGTCAGGTCATAGATTTAAGTCTTTAATCCATGTTGAGTGGATTTTTGTGTAAGGTGTAAAGTAGGGGCCTTGGTTCATGCTTCTACATGTGGAAGTCCAGTTTTCCTAGCACCATTTATTGAATAGACTCTCCTTACTCCAGGAATTGGTTTTAGATCCTTGCTCAAATATAATTTGGCTGTAGATGTTTGGATTGATTTCTGGTATTCTATTCTGTTCCATTGGTATATCCATTTGTTTCTGTACCAGTACCATGCTGTTTTGATTATAACTGCCCTGTAGTATGTCCTGAAATCTGGTATTGTGATGCCTCCAGCTTTGTTTTTGTTGTACAAGATTGCTTTAGCTATTTGAGGTCTCCTGTGTCTCCATATGAATTTCAGCATCATTTTTTCCAGATTGAGAAGAATGTCTTTGGTATCTTGATTGGTATTGTATTGAATCTATAAATTGCTTTTGGGAGAATGGACATTTTGATGATGTTGATTCTTCCAATCCATGAGCATGGAAGATTTTTCCATTTTTCAGTATCCTCTTCTATTTCTTTAAGATTTTGTAATTTTCATCGTAGATCTGATTGTTTTTGTAGCTATTGTGAATGGGATTGATCTTAGAAGTTCTTTCTCAGCCATGGCATTGCCTGTGTATACAAAGGCTGTTGATTTTTCTGCACTGATTTTATATCCTGCTACTTTGCCAAACTCCTCTATGTGTTCCAATAGTCTCTTAGTAGAGTTCTTTGGGTCCCCTAAAGAATCATATTATCTGCAAAGAGGGATAATTTGACTTCTTCCTTTCCAACTTGTATCCTTTACTTTCTTTTTCTTGCCTAATATCTCTGGCTAAAACTTCCAGAACTATATTCAATAGCAGTGGTGAGAGTGGGCATCCCTGTCTGGTACCAGATCTCAGTGGAAATGCTTCCAACTTTTCCCCATTCAATAGGATGTTGGCCATGGGTTTTTCATAAATTGCTTTGATTATATTGAGGAATGTTGCTTCTATACCCAGTTTGTTTAGAGGTTTCATCATGAAAGGGTTATATTTTATCAAATGCTTTGTCTGTATCTATTGAGATAATCAAATGGTTTTTCTTCTGCAGTTTGTTAATGTGGTGTATCACATTGATTGATTTGCAAACATTGAACCATCCCTGCATACCAGGGATAAATCCCACTTGGTTTGGGTGGATGATCTTTCTGATGTGTTGTTGCATTCTATTAGCCAGAATTTTATTGAGGATTTTTGTGTCTGTGTTCATCAGGGATATTGGTCTGTAATTCTCTTTCAATGCTGCATCTTTTTCCAGCTTAGGTATTAAGTTGACACTGGCTTCATAGAAAGAATTTGGGAGTATTCCCTTTTTCAATTGTTCTGAATAGCTTGAGAAGAATTGGAGTTAGTTCTTCTTTCAATGTCTGGTATATTCAGCAGTGAATCCATCTGGTCCTGGGCTTTTCTTTGTTGGGAGGGCCTTTATTACCGTTTCAATTTCTGTCTCAGTTATGGGTCTGTTTAGGTTTTCTGTGTCTTCATGGTTCAATTTAGGTAGGTTGCATGTGTCCAGGAATCTATCCATTTCTGATAGATTTCCCTGTTTGCTGGCATACAAGTCCTTGTAGTAATTTCTGATGATTCTTTTTATTTCTGTGGTGTCTGTTGTTACATTTCCTTTTTCATCTCTGATTTTATTGATTTGGGTCTTTTCTCTTCTTTTTGTAGTTAGTTGGGCCAGTGGTGTGTCAATTTTGTTTATTTTTTCAAAAAACCAGCTCTTCGTTTGGCTGATTTTTCGCAGTTTTTTTTTTTTTTTAATTTAATCCTGTTGATTTCCTCTCCGATTTTAAATATTTCTCTTTTCCTGCTAGTTTTGGGTCTGGTTTGCTGCAGTTTTTCTAGGTCCTTGACATGAATGGAAAGCCCATTTATTTGGTGCCTTTCTAATTTCTTGATGTAGTCACTTATTGCTATAAACTTTCCTCTTAACACTGCCTTCGCTGTATCCCATATGTTTTGATATGATGTGTTGTTATCCTCATTTACTTCCAGAAAGTTTTTGATTTCTCTTTTGATTTCTTGAATGACCCAATGTTCATTCAGGAGCATGTTTTTCAGTCTCCATGTGTTTACATATGATCTAGGGATTCCTGAGTTGCTAATTTGCACCTTCATTCTGTTGCAGTCTAAGAAGCTGCATCATATGATTCTAATTCTTTTGAATTTGCTGAGACTTGCTTTATGGCCTAGTATGTGGTCAATCCTGGAGTAGGTTCCATGCACTGCTGAGAAGAATGTAAATTCTTTAAGTGTAGGATTGAAAGTGCTGTAGATTTCTGTTAGATCCATTTGGGGTTTAGTGTCAATTAAATCTGCTATTACCTTGTCGATCTTCTGTCTGGTTGATCTTTCTATTTCTGAGAGTGGAGTATTGAAGTCCTCCAGTACTATTGTATTGGAGTCTATGTCTCCCTTTTAAGTCCCTTAACATATCTTTTAAATAAACCAGTGCCCTGTAATTAGGTGCAGATACATTTATAATAGTTACATCTTCCTGTTGAATTGATCCCTTAATCATTATATAGTGCCCCTCTTTGTCTCTCTTAACAGTTTTTGTGTTAAAGTTTATTTTGTCTGATATTAATATGGCTACACCAGCTCTTTTTTCATTTCTGTTGGCATGGAATATCTTTTTCCAGCCTTTCACTTTCAGTCTGCATGCATATTTGGAAAGATGTGTTTCTTGTAAGCAACAAATACATGGGTTGTGTTCCTTAATCCACTCAGCCAGTCTGTGTTTTTTAACTGCAGAGTTGAGGCCATTAACATTCAATGTGACTCTTGATAAATAGTAACTTTTTCCTGCCATTTTCCCAAAGATATTTCTAATATATACTTTGAGCTTCCTGTGATCTTTTACTGGGAGGTTTTCTTTCTTTACCTTCTTTCATATTGATGGCTGTGTTTCTGTGTGTAACACATCTTTAAGCACCTTTTGCAGGGCTGGATGAGTGGCCACAAAGTCTTTCAATTTCTGTTTGCTATGAAAGGTCTCTATTTCACCTTCATTCACAAATGAGAGCTTTGCAGGATACAATATTCTGATCTGGCAGTTTTTTTCTCTTAGTACCTGAGCTATGTCTCGCCATTCCCTCCTAGCTTGTAGGGTTTCTGATGAGAAGTCAGCTGTGCGTCTAATTGGAGATCCTCTGATAGTAATCTGACATTTCTCTCTTGCACATTTTAGAATCTTTTCTTTGTGTTTTACTTTGTTGAGTTTGATTACAATGTGTTGTGGTGAGGATTTCTTTTGGTCATGTTTATTAGGGGTTCTATGAGCTTCCTGTACTTGGATGTCTCTGTCTTTCTCCAAACCTGGGAAGTTTTCTGCTAGTATCTCACTAAAAAGGCCTTCTAATCCTTTCTCTCTCTCTATGCTTTCAGGAACTCCTAGAACCTGAATGTTGTGTTTTTAATCATATCTTGTAGAGTCCCAAAAATATTTTTTGGATTTTCTCTTCTTTGGTTTTTTTTTGTTTTGTTTTGTTTTTTTTGTTTTTTTTTTTTGTTTGTTTTTTTGACAGGCAGAGTGGACAGTGAGAGAGAGAGACAGAGAGAAAGGTCTTCCTTTGCCGTTGGTTCACCCTCCAATGGCTGCCACGGCCGGCACGCTGCAGCCGGCGCACCGCGCTGATCCGATGGCAGGAGCCAGGAGCCAGGTGCTTTTCCTGGTCTCCTCTTCTTTGGTTTGACTGTATACTTTCCTGTCCTCTGTCTTCGAAGTCCAATATTCTCTCTTCTGCTTCACTGATTCTGTTTTTAAGGCTCTCAAATGCATTTGTCATTTGATCTATTGAGTTCTTCATTTCATTTTGATTTCTCTTCACTATCACAATTTCATGTTCTACTAGTTGCTTCATTTCATTTTGATTTCTCTTTAAGATTTCATTTTCATGAGAGAGATTTTCTACCCTGTCCAGTAAGGATTTCTGTAGTTCAATAATTTGTTTTTGAGAACTTCTAAGTGTTCTTATCATAAATTTTTTGAAATCCATTTCTTGCATTTCTTCTATCTCATCACCTTTGTAATCTTGAATTGGGGTGTCTTATTCATTTGGGGGCATCATCATTTCTTTCTTGTTCTTGTCTCCTCAGATCCTGCATTTGTTGCTTGGCATTGTGGAGATATTCTTTGTTTTTTTTTTTTTCTTTTTTTTTTCTTTGTTTTTTTGATGTGGTAGTTTTTCTTGTTATACTATGACTCAATTAAAGGGACTGTCTGCTTTTGGCGGATCCTTAGAGGCTTATGATGGGTGTGGCCAGAGAGCTGTTTGGTTCTTCAGGGTTAAGGGTGACACACCCAGATTAGGCATAGTAAATTTTCTCTCTCTCTCTCTCTTTTTTTTTTTATTCAGAAGTGATGTAATTCCACACAGCTGAGCAGAATTGAAGGCAGTCAGCATCTGAGCTCTGGCCCCTGTGGGTCTGCTCTGTCCCAAGGACCACACAAAGGATCTGTGCAGTCCTCTGTGTCAACTCAGTTTCCCTTGCAATCTCCCACCAGGTTGCTAAGGTTACCAAGTTTGCAGCGTCTCCTGAGAGTACTCACTCTCAGACACTCCATTAATTTTCTCACACACCCTCATTTTTTTTTCACAGTCACAGTTCATAAGCTCCACTCATTCACTAGGTCCTAACCTCTTGTTATTTCTCCCCACCAGAGTCAGGTTTTTCTGGTTAGTTGAGGGCAGGTGCAGCACTGAGGTGGTGCAGCTTTTACATATGTCTAAAATGGTGCCTGCTCTTTTTCTCACTCACCTTTGTAAGGTGAGTGGAGAGAGAGAATCGTGTCCATATGGGTCCCTTTTATTTCATTTTATTTTATTTGTTTATTTTTCTCTCTTCTAGTTAGCCTGGCAGACTTTCCCCCACAAGGCTTCAAACCTCATTCCCTCTAGGCTCTTCCTGCCACTTCCCTGCATGTATCTTGAGCTACTGAGGTTTCACCTCACCTTCCTTTCCAGCACTGGTGTGTAGACTCAGCAGCTGGGGTCCCAAGCTGTGGGCACCCATGCCCTCCATGCAGGTCCACCATGTCCCACTAGTTCCAGAAGAGTTTCCTATGCAGTTTTTTTTTCCTAACTCTTCCCTGAAACTACAGTATCTCCACTTTTATTAAACTATCTTTTCCCGGATTATCAGTGTGCTTCCTCCCTAATCCGCCATCTTGGAGGACTCCTGCCCCCTGTATTCTAATAGTCCTTCCTGGTAGCTCAAGGAAGTTTTACCAGGATCTCTGTAAAAAAGATGAAACAAATTGTTTTTCAGGAGAAAAGTGCTTTGTGTCATGTCACATGATTTGTAAATACCTGGCACCCTAACTTCTGTGTAATGTTCTCTATCTTGCCACACTTAATTAAAAAACAATTATTTTTCAGATCCATTTCAGAAATTGTCACCAGTTCAATTAGTACTGCTTTAGAAAACTTTCATGAGCATGTCTTCCCTTTTGCTACTAATGCTATGTTTGGAGTGTGTGACTTCAAAAAGCATATCATGAGGCCAGTGCTGTGGCACAGCGGGTTAATGCCCTGGCCTAATGTGCCCACATCCCATATTGGCATGGGTTCAAGAGTCAGCTGCTTCACTTCTGATCCAGCTCTCTGCTATGGCCTGGGAAAGCAGAAGATGGTCCATGTCCTTGGGTCCCTGCACCCACGTGGGACATCTGGAAGAAGCTCCTGGGTCCTGGCTTCAGTTGGTGCAGCTCTGGCCATTGCAGCCATTTGCAGAGTGAGCCATTGGATGGAAGACCTCTCTCTCTCTCTCTGCCTCTCCTCTCTGTGTAACTTTGACTTTCAAATAAATAAATAAATATTTAAGAAAAACAAAAAGCATATCATAAAAATTTCAGTAATTCTTCTTTTACAATATGCAGTATACATGCAGCTACAGAAAATTACTGTGAACCTTTATCCTGCCTTATGAGATAGTAAAATTATATTAAATTAGATTTCATATGATAATAAGCTTCTTAAAATATAAACCAAAAGAACACAGTGACCATATATAAGCTGAAATGTGAAGAACAAACTTATGGTCTCCAGATAATTTATCTTTATGAATCCCAGGACTTTTTTTTTTTAATATCAGCAGCTTTTCTAAGGTCTAATTGATAGGCAAAGATTGTGTTTATAGGAGCTTTTTTCTAAGTTTTTAAAAAAATTATTTGAAAATATTGTATATAGAGAGACCCAGAGAGATCTTCCTTCTGCTTGTTCACATCACAGGTGGCTGCACTGAGCAGGGCCAGGAAAGAATGAGGCCAGGAACCAAGATCTTCATCTGGATCTCCCACATTGGTAGCATTTGCCCAAGTATTTGGATCATCTTCCATTGCTTTTCTCACACCATCAGCAGGAAGCTGGATCAAAAGCAGAAGAGCCAGAACATGAACCAGTGCTCATATGGGGTGCTTGTATTGCAGACGGCAGGTTTACATGCTATGTGACAATGCTGGCCCTGTTTTATGGGAACTTCTAAATGAAATTTTGAAGTTGTATGCATTGTAGTTTGCATGTAATTCAACTTTCTGCCATACTTACTGATATATATCAGCATTCGATGTAGGACAAATCAGAAAACACAATGGCTTAACAAATAGCCATTTGATTTGCAGTTCTGACTCTGAGTTATGGGCTGTACTCAGCTGGGCAGTTCCTATGATCAGTCCAGGAGCAGAAATGAGAGTTTAGTCATTTGGGGAACTGATTGAGGCTTTACTTAAGTGTCTGGGGTTTGTGGTGAATCTTGGCTACATATTATCTCTCTTTTTTTTTTTTTTTTTTTTGACAGGCAGAGTTAGAGACAGAGAGAAATGTCTTCCTTCCATTGGTTCACCCCCCAAATGGCCGCTATGGCCAGCATGCTGTGCTGATCCAAAGCTAGGAGCCAGGTGCTTCCTCCTGGTCTCCATGTGGGTGCAGGGCCCAAGCACTTGGGCCATCCTCCACTGCATTCCCAGGCCACAGCTGAGAGCTGGACTGGAAGAGGAGCAACTGGAACAGAACCAGCACCCCAACCTGGACTAGAACCCGGAGTACCAGTGCTGCAGGAGGAGGATTAGCCTAGTGAGCCACAGTGCCAACCTACCTACTATCTCTTCAACAGGCAGGCCCCAGAGTTTTTCAGAAGATAACTGTCATAAAAAGAAAATCTGAGAAGGCAAATACTTTACCAATTCTCTATTTCTGGGGCTGGTTCTGTTGCATAGGAGGTAAAAGCCACTGCCTGCAGTGCCAGCATCCCATATGGGTGTCAGTTCAAGACTCGGCTGCTCCACTTCTGATCCAGCTCTTTGCTACAGCCTGGGAAAACAGTAGAAGATGGCCCAAGTCCTTTGGCCCCTGCTCCCTTCTGGGAGACCTGGAAGAAGCTCCTGGCTTATATCTTTGGATCTACACAGCTCCAGCCATTGCAGCCATCTGGGGAGTGAACCTGCAGTTCAAAGACCTCTCTTTCTCCCTCCCTCCATCCCTCCCTGTCTCTCTCTTTCTTTTTCTCTGCCTCTTCTTCTCTTTTCGTGTAACTTTTTCAAATAAATAAATCTTTTAACAAATTGTCTATTTCTATCACATTTACTGGTATCTAATGGGGTAAGTCAAGTGAAATGGTGAAATTAAGGGTCTTTTTTAAAAAGATTTATTTATTTATTTGAAAGAGTTACACACACACACATACAGAGAGAGAGAGAGAGAAAAAGAGAGAGATCTTCCATCTGCTGGTTCACTCGCCAGTTGGCTGCAGTGGCCAGAGTTGTGCCTATTCAAAGCCAGGATCTAGGAGATTCTTCTGGGTCTCCCACATGGGTATAGGGGCCCAAGGACTTGGGCCATCTTCTACTGCTTTCCCAGGCCATAGCAGAAAGCTGGATCAGAAGTGGAGCAGCTGGGAATCGAACCAGTGCCTATATGGGCTGCCCGTCTGCAGGTGGCAGCTTTACCCACTAGGCCACAGTGTCAGCCCCAATCCAGGGATTTGTGAAGGGAAAAGATCTATTTAGAATCATTACTGGTAAAGTGCACTGCATTAAATATACATTATGTGTATTTGTTAATTTTCTTTAGTATAAACTTGAATAACAATGTAATGTTTATCTCTGATAACCTCATTTATTTGAACACTCAACATTTCTTTTTATTTTTCCACTATGATTTTAAAAAATATGTAGATAACGCTTTCATTAAACCAATGATAACTTCTATTTAATCTCTGTCCCAGTATACGAGTTAATTAAAATGGAAAATATGGGGCTGGCTCTGTGGCTCAGTGGGTGAATGCCCTGCTCTAAAGCATCCGCATCCCATATGGACACCAGTTTGAGACCCTGCTGTTCCACTTTTGCTCCAGCTCTCTAGTATGGCCTGGGAAAGCAGTGGAAGATGGCCCAGGTCCTTGGGCCCCTTTACCCATGTGGGAGACCCAGAAGAAGCTACTGGTTCCTGGCTTCAGATTGGTGCAATTCCAGCCATTGCAGCCAACTGGGGACTGAACCAGCAGATGGAAGACCTCTCTCTCTCTCAGCCTCTCCTCTTTCTGTGTAACTGTGACTTTCAAATAAATAAATAAATATTTTAAAAAATTTTAAATAGAAAAACATAAAATTTGCTCTCATGGAATATACAGAAATGAATTATGAATTTGGCATGATTATGAAACATTACTGTCATCTATATTAATGCAGTTTGGTCTCTTGTCTTTCTGTTGCTATAGCAAAATATATATTGGTTACATGAATTGAGTTGAAACTAAGCACAATATGCTACCTTTTTGGGGTCATGTTGTCTGAAACAGTCTAAACGTAGATGATGTACTGAGCAGTGTTTTAGTGCTACTTATGAAGTAAACACTTAGCATTCTGCAAGAGGAAGAGTTACCTAGTGCTAAAACACAGATAAGTTAAGTTTGTTTTCAAATTGTTAGAGTAATGGAGTTCTTAATACCTTTGAGAAGCTGAATTGGATTCTGGAATAGGATAAGGAATGTGTGGAGAAAAGAATCTACTGGAGGCTCATTTATTTTTGAAGATTATTTATTTGAAAGGTGGACTTACAGAGATTGGGAGAGACAGGGAGACAAAAGGAGATATATTCTATCTACTGTTTCATTCACCAAATGCCCACAATGGCTGGGACTGGGCCAGGCCAAAGCCAGGAGCCTGGGACTCATCTAGGTCTCCCGCACTGGTTGAAGGGTCCAAATACTCAGGCCATTTTCACTGCTCTTTCAATCAGATTAGCAGGGAACTAGATTGGAATTGGAGCAGCAAGGACTCAAGTCCTCTGTTTACATGGGATGCCAGCATTGATAGTGGAGGCTTAGCATGCTGAATCACAATTCTGGTGACTATTGCAGGTTCTTAAACAAATCTCTAAGCATTTTTCTCAGTGAGTCACAAATGCAGATTGTACTGCAGACATTCCCAGGTTCTCTTTTTGGGCAAATAATTCCATTGCTTTCACTTTAATTATGTATAATGTTATTTCAAATGTTTATCATTTGAATGTTTTGGGCAAGTATTTCCATTGCTTTCACTTTAATTAGGTATAATGTTATTTCAATTGTTTATCAGTAGAATAATCATAGACAAGGGCAAAAGCTAATTTGTATTCTTTGTCTTACCTGTATTTTCTCTCTTACTTAAAATATTTATTAGCTTGATAGAGAAAGAAGTTGATGGACTGAGAGATAGAGAGCTTTGACACATTAATTCACTTCCTAGATAACCATACCAAACAGAGGTGGGGCAGGACTGAAGCCAGGATTGAGGAATGGAATCTAGGCCTCCTTCATTGGTGACATCACCATTGCTTCCCCAGGTTTGCATTATCTGGGAGCTAGAAACTAGAGCTGGCATTAGAAATCAAACATAGACACTCTGAGGTGGCATCATAAGCACTAAGCTAAATGTCTGCCCTGTTTTTTAATATATTTTTTCTCTGACATATTGGAAATGATATGCATGGTGTTTTCCTGGAAATTGTTTTCTGTTCGTTCCCATCATAGTTTCACTGATGGTTTCTTGCCTTTTTTCCTCAATGCTTCTACATACTTCTCCTTAACACTGCCTATTTAAGAGTCAATATTGCCCCTCTTTTAGCCTGCTGTGCAATTCCCCTTGACAGATGTGGCCTTTGTGATTTGAACCTTCTGTTTCCCTCCAGCTTGGGCATTTCTCATAGCCTGTAGATCATGGGTTTGGCTCTGTTGAATGCTCTGTGTGGCTTTCTAAATACTCAACAAGTCTAATGTGAAACCATATCCTTCCTTTTTCCCTTCATATCCCTACACAACTGTCAGTGTTTGTTTTGTGACAGAGTTAATATGTTGACTGGAAGTGTAATGTTACAGGTGATGATAGCATTTGAAGACCTGGCTGTGTACTTTACATGGGAGGAATGGCAGAAAATGAACAATGCTCAGAAAACCCTGTACAGAGATGTGATGCTGGAGACCTACAGCAACCTGTTCTCCTTGGGTGAGTGACACCCATCACATGCCCAGTGATAACATTTTCTTGCTTTTTGACAAATAATGGAACACTTTATAATGTTTAATATTGGGCAGGATTAGAATTTGAGTCCATGAATAATCTGAATATCTACCATCTAAGAAAAGATTCAGATTGGAACATTTGTTGCATAGCTCCTGGACCAAGCTGTAGTCCTTTAAATAACCCAAGATAGTGATTTTACAAAGTCTTACTTTGTTTCCATTAATAGGGCACTGCATTACCAAACCTGAGTTAATCTTCAAGTTGGAGCGAGGAGCTGAGCCATGCATGGTGGACGAATGCTTGAATCAGAGCCTTTCAGGTCGGTCTGCACATAACAGACAGGGAGGCCAAGGCAGAGTGTGCAGATGTTGACTGGTGTTCTTTCCATTAATTTTTCTCAAGCCTTACTCCTGATGACAGCTGGTTTTGTGCATCAGACACAGGCATTTAGAGATACTAGTATCTTCCTAACTTTTGTTCTTAGTAAAGATGTTCTCTTTTTTTGAGTGTTTTTTTTTTTTTTTTTTTTTTTTTTTTTTTTTTTTTTTTTTTTGGCAGGCAGAGTGGACAGTGAGAGGGAGAGACAGAGAGAAAGGTCTTCCTTTGTGTTCTTTGATAAAAAAAAAATCCAGTCATTTTCTGATGTTACTAAGGCTTTTATTTAGGTTTGATACATTCCCCAAATTCTAACTTGTCCTTCTCCACACTTTCATATCTTTTCCTTCATGCACTTACTAATTCATTCAGTGCTTGTTATTTAGGCAACATACAGAAACTTATTTTTTTTAATCTTAATGCTTCTGGTTTTTCTGTTTGTTTTTTGACAGGCAGAGTGGACAGTGAGAGAGACAGACAGAGAGATAGGTCTTCCTTTACTGTTGGTTCACCCTCCAATGGCCACCATGGCCAGAGTGCTGTGGCTGGCACACTGCGCTGTTCTGAAGCCAGGAGCCAGGTATTTCTCCTGGTCTCCCATGCAGGTGCAGGGCCCAAGGACCTGGGCCATCCTCCATTGCACTCCTGGGCCACAGCAGAGAGCTGGCCTGGAAGAGGGGCAACCAGGACAGAATCCAGCACCCCAACTGGAACTAGAAGCAGGTGTTCCGGAGCCGCAGCAGACAATTAGACTATTGAGACATGGCAGCAGCCTGTTTCTGTCCTTTTTTTTTTTAATGATTTATTTATTTATTTGAAAGTCAGAGAGAGAGAAGAAGAAGAGGCAGAGAGAGGTCTTCCATCCACTGGTTCACTTCCCAATTGACTGTCATGGCTGGAGCTATACTGATTTGAAGCTAGGAGCCAGGAGCTTCTTCTAGGTCTCCCACATGGATAAAGGGGTCCAAGGACTTGGGCCATCTTCTGCTTTCCCAGGCTATAGCAGAGAGCTGGATCAGAAGTGGAGCATCTAGGACTTAAACTGGTGCCCATAAGTGACGTTGGCACTGCAAGTGGTGGCTTTACCTGATATGCCACAACACCAGCCCCCAGAAACTTATTTCTAACTCATTGCTCAGATTGAGTTCCCACTCATGATTTTGCCCAGGCATAGAACTTGCTCAGGACTGAATCAAGAAATGTGAACTCTCTCTTTTTTAGTCTCTTTCTTTTTTTTCCTCTGTGCCTCTCAAATAAATAAGAAGATTATAGTCTGTTGGAAACATTTGAGGAGTGAGCCTACAGTTGACAAACCTCTGTTTCAGTCTGTCTTTATCTCTCATTCTGTCTCTCTGACTCTCAAGTAAGTAAATAAGTAAATGCTAAAAGATGGTCATGTGGCTGGCACTGTGCTGCAGTGAATTAACACCCTAGCCTGAAGCACCAGCATCCCATATGGGTACCAGTTTGAGACGCAGTTGCTCCACTTCTGATCTAGCTCTTAGCTATGGCCTGGGAAAGCAGTAGAAGATGGTCCAAGTCCTTGGACCCCTGCACCTGAGGGAGACCCAGAAGAAGCTCCTGGCTCCTGGCTTCAGATCAGCACAGTTCTGGCCATTCTGGCCAATTGGGGAGTGAATGATTGGATCAAGGCCTTACTCTCTCTTTGCCTCTCCTCTCTCTGTATAACTCTGACTTTCAAATAAATAAATAAATCTTTAAAAAAAAAGATGGTCATGAGTAAGCCTCTGTGCTGTGACATCAGAAATTATGAAGCTGGGAATGATACTGTGGTGCAGTGTGTTAAAGTTCCAGCCTGCAGCACTAGCATTGCATATGGGTGCCAGTTCAAGTCCCAGCTGATCCTCTTCTAGTCCAGCTCTCTGCTAATGCACCTGAGACAGGAGCAGAGGTTGGCCCAAGTCCTTGGCCCCCTGTACCCATGTGGGAGACAAGAAAGACACTTCTGGCTCCTAACTTCATCTTGGCCCAGCATTGGTTGTTGTGCCCATATGGGGAGTGAACCAGCAGATGGAAGACTTCTCTCTGTCTCTATCTCTCTCTATAATTCTAGCTTTCAAATAAAGTAAATCTTTGAAAAAAAAGAAATCATAAACTAAGCATGAACTTGTATAAAACATGAAAATAAGTGATCCTAGACTAACCAAGAAAGTAATGATATTTTGTGGCCCAAGTTCAAGTAGCCTCATGGGTTTATGTTGAGTGGCTCAGATTTTTTGAAGGGTGGAGTTTGAAGAATGATTTCTCTCTTATTTTTCAGTATCATTGAAAAATAAGCAAATAAAAAGATAAAAAAGCATAGGAAATGAAGCTTTCAGTGAAAATAGGAGGCAACTGATCAAAAGCCTCCAGAAATTCAAATTATCACACAGGAATGTTTCTAGAAAGAATTTAGAGGAGGTAACCAGCACTGATGATTTCAGAGTGAGCTAGAAAACACTTTTCAAAGAAGATGAGCACATCCCGGTTTGCAGAAACGAATTCTTCAAACTGATTGGGAGTGTTTAACTAAAGTGGTATATTGGGAATTTTCTGTACCTGTTGTACTTCTGAGAAGCTGAAGGTGTTGGGTGTCCTTAGAAATTTGGGGAAGCTGTCATAGAGTAGAGACAAAGTAGTTTTTCATTTGAAAAATCCCACAACTGATGTTTACCTAGGAAGACTGAACATGAGACATTCATAGATTCAAATCCTACTCCTTAAATGTTGTCCTGCTTAAAGTACAGGCACATTTCACTCTTCTCCACCTGCAAGTAAATGATCAGTACAACCTTTTCATGTTTATGGTTGAGATATCAGAGAAGCAAAAAGCACACAATTTTTATAAAAATAAACTGGAGAAAAAGGACAGAGAAAAAATTGTTGCTAGGTAGTGGGTGAATATTTTTATTAAACATTTGTCCTTCTTTAAAATATTTTATAGTTATTTCATCTTTGTGAAGGCAGAGTGATAATGAGAGGAGAAAGAGAGAGAAAGAGGTCCTCTATTAGCTCACTTCCCAGATGCCTGCAACACTTAGGTCTAAGTAGTCTGAAGCCAAAACTCTAGAATTCCTCTAGTCATCCCTGGTGTCTCACAGGTTCCCAGGCACATGAACCATTATCTGGTTCCTTCCAGTTTACATAGGCAGAGAGCTGTACTGAAAGCAGAGTAGCCAGGGCTCAAACTGACACTGTTTTGAGATGCAGGCATCCCACACTTCATAGCACAAATGTCATTCTACCATCCTTGACAAATTCCCATAGCAAAAAGGATCATGTTTGAACATTGGGAAACCTCATGGTATATTAATGTATTAAGGAGAAAAACCATATAATGGTCACAAATAAGAACCTCATACTGATTTTGTGAACATCTTATGACACTTGGATAACAAGTAACTTCATTCCCTTTACATGAGTATGCCAGGAGAAACAGTTACATGTGATTCAGTGACATGATTGCTTTTTTCTCATTTCAGTGGTCATGAAAAGGGATGACCTGATTAGGGTCAACCAGGAAAGTCAGGACACAAATCTGAATCAGGATTTTATGAAAAATAACAAGACATCAGCTCTCAAGAGAGTTGAATTAAGAAAAACCCTTAGTTTAAATTCAAGCCATATTCCAACACTGATTATTAAAAAGGGAATCTATTCAGGATTGAAGCCTGAGGAATGCAATAAATGTCACACTGTGTATCCCCCCAGTGGGCCTGAACAACTACAAGCTGGAGAGAAATTTGATAACACTAAGATACCTGGAAAATTTCTCCAGTTCTGTGAGCCTCTTAGTCAGCATGACAATATTCACATCATGAAGCGACCATTTGGACCCACTGGACAAGCAAAAGTCTTCACAAGAAAGATGCTCTTTAAATCTGAGAGGGTTCATATGGCAGAAAACTGTAATAAGTCAACTGTCACTTTTGGAAAAGTAACTCAAATAGAAAAAGCTATCCATGAAAATTCTAGCCTCAATATGCATCAACAAACTCACACAAGAAAGAAATTTTATAAGTACATTATGTATGTTGAACCTGTCATTCACCAGTCACATCTTGCAATAAATCAGAGACTAAATACAAGGGAAAAACTTTACACATGTAAACCTTATGGAAAATCACTCAGTTTTGATTCACCTTCTGAATGTAATGACTGTGGAAAAGCCTTTGGACAAAAGTCAGTCCTCAGGAAACATCAGCAAATTCACACAGGGAAGAAACCTCATGAATGTAGTGACTGTGGAAAAGTCTTTACACAAAACTCATACCTCATAAACCATCAGCAAATTCACACAGGGGAGAAACTTTATAAATGCCTTCATTGTGGAAGAGGCTTTCTGTGGAAGTCAGTCCTCATCGTACACCAGAGAATTCACACATGGAAGAGACCCTATGAATGTAATGACTGTGGAAAAGCCTTTGGACGAAAGTCAAACCTCGAAATGCACCAACAAATTCACACAGGGGAGAAACCTCATAAATATAATGACTGTGGAAAAGCCTTTAGACAAAATTTAAACCTCGTACTGCACCAGAGAATTCACACAGGGGAGAAACCTCATGAATGTAATGACTGTGGAAAAGCCTTTGGAAGAAAGTCATACCTCATAAGACACCAGCAAATTCACACAGGGGAGAAACCTCATAAATGTAATGACTGTGGAAAAGCCTTTGGAAGAAAGTCATACCTCGTAAGACACCAGCAAATTCACACAGGGGAGAAACCTCATAAATGTAATGACTGTGGAAAAGCCTTTGGAAGAAAGTCATACCTCATAAGACACCAGCGAATTCACACAGGGGAGAAACCTCATAAATGTAATGACTGTGGAAAAGCCTTTGGACAAAAGACAGACCTCATGAAACATCAGCGAATTCACAAAGGGGAGAAACCTCATAAATGTAATGACTGTGGAAAAGCCTTTGGACGAAAGCCAGACCTCATAAGACACCAGCGAATTCACACAGGGGAGAAACCTCATAAATGTAATGACTGTGGAAAAGCCTTTACAAAAAAGTCAAACCTCATCATACACCAGCGAATTCACACAGGGGAGAAACCTCATAAATGTAATGACTGTGGAAAAGCCTTTGGACAAAAGTCAGACCTCCTCATACACCAGCAAACTCACACAGGGGAGAAACCTCATAAATGTAATGACTGTGGAAAAGCCTTTGGACAAAAGTCACACCTCATCATACACCAGCGAATTCACACAGGGGAGAAACCTCATAAATGTAATGAATGTGGAAAAGCCTTTACAAAAAAGTCGGACCTCATCATACACCAGCGAATTCACACAGGGGAGAAACCTCATAAATGTAATGACTGTGGAAAAGCCTTTGGAGAAAAGTCAGACCTCATCATACACCAGAGAATTCACACAGGGGAGAAACCTCATAAATGTAATGACTGTGGAAAAGCCTTTAGACAAAAGACAGACCTCATGAAACACCAGCGAATTCACACAGGGGAGAAACCTCATAAATGTAATGAATGTGGAAAAGCCTTTACAAAAAAGTCGGACCTCATCATACACCAGCGAATTCACACAGGGGAGAAACCTCATAAATGTAATGACTGTGGAAAAGCCTTTGGAGAAAAGTCAGACCTCATCATACACCAGCGAATTCACACAGGGGAGAAACCTCATAAATGTAATGACTGTGGAAAAGCCTTTACAAAAAAGTCAAACCTCATCATACACCAGCGAATTCACACAGGGGAGAAACCTTATAAATGTAATGACTGTGGAAAAGCCTTTACAAAAAAGTCACACCTCATCATACACCAGCGAATTCACACAGGGGAGAAACCTCATAAATGTAATGACTGTGGAAAAGCCTTTGGACAAAAGTCAGACCTCATCATACACCAGAGAATTCACACAGGAGAGAAACCTCATAAATGTAATGACTGTGGAAAAGCCTTTAGACAAAAGACAGACCTCATGAAACACCAGCGAATTCACACAGGGGAGAAACCTTATAAATGTAATGACTGTGGAACAGCCTTTGGACAAAAGTCACACCTCATCATACACCAGAGAATTCACACAGGGGAGAAACCTCATAAATGTAATGACTGTGGAAAAGCCTTTGGACAAAAGTCACACCTCATGAAACACCAGCGAATTCACACAGGGGAGAAACCTTATAAATGTAATGACTGTGGAAAAGCCTTTACAAAAAAGTCGGACCTCATCATACACCAGAGAATTCACACAGGGGAGAAACCTCATAAATGTAATGACTGTGGAAAAGCCTTTACAAAAAAGTCAGACCTCATCATACACCAGAGAATTCACACAGGGGAGAAACCTCATAAATGTAATGACTGTGGAAAAGCCTTTGGACACAAGTCACACCTCATGAAACACCAGCGAATTCACACAGGGGAGAAACCTCATAAATGTAATGACTGTGGAAAAGCCTTTGGACAAAAGACAGACCTCATGAAACATCAGCGAATTCACACAGGGGAGAAACCTCATGAATGTAATGACTGTGGAAAAGCCTTTGTATGAAAGTCACACCTCTTCAGACACCAACGAATTCACACAGGGGAGAAACCCCATGAATGTAATGACTGAGGGAAAGTCTCTGGATAAAAGTGAATCCTTTGGAAACATCAGAATTCACACAGGGAAGAAACCTCATGAATGTAATGACTTTGTAAAAGCCTTTGGACAAAAGACAAACCTCATATCACAGCATAGAATTCACACAGGGTAGAAAACTCATGATTGTAATAACTGTGGAAAGCATTTAGTCATAAGTCAACCTTCATCATGCATCAGAGAATTCACACAGGGCACAAACCTTATGAATGTAATGACTGGAAAAGCCTTTGGACACAAGACAAACCTCATAATGCACCAGAGAATGCACACAGTGTTGAAACTTCATGAGTGTAATGACTGTGGAAAAACTTGATTTTAAGTTCCACTCCAAATGCATCAGAGGATTCACACAGGGAAATAACCTTATAAATGCGATGACTGCAGAAAAGCCTTTTTCTATAAGTTATAGTCATATAAAAACAGAATTCACACAGGGCAGAAACCTTATAAATCTAATGAGTGTGGAAAAGCCTTTATAAATCATATGTTATTAATCATAGCTCGTATCACACCAGAGAATTCACACCGGGGAGAAACTTCATGAATGCGATGACTGTGGAAGAGCCCTTGGCAATAAGTCACATCTCAGAATGCATCAGAAAATTCACACAAAGAGAAACCTTTTGGACATAATGACTTGGAAAGCTTTTCCCATAATTCAGCCCTCATTGCACATCATCTAATTCATATGGGGGAAAACACTTTGGGTATAATGCATGTGGAAAAGCCTTTATCCATAAGTAACACCTCATAAAACATCAGAATTCACATGGGGGAGAAACCTTATGAATGGAATGAGTGTTGGAAAACTCTGCCAAAATCACACAATATAACATCAGAGAATTTATTACATGGTGGAAATCTTGTAATAAATGTGGGAAAGCCTTTTGTCAGAAGGAATACCTCATAACACATGTAGTTCAAACAAGGGAGAGAACTTAAGAATATAGTAAATATGAAAGACTTTTTCAAAAATCAGCATAAACATGTGACAGAGCCTTTTGCAGGAAATTACATCCCTTACAATAGGCACTCCCATAAGGAAGAAAGGTTGGGACCAGCGCTGTGGCACAGTAGTTTAAAGCCCTGGCCTGAAATGCTGGCATACCATTTGGGCACCGGTTCTAGTCCTGGTTTCTCCTCTTCTGATCCAGCTCTCTGCTATGGCCTGGAAAAGCAGTAGAAGATGGCCCTGCACCCACGTGGGAGACCCAGAAGAAGCTCCTGACTCCTGGCTTTGTATCGCTGCAGCTCCAGCTATTGCATCCATCATGGGAGTGGACCAGTGGATGGAAGACCTCTTTCTGCTTCTCTATCTCTCTGTAACTCTGTCTTTCAAATGCATAAAGTAAATTGTTAAAAAAAAATGAAGAAGTTCAGAACTATTATTAGTGTGACAAGAAGCCATTTGCCAGAAATTGATCATTATGCATCAGAAAATTCACACAAGGGGTTTCTTAGGAGTGTAATGAATGTGGAAGTATATTTTCATGGAATTCAGGCTTGCATAAATATGCAAATCAAAAAAGGTGATATCTTTCAAGTGCAATAGACCTCAAAAAACCATAGCCAGAAATTAAACATCAGGCCGGCGCCATGGAGCAATAGGTTAATCCTCCACCTGCTATGCTGGCATCCCGTATGGGTGCCAGTTCTAGTCCCAGCTGCCCCTCTTCAATCCACTCTCTACTGTGGCCTGGGAAAGCAGTAGAAGACAGCCCAAGTGCTTGGGCCTCTGCACCCACATGGAAGACCAGGAAGAAGCACCTGGCTCCTGGCTTCAGATCAGTGCAGCTCTGGCCATTGTGGCCATTTGAGGAGTGAACCAACAGAAGGAAGACCTTTCTCTCTGTCTCTCTCACTGTCTGTAACTCTACCTGTCAAATAAATAAAAATCTTAAAAAACAAGAAATTAAACATCAACTAATACCAGAGAATTCATACAGTAAAATGTCAATTTAATGAATGTGAAAAAACTCTTCTGCCATTAATCAATTCACATGAAGAAACTGAGAAATGAAAAAACACATGCATAGAAAAGTCATGTACCATATGTCACCTCTCAATGGTTACCTGACAACTTACAGAAAGAAAAAATTCTGTGACTGTATTGTAATGGGAAATACCTTTATTATTAGGCAGACTTCCACAGAACATAGCAAGATTACAGAGAGAAGTCCCTGAAGTATAATTTGTCTGGAAGAATTCTTTGGTGGAATCACACCTTAGTGAGTATTGGGCAGTTTTCATGATGAATTGTGACAGAGAGTGGTTAACCGCTCTTCAGAAATTTTTCTCTTATACAACCTGAACTTTTGGTTTCTCATTATTGTGAATGCGATCAAGTATATGAACTGAACTGTGCTCTCTTGTGTAAATTTTGTTAATAAATATTTAAAAGTTGAGTAACAGTTATTTCAACAGTTATTTGGAATACCATCTTCATCAATTACAAAGTTATTTGTTTTATAGCTGCTTTGTTGGCCACCCAGGATTCTTTCCCTTCATTATTGCAGTGTAAACCTGTGATGTGACCATAGGCATATCAAGTGACAGCCATATAGTTCCAGCCATAATAGTGTACCCCAGCCCTGGATAATAAGTGTTGTGTGCAACACAAGGGAATGAGTTTGTGGTGACCTATATACCCATGAGAAATTTCAACTTATCTGTGTGAACTCTGGATTAGACTCCACTACCCAAGGTCTATTTGAACATGCAAGTAGATGTTGCCACACACATTACCCTCATTCTTTAAAGGGACAACCTCAAACCCTATAAGTTGCAACACTCTTCTGAATTTTCCTGTATTACTGAATGCATAATGCCTTTTTCATTCATGATGTCCCTTTTCTACATTTTTTCATTCTGTTCCTAATTGCCTTGAGACAAGAACATGGAATTAAGTAGTACCCATTGCAACAGAGAAGCAGGTGCATAAATGTAGTATACTTTTTTAAAAAAGATTTATTTCAAAGTCAGAGTTACACAGAAAAAGCAGAGGCAGAGAAAGAGAATCTTCCATCCAATGGTTCACTCCCCAGTTGGCCACAATGGCCAGAACTGTGCTGATCCAAAGCCAGGAGTTTCCTTCAGATCTCCCAAGTAGGTGCAGGGGCCCAAGCACTTGGGCCTTCTACTATTTCCCAGGCCATAGCAGAGAACTAGATTGGAAGTGGAGCAGCTGGGTCTCGAACTGGCACCCATATGGAATGCCGGCACTTCAGGTCAGCTATTAACCTGTGACACAGTGTTGTCACTGTAATACACTTTTGTATTAATTTAACATAATTTTTATAACCTTTGTTTTGTTGTATTCCCTGCTCTTGCAGGTGGCCCTCATTTTTATTGAAAATGTATGTTTTTATTCCTTCTGATTTACAAAGTCCTTTCTGGATTTATATAAATCTGATTTAGATTCAGTTAATTCCACAGGATACCCTCAGGAGGAACAATTTTCCTAGGTTGCATGGCTATCCCATGATAACAGGGCTACAAATGCTATGATGCATCTAGCTGCAGTAGCTCTTTTATTTCCCATCTAGATAATAGCTGTGCAAGTAATGCATTCCACCTCCCTTACTACCTGTGGGGAGCAGCCCGGACTGGACTGAGTTACTGGAATTAAGACTTATTCTATGCATCTGCTCTCCCACAATATGGCGCTGGGAGAGAAGTAAACAGCTTCCGCACAGCTGCCTCCAGTTCAACCAATAAACTGTAGGACTTGCTCCTGATTGGAGAGCAGCGTACTCGGCGTGTGGGCAGCCGAGTTAGGATTGGCGGAGGAGGACTATAAAGGAGGAGAGAGACGGCATGCACCAGGAACATCTAAGGGGAACATCTAAGGGGAACACCTGTGCAGCCCCCGAGAGAGCCGGCCGGCGGTGTGCCGCTCCCCTGCGGAAGTGGGGAATGTGGCCAGGGGGAACTGCCCTTCCAGGGAGGTGGAAGGGATAGTAGCCAACCCGGGAAGAACCAGCAGCAAACCCGGGGAGGGCCGAGCAGACGAAAGAACAGCGCAGGGTCCTGTGTCGTTCCTCCATGAAGAGGGGGAGCGACATAATGGTTCCGTGACTCGGATATGAAGCCTAGCCAGGGTTTAGTGTCGTTCCTCCGTGAAGAGGGGGAGCGACACTACCCATGAGAAATAGCTCTTTATCCCTGTTTAAGTCCCCACAGCTTCTTACAAGTGTTCATCAAATTAAATCTTATAAACATATTTAATAGAAAATGAATGATGTAGCTGCTGGTAGTTTCAGTGAGGTTGAATGATTTGCTGGACTGCTGTTTTGTCTGGGTTATCTTTCATATTGCTTAGAACTATTTTTTCACAATATTGCTTGCCTGAGCACTTTTTCCTAGGCTCCCAGCTAAACAGGTATTTGAAGACTAGATTTACTGTTAATTCTCACTAAGGACAGAGGTCCCACATGGAGAGCACAGATCCTTATGTGGTCCTTGGGACATAGTGAATATTATACCCACCTGATTTAGTACTCAGGCACTTGTCTCCATTGAAGAGAAGAACTCAGCTGAACAGAATATAACTCCCTTCTGATTAAAAAAAGAGATTTACCATGCCAAACCTGGGTGTGTCACCTTAGGCATACCCTTTCCCCTTGAAAACTGAACAGAGCTTGTGGGGAGCAATCCGGACTAGACTGAGTTACTGGAATTAAGACTTATTCTATGCATCTGCTCTCCCACAATATGGCGCTGGGAGAGAAGTAAACAGCTTCTGCACAGCTGCCTCCAGTTCAACCAATAAACTGTAGGACTTGCTACTGATTGGAGGAGAGCAGCGTACTCGGTGTGTGGGCAGCCAAGTTGGGATTGGCAGAGGAGGACTATAAAGGAGGAGAGAGACGGCATGCACCAGGAACATCTAAGGGGAACATCTGAGGGAACACCTGTGCAGCCCTCAGAGAGCCGGCCGGCGGTGTGCCGCTCCCCTGCGGAAGTGGGGAATGTGGCCAGGGGGAACTGCCCTTCCACGGAGGTGGAAGGGATAGTAGCCAACCCGGGAAGAACCAGCAGCAAACCTGGGGAGGGCCGAGCAGACGAAAGAACAGCGCAGGGTCCTGTGTCGTTCCTCCATGAAGAGGGGGAGCGACAGAGCTCTCTGGCTACACCCACTACAAGCCTCCAGAGATTCATTGAAAGCAGAAAGTCCATTTATCTACAGTCATAATACAATGATAAAAACTGTCAGGAAAAAAAAAAAAAAGAACCTGATGAGTATCTCCACAAATGCAAACAAATGCAAGAATCCAAGAAGCAAGAATAAAGAAAACATCATCATGCCCCCAAAAGAACATGACACTTCAATACTAGATATACTAGATCATGAAGATGATGAGATAGAAGAAATGCAAGAAATAGAACTCAAAAATTTGGTCATAAGATTACATAGAAGTAATCAAAAGCAAATGCACAAACTACTGAAATCCATGAAGGACATGAAAGAAAATCTCTCCCATGAAATTAAAATTATCAGGAGGAATCAAGATGAAATGAAGAATTCAACAGAACATGAAACTGTAATATTGAAAAGAAACCAAAGTGAAATGAAGAATTCAATAGAACAAATAAAAATGCAGTGGAGAGCCTTAAAAATACAATCAGTAAGGCAGAAGAGAGAATATCAGACTTAGTAGATAGAGTACAGGAAAGTATTCAGTCAAACGAAACACAAGAACAGGAGATTAGAAATACAAAAAAGACTGTTGGGAATCTGCAGGATACTATAAAAATAAAACATTCTGGTTCTATGAGTTCCTGCAGGCATGGAGAGAGAGAAAGGATTAGAAGGCATTTTTAGTGAAATACTAGCAGAAAACTTTCCGGGTTTGGGAAAAGAAAGAGACATTGAAGTACAGGAAGCACACAGAACTTTGAATAGACATGATCAGAAAACATCCTTGCCATGACACATTGTAATCAAACTGCCACAGTGAAACAAAAAGAGAAGATTCTAAAATATGCAAGAGAGAAATGTCAGATTACTCTCAGAGGATCTCCAATTAGACTCACAGCGGACTTCTCATCAGAAACCCTGCAGGCTAAGAGAAAATGACAAAATCTAGCCCAAGTCCTAAGAGAATAAAACTGTCATCCCAGATTATTATACCCTGCAAAGCTCTCATTTGTGAATGAAGGTGAAATAAAGACCTTTCATAACAAACAGAAATTGAAAGAATTTGCCACCACTTGTCCAGACCAGCAAGATTTCTTCTTTTTTATTTTTTTCCACTGTGGAGGAGTTTATCTTTGTACTATGACTCTATAGATAAGTGGACTTTCTGCTTTCACTGAGTCTCTGGAGGTTTGTTGTGGGTGTAGCCAGAGAGTTCTGTTCAAGCTCCAGGGTTAAGGGTGTGCCTCAGGTGACACACCCAAGTTTGGCATGTTAAGTCTTATCTCTCCTGTTTTTAATCAGAAGGGAAATATATTCTGCTTAGTTGGGCTCTTCTCAATGGAGACCAGTGCCTGAGTACTAGCCCCAGTGGGTATAATATTTGCTCTGTCCAAAGAACTACACAAAGGATCTGTGTAGTCCTCAGTATAAGTTCAGATTTTCCAGAAATGTCTCTCATCAGGTAACCAGGAACCCTCAAGCTTGTGGCCTCTCCCACTGAGAGTGCTCAAAGTCCCAGCCACACCACAAGTTTTCCCACACACCCTCAGTTTTTATTTTTTCACAGTCCTGCTTCAAAAGTTTCACATAGCCACAAGTTCCTAGTTTCCTGTTATTTCTTCCTACCAGCATCAGGAGTCTCCACTCGGCTGCTTGCCTGATGCAGACACAAGCTGGTGCAGATGTTATGTATGTCAAAAATGGCCCCTGCTCTACCAGCTTGCATGCCTTTGCGAGGTGATTGGAGAGAGAGAAATGTTTCTGTACTGTCCCTTTTTTTTCTCTTCTCTAGTTTGGCTGCAACACTTTCCCTCAGATATTTAAGCCTCATTCCCTCTAGGTTCCTGGCACATTTTTGCTGGTGCCTCAGGCTACTGTGGTCTTGTCTCACCTCACTTTCCAATTCTGGTGCATAGGCTCTCAGCTGTTGGAGTCATGAGCCGTGGGCACCACGTCTTCCATGTGGGTCCATCCTGTCCCTCTAATGTCAGTAGAATTTCCTCTGTCATTTTTTCCCTAGCTCTTCCCTGAGACTACTCTATTTCTACTTTTTAAGAACTATCTTCTCCTGGGCTAGAGCAGTAAGCTCCCTCCCTACTCCACCATCCAGTTATTAGCCCATCTGTATATGATTATGACTCTGTTTCTGCCAAATTACTAATTTATACACCATATAATCAAAATTAAATGTCATTTACTACTGTCACCTGCACGTGTAATGAATAACCCAATTTTATAATTGTATGGTCATCAATTCACTCTAATTGCTGGAAGTTGTCCCAGCAACTGTCATGTGTATAGGATTTGAGTACGTTGCAGTGTCAGCACTATCATCTTCATGAGCATAGGATACATTCTTAATGTTTCTAGATGGTCCTAGAACTTTAAATTATTTTCTCATTGTGGAAATTTTCTAAACTACAAATCTGTATCATACTGTAATTTTTCCAGTTTATTCTGGACTGTTTTTTCACCAAATATTTTCCACATATTTGTTTTTTAATTATGGCTCACATTAAAATATACATTGTTACTAAGGGCAAGGCAAAGTTTTAACTTCCATGTGCATCAGGTTTCTATATTTTGTCTTTCATTTTATTAATTTCATCTGAGTATGTCAATATCCACATGGAAAGCAATCTTAGCACTGCCAAGGTATGAAGCTTCTTTTGGGCACTTATATTTTCATGTCATGAATGCACTAAATAATGTTCAAATTGTCTTAGCAACCTCCATCTTTATGGCCTATCAAACAATTTTAGAACATTACATTCTTTTACACTTTCAAGGACACTTTTTTATAGCTTCTTTATATTTCGAGAATCAAAATTGTCATTCTCTTTAAGATTTCCATGCATTAGATCAAGACAATTTTATCTTGGTTTTAAAATTACTGAATTCAATGGCATAAGCTTTCTTTGATTTAAGAGAGCACAAATTTTCTGTATTTAAATGTGTATTTAGGGCGGAGCCAAGATGGCGGAATAGTGAGGGCGCGCACCGATAGTCCGGGAAAATTTAGTTTAATAAAAGGGGAGTTACGGTAGCCGCAGAAAAAAGAACCAAAAAAAAAATTTGCAGGGGAAACCCTTCTGGATGGAGCAGCTGTGAATCGGAGGACCTACTGGGAGAACAAGGTCGCCCACCACGTGGAAGCCAAGTCGCGGGACCAGCCGCAGAAGCCCCAGGGTCTGCGCGCCAGTGCTCCAAGGGGAGTGCATGCCACACAGACAACAGTGGGGAGACTTGGGATGCTCAGGGCTCTGAGTCCACACATCGGCGCTGGAAGGGGAGGTGAGCTCAATAACCCGAGACATTGGTGGGGAAACGGGGGTCAGAATCTAGAGGGGGGCCGGAAAGTGCAGCAAACTCACTACCGGAAAGAAGGAAAAAAAAAAGCTTCGGGGTTTCTCTTCCCCCTAACCTTGCAAAGGTTACAAGGCTGCAAGGCTTGAAGAATTCCCAAGAGACAAAGAGCAGGCCTCCTCTCTGGATTTACATATCAATGGGGGAGAGCTAAGGAACTGAGTCACTACAATTCAGTAGCCTAGGCAACCCAGTGGGAGTCCAGAGGAGCCAAAGACTGGAAGCTAAATACCATCAATTCTGCACAGCCCTGCCCTGCGGTGTTACTTACCCCCTGAATAAATAAAATAAATAAATAAATAAAAAGAGAGATTTACCATGCATAACCTGAGGGTGTCACCTTTGCACACCCTTAACCAGGAAGAACCAGGCAGAGCTCTCAGGCCGCACCCATCTCAAGCCTCCAAGGCTCCTCCAACAGCAGGCAGTCCACTTAACATGGACGCAGTATAAAAAAAAAAAACGCACAATGACGCAAGAAGAATTAACTATGCCGAGTAACAAACACAGAAATAGAGGGAGCAAGATCAACGATGACACTATGATGCCTCCAAATAAGCAAAACACCCCAAGCCAAGAGTATGAAGATGATGAGATAGAAGAAATGCAAGATACGGATTTCAAAAAATTTATGATAAGAACATTTAGAAGTTTTCAAAAGCAAATCCTTGAACTACAGAAATCCTTAATGGACAAGATTGAAAATCTCTCTCATGAAAATGAAATTTTAAGGAAGAGTCAAAATGAAACAGGAAAGTGTAATAGTGAAGAGAAATCAAAATGAAATGAAGAGCTCAATAGATCAAATGACAAACACATTAGAAAGCCTTAAAAACAGAATGGGTGAAGCAGAAGAGAGAATATCGGACTTAGAAGATAGAGCACAGGAAAACATACAGTCAAACCAAAGAAAAGAAGAGGAAATTAGAAATCTAAAAAATATTGTCGGGAATCTACAGGATACTATTAAAAAACCAACATTCGAGTTCTAGGAGTTCCTGAAGGCATGGAGAGAGAGAAAGGATTGGAAGGCCTTTTTAGTGAGATACTAGCAGAGAACTTTCCAGGTTTGGAGAAGGACAGAGATATCCTAGTACAGGAAGCTCATAGAACCCCCAATAAACATGACCAAAAGAGATCCTCACCACGACACGTGGTAATTAAACTTCCCACAGTGAAACATAAAGAAAAGATCCTAAAATGTGCAAGAGAGAAATGTCAGATTACTCTCAGAGGATCTCCAATCAGACTCACAGCTGACTTCTCATCAGAAACCCTACAAGCTAGGAGGGAATGGCGAGACATAGCACGGGTGCTAAGAGAGAAAAATTGCCAGCCCAGAATATTATATCCTGCCAAGCTCTCATTTGTGAATGAAGGTGAAATAAAGACCTTTCATAGCAAACAGAAATTGAAAGACTTTGTGGCCACTCGTCCAGCCCTGCAAAAGATACTTAAAGATGTCCTACACTCAGAAACACAGAAACACGGCCATCAATATGAAAGAAGGGAAAGGAAGAACACCTACCAGTACAAGAGCATGGGAAGCTCAAAGCATATACTAGAAAATATTTCCGGGAAAATGGCAGGGCAAAGTTACCACTTATCAATAGTCACATTGAACATTAATGGTCTGAATTCTTCAGTTAAAAGACACCGTTTGGCTGACTGGCTCACAGAACACAACCCAACTATTTGTTCCCTACAAGAAACACATCTCTCTAACAAAGAGGCATGCAGACTGAAAGTGAAAGGTTGGAAAAAGATATTCCATGCCAACAGAAACCAAAAAAAAGCAGGTGTAGCCATATTAATATCAGACAAAATAAACTTTAATACAAAAACTGTTAAGAGAGATAAAGAGGGGCACTATATAATGATTAAGGGTTCAATTCAACAGGAAGATGTAACTATTATTAATGTATATGCACCTAATTACAGGGCACCGGTCTCTTAAAAGATATGTTAAGGGACTTAAAGGGAGATTTAGATTCCAATACAATAGTACTGGGGGACTTCAATACTCCACTCTCAGAAATAGACAGATCATCCGGACAGAAGATCAACAAGGAAACAGCAGATTTAATTGACACTATTGCCCAAATGGATCTAACAGATATCTACAGAACTTTCAACCCTACATCTACAGACTTCACATTCTTCTCAGCAGCGCATGGAACCTTCTCTAGGATTGATCACATACTAGGCCATAAAGCAAGTCTCAGCAAATTTAAAAGAATTAGAATCATACCATGCAGCTTCTCAGACCACAGCGGGATGAAGCTGGAAATTAGCAACTCAGGAAACCCCAGAAAGTATGCAAACACATGGAGACTGAACAACATGCTCCTGAATGAACACTGGGTCATTCAAGAAATCAAAAGAGAAATCAAAAACTTTCTGGAAGTAAATGAAGACAACAACACAACATATCAAAACTTATGGGATACAGAAAAAGCAGTATTGAGAGGCAAATTTATAGCAATAGGTGCCTATATCAAGAAATTGGAAAGGTACCAAATAAATGAGCTTTCAGCGCACCTTAAGGACCTAGAAAAACTGCAGCAAACCAAACCCAAATCTAGTAGGAGAAGAGAAATAATTAAAACCAGAGAAGAAATTAACAGGATTGAATCCAAAAAAACATTACAAAAAATCAGCCAAGCGAGAAGGTGGTTTTTTGAAAAAATAAACAAAATTGACACCCCATTGGCCCAACTAACTAAAAAAAGAAGAGAAAAGACCCAAATCAATAAAATCACAGATGAAAAAGGAAACGTAACAACAGACACCACAGAAATAAAAAGAATCATCAGAAATTACTACAAGGACCTGTATGCCAGCAAACAGGAAAACCTATCAGAAATGGATAGATTCCTGGACACATGCAATCTACCAAAATTGAACCATGAAGACATCGAAAACCTAAATAGACCCATAACTGAAACAGAAATTGAAACAGTAATAAAGGCCCTCCCAACAAAGAAAAGCCCAGGACCAGATGGATTCACTGCTGAATTCTACCAGACATTTAAAGAAGAACTAATCCCATTTCTTCTCAAACTATTCAGAACAATCGAAAAAGAGGGAATCCTCCCAAATTCTTTCTATGAAGCCAGCATCACCTTAATCCCTAAGCCAGAGAAAGATGCAGCACTGAAAGAAAATTACAGACCAATATCCCTGATGAACATAGATGCAAAAATCCTCAATAAAATTCTGGCCAATAGAATACAACAACACATCAGGAAAATCATCCACCCAGACCAAGTGGGATTCATTCCTGGTATGCAGGGATGGTTCAACATTTGCAAATCAATCAATGTGATTCACCACATTAACACACTGCAGAAGAAAAACCATATGGTTATCTCAATTGATGCAGAGAAAGCATTTGATAAAATTCAACACCCTTTCATGATGAAAACTCTAAGCAAATTGGGTATAGAAGGAACATTCCTCAATATAATCAAAGCAATTTATAAAAAACCCACAGCCAGCATCCTATTGAATGGGGAAAAGTTGGAAGCATTTCCACTGAAATCTGGCACCAGGCAGGGATGCCCACTCTCACCACTGCTATTTAACATAGTTCTGGAAGTTTTAGCCAGAGCCATCAGACAAGAAAAAGAAATCAAAGGAATACAAATCAAGAAGGAAGAAGTCAAACTATCCCTCTTTGCAGATGATATGATTCTGTACTTAGAGGATCCAAAGAACTCTACTAAGAGACTATTGGAACTCATAGAGGAGTTTGGCAAAGTGGCAGGATATAAAATCAATGCACAAAAATCAACAGCCTTTGTATACACAAGCAATGCCATGACTGAGAAAGAACTGCTAAGATCAATCCCATTCACAATAGCTACAAAAACAAATACCTTGGAATAAACTTAACCAAGGACGTTAAAGATCTCTACGATGAAAATTACAAAATCTTAAAGAAAGAAATAGAAGAGGATACCAAAAAATGGAAAAATCTTCCATGCTCATGGATTGGAAGAATCAACATCATCAAAATGTCCATTCTCCCAAAAGCAATTTATAGATTCAATGCAATCCCAATCAAGATATCAAAGACATTCTTCGCAGATCTAGAAAAAATGATGCTGAAATTCATATGGAGGCACAAGAGACCTCGAATAGCTAAAGCAATCTTGTACAACAAAAACAAAGCCGGAGGCATCACAATACCAGACTTCAGGACATACTACAGGGCAGTTGTAATCAAAACAGCATGGTACTGGTACAGAAACAGATGGATAGACCAATGGAACAGAATTGAAACACCAGAAATCAATCCAAACATCTACAGCCAACTTATATTTGATCAAGGATCTAAAACTAATTCCTGGAGCAAGGACAGTCTATTCAATAAATGGTGCTGGGAAAACTGGATTTCCACGTGCAGAAGCATGAAGCAAGACCCCTACCTTACACCTTACACAAAAATCCACTCAACGTGCATTAAAGACCTAAATCTACGTCCTGACACCATTAAGTTATTAGAGAACATTGGAGAAACCCTTCAAGATATTGGCACAGGCAAAGAATTTCTGGAAAAGACCCAGGAGGCACAGACAGTCAAAGCCAAAATCAACTATTGGGATTGCATCAAATTGAGAAGTTTCTGTACTGCAAAAGAAACAGTCAGGAGAGTGAAGAGACAACCGACAGAATGGGAAAAAATATTTGCAAACTATGCAACACATAAAGGGTTAATAACCAGAATCTGCAAAGAGATCAAGAAACTCCACAAAAACAAAACCAACAACCCACTTAAGAGATGGGCCAAGGACTTCAATAGACATTTTTCAAAAGAGGAAATCCAAATGGCAAACAGGCACATGAAAAAATGTTCAATGTCACTAGCAATCAGGGAAATGCAAATCAAAACCACAATGAGGTTTCACCTCACCCCGGTTAGAATGGCTCACATACAGAAATCTACCAACAACAGATGCTGGCGAGGATGTGGGGAAAAAGGGACACTAACCCACTGTTGGTGGAAATGCAAATTGGTTAAGCCACTATGGAAGTCAGTCTGGAGATTCCTCAGAAACCTGAATATAACCCTACCGTTCGACCCAGCCATCCCACTCCTTGGAATTTACCCAAAGGAGTTTAAATTGATAAACAAAAAAGCGGTCTGCACCCTAATGTTTATTGCAGCACAATTCACAATAGCCAAGACCTGGAACCAACCTAAATGCCCATCAATGGTAGACTGGATAAAGAAATTATGGGATATGTATTCTTTAGAATACTATACCGCAGTAAGAAACAACGAAATCCAGTCATTTGCAAAAAAATGGAGGAATCTGGAACACATCATGCTGAGTGAAGTAAGCCAGTCCCAAAGGGACAAATACCATATGTTCTCCCTGATCGGTGACAACTGACTGAACACCAAAAAGGAAACCTCCTGAAGTGAAATGGACACTATGAGAAATGGTGACTTGATCAGCATAGCCCTGACTGCTAATGGACAACTTAATACATTATCCCTCATAGTATTTTTTTTTGTCTGTTCTACTTAATATGACTGGTTTAATTCTGTAATTATCACACAGTTATTCTTAAGTGTTGAAAATTAACTGAAATGTGATCCCTGTTAAACATAAGAGTGGGAATAAGAGAGGGAAGAGATGTATAATTTGGGGCATGCTCGGGCTGACTTGCCCCAATTGGTAGAGTTGGAAACATACCAGGGGATTCCAATTCGATCCCATCAAGGTGGCATGTGCCAATGCCATCTCACTATTCCAAGTGATCAATTTCAGTTCACAATTGATCATAATGAAAGGACTAAGAGTCAAAGGGAGCACATAAACAAGTCTATTATCTGCTAACACTAACCGATAGAATAATTAAAGGGGAGAGTGATCCAACATGGGAAGTGAGATACTCAGCAGACTCATAGAATGGCGGATGTCCTAAATAGCACTCTGGCCTCAGAATCAGCCCTAAAGGCACTCTGATCTGGCTGAAAAGCCCATGAGAGTATTTCAGGCATGGAAAGCCAAGACACTCTGGCAAAAAGATCTCTGTGAGTGAGATCCCAGTGGAAAGAACAGGTCTTCAAAGAGGGAGGTGCCTTTCTCGGAAGGGAGGAGAGAACCTCCACTTTGACTATGACCGTGTCTAAACAAGATAAGAGTCGGAGAACTCAAGGGGCTTCCATAGCCTTGGAAACTCATGACTGGTGCATAGGGAGATTACTGATGCCATAAACAGGAGTGTCAATTTGTAAAGTCAACAACAGGAGTCACTGTGCACTTACTCCTCATGTAGGATCTCTGTCCTTAATGTGCTGTACACTGAGGCTCAATGCTATAACGAGTACTCAAACAGTATATTTCACTTTGTGTTTCTATGGGGGTGCAAACTGTTGAAATCTTTACTTAATGTACACTAAACTGATCTTCTGTAAAAAAAAAAAAAAAAAAAAAGAAAAGAAATTATCAATTCCCAACTTGACTCTCACTGGGATTAAACATGACAATAGGTCTGATCTGATTTCATCATCATTTTAAAAAAATCATCTATTATTTTTCACTTTATGTTTCTGTGTGGGAGCAAACTGTTGAAATCCTTACTTAAGGTATACTAAGCTGATCTTCTGTATATTAAGATAATCGAAAATGAATCTTGATGTGAATGGAAGGGGAGAGGGAGTGGGAAAGGGGAGGGTTGTGGGTGGGAGGGACGGTATGGGGGGGGAAGCCATTGTAACCCATGAGTCGTACTTTGGAAATTTATATTCATTAAATAAAAGATAAAAAAATAAAAATAAATAAATAAATAAATGTGTATTTAGGGCTATTTTTATTAATATATGTTACATCTCCTTGTAACCTTATTCCTGCTTTTAGTAAATTTACCATTTGTACACACAACTGTCAATATACAACATATACTGAAATGAATACATTTCTCTCTTTTTCATGTTGATTCAAATTTATTATTACCACCTCAATAAATAACAACTTAATTTGTGCCAATTCTAGTGCAGGGAACTTCAGGCTACCATGATTTACTTTAACATTGTAAGGCCATCAAATTCTGGAAGATGTCCAAATTTTATTTTCATAGTATATGAGAACGATTTAGGGCCAGTTCCATCACTCATTAGCAGGAGATTTCATTCTTAGCCTTACAGACATTCATGGAACTTGAAATTAACCTTTAATTATGAAAATTTAAGTTAATTCTTAAATTCACTCTAGTCACTCTTTTGCACAAATATTTTAGTCTAGGCCAATCCTAGCTCTGTGAATCTGTGGCCATGGTGATTTCACTTTTATTGTAAGATCATCATCACCCCCAATATTCTGCAAGTTGCCCTGGAAACTGTCAGGTACACAGTGTCTCAGGGCCATTTTAGCCAAGGGTAATAATTCTTTCTCCTCAATGTAATATATATATATATATGAATATATGTAACATATATAACATACATATATTTTATACATAGATAAATTTGCCTCTGTGTGTCTAGATACTAGTATATTTCCTGAAAAATATGCAGGAAAATAGTGGGATCTTAACGTTATTTTTATCCCAGGATTATGTATGTTTATTTAATTTTAGAGGTTGGTGGACTTGGAGACACAGAGAAAGAGATTATGAGCTACAACTTGGTGGCTTACTCTTCATTCTTGTAATGATCAGAAACTGGATTATTACAGAAATCTGAGCTATTTTCTGATGATAAATACATTATAAAAATTTCAAAATGTTGCTCTCTATATTTATATTACAAATTATATATATGTACATTTATATTGTAATGTCATAAATTAAACACATACACACACATATATATCATATATATATAAACACATTTAAAATTCTGGTTATTGGTATAAATTTTTTGAATTTTAAATATTTACTTCCTTTTAAAATTTTACTTAAGGCCGGTGCCGTGGCTCACTAGGCTAATCCTCCACCTTGTGGCACCGGCACACCGGGTTCTAGTCCCGGTCAGGGCACCAGATTCTGTCCTGGTTGCCCCTCTTCCAGGCCAGTTCTCTGCTGTGGCCAGGGAGTACAGCAGAGGATGGCCCAAGTGCTTGGGCCCTGCACCCCATGGGAAACCAAGAGAAGCACCTGGCTCCTGCCTTCAGATCAGCGCGGTGCGCAGGCCGCCGTGCACCGGCCACGGCTGCTATTGGAGGGTGAACCAATGGCAAAAAGGAAGCCCTTTCTCTCTGTCTCTCTCTCTCACTGCCCACTCTGTCATAAATAAAATTTAAAAATTTTTATTTAAGTAATATAAGTTTGATATATTTCATATATACAGATTAATGAATGTGACAATTCCCCCATACCATCCCTCCCACACACACTCCAACCCTTTCTCCTCTTCCCTCTCACATTCTCACTTAACTTTTACAAAATCTGTTTTCAGTTTACTTAATGATTGTATAGTTAACCCTACACTAAGAGTTCAACAAGTCAGCAAATAGTATGAAGCAAAAAAATAAATTAAAAAAAATCACTGTTCCTCAATGGAAGAGACAAGGGCTCTAAACAATCATCAAATCTCAAAATGTGTTTCTAACTCCAATACATTACATTTTAGGTACTCTATTAGCTACCTCAGATTAGGGAAAATATATGGTATCAGTCTTTTGGGGACTGGTTTATTTCACTAATTATAATGGTTTCCTGTTTCATCTATCTTGTTGCAAAAGACAGGGTTTCTTTTCCTTTCTTTTTATTTATAACTGAGTAGTACGCCATAGTGTGTATATACCATAATATTCTTATCAAGTCAACAATTGATTGATATCTGGATTGTTCCCAGATCTCAGCTATTGTGAATTGTGCTGCAGTGAACATGGGGTTATAGATAACACTTGCATATGCTAATTTCTTTTGGTTTGGGTAAATTTCAAGGAGTGGGATGGCTGGATCATATGGTAGGTCTATAATCAGATTTGTAAGATATCTCCATATGGTCTTTCACAGTGGCTTGCACCAGTTTACATTCCCACCAACAGTGGACCAGGGTAACTTTTTTCCACATCCTCATCAGTTTTGTCATTTGTTGTTGATTTCTTTTCTTTTCTTTTTTTTTTTTTTTTGACAGGCAGAGTTAGGCAGTGAGAGAGAGAGAGACAGAGAGAAAGTCTTCCTTCCATTGGTTCACCCCCCAAATGGCCACTACGGCTGGCGCACTGCAGCTAGTGCACTGTGCTGATCTGAAGCCAGGAGCCAGGTGCTTCCTGCTGGTCTCCCATGTGGGTGCTATTCTTTCTTCCCTAGTTCTGACTCTTAACACTGTTCCAAATTATGGGATTTGATTCAATGCACCAGGTCTTAAATTTAAGGTTTTATTTCTGACTTTTGAACAACCAAAGAGACAGATTTTGTGTTATTTTAAAGTAATCTATTATGTTTTCTTACTGCCTCTTAAGTTCTAATTGTTTAAAACAACTGAGTTTTAAAGGAGTTATGATTTGATCAAATCTGGTCTATACTTTGTCATGATGTAAAGGGATCTTATTTCAACCAGATATTTTAAGCCTTTTGTCATCTTTTACAGGCATTCAAAAAAATCAAAGTTCCAAAGAATTTGGACTTTGATATTTCCAGTTGGGTTCCTGGAAATGTCAAAGGATATATGTCTAAGTTTTGATAATATAAAATGCCACTGATACAAATGTCTGAAAGTTAAAAAGTCTAATGATCTTGTGTTATTAGACATGGTGGTTATCTTAATGAGAAAGGCCCAGAGGCCTAAAAGAATTAAATGTTTTGTAAAATCCTACAGGTGCATTTGAAAATACTGTGTGAAGTAAGCAAATGCCTCTTGTTGGTTAATGAGTTTATCATTTTGAACATAGCTATTTAAAGTCTTTTCTCATCCACAGTTTTGTATATCACATTTGCTGCTCTAAACTAAAACATTGTTGGTTCTGTGTTTAGCTGCCCTCCTATAGGTTCTGATGGACTTTTTCTAGCCACTTCTATTGAATTCAGTAGTTTTGAATTGTTCTGTAAATGGATGAAGTCCATAATGCACTACAGGTTCCAACTGGAAGAAAGTATGGTTAATCAATGTTATCAAGAACAGAAAGTAATTTTAATTGGTTGGTAATTAAAAAAACAGCTAAAGATTTTAGGAAACTATTACTAAAACTGCTTTATTGTTCTACCTTGTATGTTGTGTTATATGTGTGTTCATATTGTATGTCTACATGGGAAAATTTATTTTGAGCTCTGTCTTAATTGGTTTATCAAGGAAAGATTGCTCATAAATTTAATAGGTAAAATTAATTGAAGATACATTTGATTCATGTGACCTGAATCTCTGTCAGATGTTTTAAATTTCTTGATAGAAAGGAACTAAAAAATGTTTTATGTTTCTGTTTGCTGTTTAAACAAGCCACATCATGTTAGATATTTAAGATATATTTAAATACATGTATTCTTAAAATTTATAGAAGGCATTGGACCTACAGTAAATATTTTATAAGCTATTATTTAATGGTTAAAGCCACTTGCTAAGATTCAATTTGACATTGTCAGTGGGCATTCATTCTGGCAAGCTTGACTTGCTCCCACATTTCTCTATTCTCTTTAAGATGGGACACTGACTGTCTTGCGGGATTCCTCAAGATGTAGTTTGATTTTTCGATCTTATGAAAGGAGTGACTAACATATTCTGTGTAACAACATAGCCAAAATGAGAGCTTAAATCATAATTTCACAGCTGGATTTACTTCACCATGGGATCCCAAATCCCCTTGGGCTAGATGGTGAAAGTGACATCTTAAGTTTTAACATATTTATATATATATGATTAAGTTTAAAAGTGACTGTATTTGATTGCATTAAGTTTTAAGTTGGTCATATAGAAGGCACTAATTGTTAAAGTGATCATATCAATACAATTAATAGAATTAAAGAGGAGTAAATGCTTGAACATGGGAAGCAGTCCATACAGCAGACTCATAGAATGGCAATTGCTCTAAGTAACACTCAGTGACCTCAGAGTCCTCTCTAAAGGCATTCTGGTCTGGCTAAAAAGCCCACAAGAGCATTTCAGGCATGGAAAGTCAGGACACTTGTGCAAAAAGGTGTGCCTCCAGGGAGAGTCTCCCTGGGTGAGAGTCCTGTGGAAAGAAGTGGTCATCAAAGAAGGATGTACTCTCTTCAAAGGGAGAACTTTCACTTTGCTTACAGCCTTCTCTAAATATTGATGGAGTTTGTGGATTCAGAAGGCTTCCATAGCCTAGACAGCTCATGTCAAGAGCCTTGGGTGATCACTGACATCATACAAAAGAGTGTGAATTGTTAAATTAACCATAGGAATCACTGTGCACTAACTTCCCATGCAGGACCTTAAGACCATGCTTAAAAAACAGAGGGGAAAGTGTGGTACCCCCACTATGAGTGTATTAACTTTGCTCCTTTCACCATAAAGTTCTTACAGGTCTCACACTCTGGAGAGCCACCAGCAGTGAAACACTGGAGACCTCTGAGAGGTGCAACCCAATTGCTTCTGGTTTGATGGAGGGACCCAACCACCCAACAATGGAAGGGGCCTGATCCCCTCATAATAATGGGTAAAGGTTTTGCTTGTGTTTTCCAGAGATTACTCTGCAGCCTATGTGGATAGCAGCCTGAAATACCAAACCATGCAGCCAGTCTCTGAAAGGTGACCCTCTACAAACCAACTTCATCACCTTTCCCTGAACAAGCCATTCATAGAAAGATCCTCTTCAGATGGGCTACAGCTTAAGTGGAACAGACCGTACCAGGTGCTACTGAACATGACTACCTCAATAAAATTAGGATTAAATGTCTACCTCTCAAGTCCTCACAGGTGTACTCAAAAAACATGCCTGATTATTCCTGAAAGCCAGAGACCTTAAGCAAAAAGAAAAGTAAAGCCTTTGCTTTCTTCACATCAAGAGTGCTGCACCTGAAGGCAGGCATGGTGTACCTGCCTCTTTGGATTCTCTCTGTTATTAACAATAAAACTCCTAATGTGTTCTTCTATTATAATTCTCTATACTCAAGCTAAATGGGTTTATAATGTATCACCACCCACTATCTGGGAGTCTGTAGGATGTGGTCTTTTCATCTTAAAAGGACACTCCATTTACATGTTCCAGTTTTGCTCATACTAATTAACAAACTTATATGTTCCAGAACTCAACAACTTCTGGGAGTCACTGACCATGCAGCCGACACAGACATTGGTGGTGACCAGGATTGCTCCAGCTCACAAAGAGAATTTGTTAGATGAGATAGGCGGAGACTTCCAGACCCAGGACAGGCAGGGCCTGCACTACATCCCTCATAAACAGGAAGCAGCTATAGAAGATGTGATGATTCTACACCCTTCAACATCCCTAGGATTAAGGGAATGGAGTCTCTGAAGGGGGATGATGCAGGCAGTCATATATCATTAGACTTGAGAACTGGAAGGCTACGCCTTCATCACACTGTCCCCAGCCCCCGTGTGATCTCATGCCCCTCCTTTCCCATACCTGTGCACCGCCTGCCAATTACAAAGGCCTGAAACATGGTGGGCCTGGCCTTTTTCCCTTTGCCCTTCTTTTCCTCCCTGCCCTTAATCCCCATGCTAGAGATTCTTCAATTTAATTCAAGGTTTATTGTGGGTTGTGGCTTGTTGCCATGCCACACTAAGCAGAGTCACACTTGCCCTAAAACAAAGGGGGGAGATGTGGGTGATCCTGTGAGACTTTCTGCCTAGCCCATGTGGCTAGCCTGACTGATGGTGGGAGGTGGGAGCCTCAGGCACATTTCCCTCCACCCCCACCTTCTGCCAATTAGGTAAACCGTTGCTGGGGGTGGTCCAGGCCCACCTGGAAAGCTGCCCTAACTATGAGACCTTCAAGCTAATTGGAGATGCATATTGGTGCCAGTGTTGGTTCTATCCTATAGAGTTAGGGTTGCCCAGAATTAGTTATGCCCCTTCTGCCTGCCCTTTAAAATTGTATGTGGTCATTAATAAAGGTGGACATGTTCACTGAAGCCTGTCCCCGGTGCTTCCAGTGGAAGAACACCATTGCCTCACTCTCCCTGATGGTGTGGGCCTCACAGGACAAGTCCACAGCTCTTGGCCTGCTCCCTGCTTGGTATGGCCCCTACTTAATTTCCAGACTTTCCTTTCTCCTTTAGATAGAGCCCTCACTTTCCTATGCATTTCTCTCACTGAATAAAAGTTTAAAAACTCAGCTTATCATCTGGTCTATTTGAACCAGGATTCAGAATTTGTCTCTGAATTCATGGCAAGAACCCACACAGATTATTAATTTCAGAAATATTAATAAGTGCTGAAGTCTCAGGGCCAAATTATGGAGTCTTTTATTTCTAAAAGCCTGTGGCTGCACAGGGGCATGTGCTCTCCAAATCATACTGCCCTGAAGGAGCTCAAGGGTAAGCTTCTAAAGGCCAAAAGGATATCTTGTTGAAGTTAATTACAAAGCCAAGCATTTGTTACAGGAGCTAGAGCAAGCAACATTATGCCTATCTCAGGGGCATTAACCAGTTTCCCAGTACCTAATGTCAATAAACTTACAGATAACCTCTCACAAGATTAGTTTTTGAGTAGCTAGCAGTTGTGGGACTGGTTAGAAACAAATAGAGGACAATCAGGGACAAAATGGAGTGACTCTGGTCAGGCCATAGATCATTTGTACTTGAAAATCAGTAAAACTTAGCCTGAGGATCTGCAGCACCACCTGTATGGACCCAGAGGCCCCTCTGACTTTGACCACCTTGACCTCAGCATGACCTCTGCATGGCTCCCCATTCTCTGTTACAGGAAACTGGGTTGCCAGCATCACTGCAGAGAACAAGGACAGTCCCACAGTGACAGAGGTGGAGCTTGAGGCTGGATTCTCAACGAGGGGCAAGGACCCATGGCAGTGTGGCCAGGAGTTCCCCATGTCTCACAGAGGACAGTGAGTGTGCCTCTGGTGGATTCTTGTTGCAGGCAGAGGATTGCTCACCTTCAATCCTCACTTCAGGACTGGTTACTATGTGAATCATGCTGGCTGTGAGGCTTTAGCCCCATGCAAAACTTGGCTCATCCCTTGTCTGCCTAGAATTAATCCAGACATGGCCAAGCAGGCCCCACAGCACTGCTCAGTGCATGGCATGGCCTCTGTCAGCAAGGATAGTGTCAACATAAAGAAGGCACACCACTGCCCCTGAGCCAAGCACCCAAAAGCACTTGTCTGTCCCAATGTCTGAACACCAGCCTGTTTTCATAATCAATTTCATTGTGACAGGATGAAGAAGTCAATAAAACTGGAGAAAAAGTGGGAGAAACCAATGTAATTCTACACACTTTTCAAAAGATAAAGATGAGGGATACATCTGGACTAATCCATAATGCAAACATTATCCAACTGCAATGATTGAAGAAATCAAATTTCCACACGAGCAATAATTAAAAATCAAACTAAATTTTGAAACAGGATATTCTTCAGTAGGTGAATGTACGAGTAAACTGTGTTGTGTCTGAGAGACCTGAGCCTAGATAAAGGTGCAGCTATTTTAGAATAGGCCTCCATCTTGTAACTCGGGCCTGACTGAGCCCTGAAACCTGAAGCTCATGAAAGAAAAAATAAATAAATGAACTCCCCTTGCAATAAACCCCACCTAGCAACAGCCAATCGGCAGATAGCAGGGAGATACCTAAAGTTTCAGGTGTCTTTTCAGGCACTTAAGGTAATTGATAATATCCTGAGACCCTGCAGTTTGGCACATACACCCTAGTGGCTCAGACCCTATACCTTAGCCAATCATTTTAAAAGGCATCAACCCCAAAAGCCATCCCACCACCTTTACTAGGTCCATTCCTGCCACTGGATGCACTAATCAATTTTATGAGATGTTCTTTGAATTTCCCGTGGAATGAGATGATTTGCTGAATGGTGCTAGAATGTATAGATTGTCTCTGAAAACCCTATAAAAACCCCCTTCACTGAAGTTGGGACTTTCAACCAGACCCATGGCATCAGTGATAGTTGATCGCCCAAGCCCAGACCTGCAATAAAACTCTCGTGTGTTTTACAACAGTATAGGCTCCTTGGTGGTCTTTGGGGACAATGGAACTTGGGATAACATATCATACAAAAATTTTATTGCTGAAGGAAATGAGCTCACAAATCATGTAGGCCATTAGCATTGAATAGCACATCCTGTTTCAACAGCCTGAACTTGCAGATGAATATCTGTGAGATGGGATAACTTCAGTCAGAGTAGAGTTAAGTTTCAAGATAAAGTCTGGGACCTGGCACTGTGGTATAGTGGCATATGGGCTCCAATTCGAGTCTCTGCTACTACACTTCTGATCCAGCTCTCTCCTTTGGCCTGGGAAAGCAGTGGAAGTTGCCCCAAGTCCTTGGGCCCCTTCACCTATGTGGGAGACCCAGAAGAAGCTCCTGGCTTTGGATTGGCCCAGCTCTGGTCATTTGGGGAGTGACCAGCAGATGCAAGATCTTTCTCTCTGTCTCACTTTTTGTCTGTCTGTAACTCTATGTGTCAAATAAATAAGTAAAATCTTTAAAAAGAAAAGATAAAGTCTGCCTGATTTCTTTTTTTTTTTTTTTTTTTTTTTTTTGGACAGGCAGAATTAGACAGTGAGAGAGAGAAAGAGACAGAGAGAAAGGACTTCCTCCCATTGGTTCACCCCACAAATGACCACTACAGCTGGCCCACTGCTCCGATCCAAAGCCAGGAGCCAGATGCTTCCTCCTGGTCTCCCATGTGGGTGCAGGGCCCAATCACTTGGGCATCCTCCACTGCCTTCCCAGGCCACAGCAGAAAGCTGGACTGGAAGATGAGCAACTGGGACAGAACCGGCACCACAACTGGGACTAGAACCCAGTGTGCTGGTGCCACAGGTGGAGGATCAGCCCAGTGATCCACGGTGCCAGCCTGAGTAGTAGTTTTACCATTAATTCACATAGTACAACACATTGAGGACAGAGATCCTACATGGGAAGCAGGTGTACAGTGATTCCCATTGTTGATTTAACAATTGACAATCATATTTATGATGTCAGTCATCACCCAAGGCTCTTATCTTGAGCTGCCAGGGCTATGGAAGCCTCTTGATTTCACAAATCCTGACCTTATTTAGATAAAGCCATAATCAAAGTGGAAGTTCTCCCTCCCTTCAGAGAAAGATATCTCCTTTGATGGCCCATTCTTTCTGCTGGGATCTCACTCACAGAGATCTTTCATTTAGCAACCTGGTTATTTTTAAAGTAACAAGCTGAAATAAGTGCATACAAAAATGCAAAGAATCTAGGATAGCCAAAATAACTCTGAAAAAAATAATAAAATCAAAGGGATGATTTTTAAGTGTTATAAATTTATACTAATCTAAAGTGTGCTGTTGTCATACAGAAAGCCCGACAGATGAATGGAACACAAAAGAGGTTCCATAGAAGATCCAAACACAAACAGTGAACAGGTTTTCTACAGAGGCACTATCACAGTGTAGGGGAGAAAGTATAGCCTTTTTAACACATGGTGTTAGCACAATGAGATACTAATTTCCAATAAAATAGCTTCTATTTACAAAATTGAAAAGAAAATATGCCACAGATCTAACTGTAGTACTGAAAACTACAATACTTTCAGAAAAAGAAATCATAGAAGAAAATTTTTTTTCACTTTAAGTTAGGCAAAGATTTCCTAGATACAAGAAAAAATTAAAATCTATAATTGAGTACAGGGATAATTTACACTTAATCAAAGTCTAAAACTTCTTTTCTTCAAGACTTATTTATTTGAAAGGCAGAATTACAGAGTGGCAGACTCAGAGAGAGAGAGAGAGAGAGAGAGATGCCGCTCCCTTGCCCGCAAAGGAACGACACTGTTCACAGCTTATCAGTCTTCAGTAGACTTTTAATGAGAAAATAACAGTGACAGAGAAAGAATGAAGGGAGGAGAGTGGACAGAAAAGCCCCCTCCTTCCTCAGCACACAGCTTATATACAAAATCCGGCCAATTGCAAGCAGGTTCAACTCCATGCATGGGACACTCCAATCCGCTGTCTGTTCATGCAGTGTGCACGCGTCCTCGGGCCAATCAGATGAGGTGTCATGAAGCAGGCAGGCTCACCACGTGGTCCTCAGCACCATCTTGTTGTTTACAACATTCTCAACTCCTCTGGAAAGTCCCAACCATGGGAAAGCATTGCCCTAACTGAAACTAGCAACATTCGCCTTGTGATAAAGACACAGCAACAGCTATCAGAACAACCTTGACGTGGGGGCTCCATGGGTGCGCATCCCATGGAGCACCACAAGAGAGATTGTCCATCTGCTGGTTCACTCCCCAGATGGCCACAATGACCAGAGCTGGGCTGATCTGAAGTCAGGAACCAATAGATTCTTCTGGATTTCCCATGTGGGTGCAGGAACCCAAGCACTTGGGCCATCTTCTACTGCTTTCCCTGGCTATAACAGTGAGCTTGATCAGAAGTGGAGCAGCCAGGATTCAAAGTCATACCCATATGGAATGCTAGCACTGCAGGCAGCAGCTTTACCCACTATGCCATAGCATGGCCCCAAAAACTTCTTTTCAAAATACTGTTTAAAGAATGAAAGTCAAAGCAAAAAAAAAAAAATCCTTGAAAAATATACTGAGACCAGCTCTGTGGCATAGTGGGTAGAGCTTCTGCCTAGAGTACCAGCATCCCATATGTGCACCGGTTTGAGTACAGGTTACCCAACTTCTGATTCAGCTGTCCGCTATAGCCTGGGAAAACAGTAGTAGATGGCCCAAATCCTTGGGCCCCTGCACCCTCATGGGAGATCCGGAGGAAATGCTTGGCTCCTGGCTTTGGATAGGCACAGTTCTGGCCATTGCAGCCAACTGGGGAGTGAATTAGCAGTTGGAAGACTTATCTCTCTCTGCCTCTCCTTCTCACTCTGTGTAACTCTGACTTTCATGTAAATAATCTTTTTTAAAAAAAGAAAAAGGAAAAATATACCTGATAAATTAAATTTTATAGTGCAATACGTAAGATGCCAACAAAACAACGCTTAATTCTAAAATAGTAAGCATGTTAGAAATAGTTCACCACAGAAGACAGGAGAGGGAGCTGTTGTTTAATAATGGGTTGATCCATCTCCTACACTACTGGGATTCTATATGAGTGCTGATTTGAATTCTGGCTGCTACACTTCCAAACTAGTCCTGTTAATGCTCCTGGGAAAGCAGCAGTGGATTCCACACATATTCTGACCCCGGGTACATATGTGGGAGACCGATACGCAGTGATCCTCACCAGGTAATCAGTGAGCCCTGAGTACATGCAACTTCCCACAGTGACTGCCCAAAGTCCCAGCCACACCCTGAGCCCTCCCACACAGTATCAGTGTTCTCACAGTCCCAGCACACAAGCCTCCCACAGTCATGAGCACCCAGCCCCCCGTCAGTTCTTGAAACCAAATTCAAGTTTCTCTGCTCTGCTGTTTGCTGGGTGTGCAGACACTGGTGCATCTATTACATATGTCCAAAATGATGCCTGCTCTCTATCAGCTTGTTACAGAATGCCAGTTTCAGGGTGGTCTGGGAGAGAGAAACAAAGCAGGTACACTGTCCTACCTAGAGCTCCTAGCTGGATTCCCACCAGGATCTTTCTGCAACTTTATCACCAGTGGCTTGGATTGCTCCAGTCTGGTCTCACTTCCTGAGCTGCTGCTGAGGTTCTTGGCTGCTGGGTTTCTGAGTTGTGCATGTCCACACCCTGCACATGGTCCACAGTGTCCCTCTAATTTGTGTGAAGTTTTCTCTGCCATTTTTTCCCTAACTCTTCCTTGAAACTGTACTCTCTCCACTTTTTTCATACTATCTTCTACAACAGTAAGCTCCCTCTATTGCTCCATCTTAATCCAATCCTTGATTTATTTTTTCTCAAGAAATTCATCAATAGGTTTTAACTCATCTGTTCAATTGTTTATTATTGGGTTCAACAAATACTTATTGAACAACCAATGCATGTCCATAATAGTCATGGTAGAAAGAAACATGGCTTTTAAATTTTAAAATTTTATAATAAAAATGATAATCTGTGATAGCTTGCCAATATTTTATTTTCTAAAGTACATATACCAAGTCTTCTCATTTTCCCTAGAATATAAACAACTATTATATAGCCATTTATGATAACAGGGTCAATGACACTATCATATATATAATGCTAAGGAATGGCTAAATTTCATCTTTCAAATTGCTTTTATTGGATGCATGCTTGTGAGAACACTATTAGAAAGGTTTCACCCTAAGCTCATTTTCCCAACCGCACCTCCCTCCCTACAAACTGCCCTCTCTAACTTGGATTCTGTATCATCTTCACTCTCTGAAAAAGAATGCACCTGCCATCACTTCATCTCCTGTTTAGATGCTCCTTTTTGGACACTTGTGTGCTTCTACCTCCAAAAACAGCCACTCTGTCATTCAACAGTTACTGTTACGTCCTTCAACAAACAGGCACTAAAAAAAAGACAAGAGCAATCCCACACTTCATGGGTTTTGTGTCTTCCCAGAGCCTGTAGATTAAAATTCTCATGGCTAAGGTCACCAAGGAGTTGGATCAAGACAGACAGCATAGAGTTCCCTATTAAAAAAAAAAGGTCAGGTCTTCCTCTAACACATTTGTGTTAGCCAATTAAAATTTATTAGATTATTAGATCAGCTACTTACTACATTAGGACAAAGAGATAACATAGCATCATGGAATGAATAAGAAAATGAACCTAGGGTGCTGCTATTTTTTCCTTTTTTCATGGAGGCAGCTGGCAGTTTGAGGAAGAAAAGAGTTTGGACAAGAGTGCAAGCTCTGAACCAGCAAAAGCCAACCCCAGCTGAAAGAGTGAGGGTCCACACCAAAAGTTCTTGCTTTCCAAAATTCAGAATCAAGCTTCCAAGAAGCTGAGATGCCCCAGGAAGAAAAGACAGCTAAAGAATCCAGTTAGGCTGACTCTAATGGGACAAGAAGAGAAACACATTTTTCAACATGATGCTTGAAGTATGTTCTCCACCTCATGAAGCATCTGTCCAGGGTCTGGTGCCCTCTTGGTAATGTCAGCCATCAAACAGATGCCATACTTCCCCCCTAGCTGAACTGTAGCCATCATCATTCATCAGCTGGCCTCTACCCTGTTCAGCAGCACTGAAGCCTATACCCAGGCCCTACTTCAACATCCCCAGCTTCTGTAGCTGGATGGACCAGAGAGATGCGTAAGCCAAACTCGAGTGAAGAAAAGGCACAATAAAAAGAAATATGGAGAAGTGTGTAATTCAGGTTTGAGTAGTAGAGACAACATGTGCTTAACTAACCAGTCTTGGTTCCAATACAGGTCCTGCAACATGTTAGTCTGTCACAAGACTTTGAGCCAATTATCTTGCTCCTCAGCATCTGTCTCCTCATCTGCGGAGATAAAACACCTACTTTGAAGAGCTACTATGAAATTTAAATACATATGAAGTTGGCCTTCAGAAAACAGTAATTAAAATTGCTATTTCTTTATTAAAAGACAATCCCAAATGCATGTGAGGCAAGAATTAGATTTTACTAGACACAAATCCTACAATATAACTAAGAATATAAAAAAATCAAATCTGAATAACATATAGCAGCTACTTTGATGCAGCAAAATATACATGCACACACAACAGTTGTACAAATTCCCAGCTTGTGAAATCAGAATTATCTAAACAAAACAGATGTTAATAACCAAAGTGTATGATGAGTTCTGCTCCTTTCTTCACCACAAGTAAAGACCTTCCAGGATGAAAACAATGTCCTCATTTGCTTTCTCTAAATTTGGGGGTGGTTAGGATCACTTCATTGGCTTCCTGGGGTTTCCAAGGCAACTGTTAGGGTAATTCTCAAAAGGAGAAGAACACCAAGTCTGTGGCAACTATTCTAGAGACACTCATACAGTAATAGACATTATTACTAGAAATGCACTGCTCTCAACAGCAGCTATTTCCTTTGAATAATTTACTACATTCAAAGCTCTAAGTAGGTAAACTTACACTTCTGCATAAAAAGTAATGATTATTACTACAAGAAACCATCAGAACTCTAAATGGAAAATAAAATTAATTTCATGAAAGTGAATTACAAAACCTAAAGCCCAAATTTGCAGCATAACCCAGTATTGTCTTTACAATAATAAAAAAAAAAAGTTAATTCTCAAGTGTCTACACCTAAGAGATTCCCAGAGCTGCCTCATGTCATCCTTTTCCAGGAGTCCTAGGGAGGGAAAGAAATGGCTAAATTATATTCAGAATGTCCTTAGTGTTTCTGTTTATTATCACATAAATTTATGATAGGTCAACTTTCAGTTCAGCATTTCAATGTTCAGTTGTGCTAGAATATTTCATTTGTGGAGCAGGTATGTAACCTAGCAGTTAAGATGCCTGCATCCCATGTCAGAGTCCCTGGGTTTCATTTCTGGCTCTAGAACCTGACTCAAGCTTCTGGATAATCCAGACCCTGGGAGACAGATAACTGCTCTTGCTACCCACCTAGGAGACCTTGATTGAGTGCCTTTTCTGCTGACCTAACCCCAAGTGTTTAGGCACTCATGGAGTGGACATGAAGAGTTTAGCTCTTTCATTACATTCCTATCTCTGTCTCTATGCCTTCCAAATTTAAAAAATGAAAGTAATTCTATTTCTGAGCCATTTAATAAAGAATCACATCTAACCATGAACTATAAAGCAATTGAAGTTCTAAATATAATTCTTTTTTAATTTTTTATTTACATAAGGTGAACAAATTTCATGCATTTCATATGTACAGATTTAGGATCATAGTAATACTTCCCACCAACCCTCTCTCTCACCCTTGTTCACATCTTCCCTCTTCCTTGTTTTTTTTTAATTTTTCTTTTAATTTTCACAATGACATACTTTTAAAACTCCACTAAGTAAAGAATTCAATAGATATCAAGTAAGAAAACCACTGTTCTTCAAGAATATACACAAGGGCACTAAATAATATTCACATTTTAAAGTCTCAATTTTGCTAGCATACATATATTTTGTCACAGTAAATTTATAAAATGTTTCAAGATTTGTACTGCCTACACATGCAAACAAAAGTATATAGAATAAACATAGCCTTCTCTACCAGATCTACTTAAAGCACTGTAAAAACATATTGTAATTGATTTATTTTTAAAAGAAAACTTCTTAGAATTCCACATTCCTCAATTATCACCAACTTTTTTATTGCCTTGCTTAGTAAAAATGTTTTAAGTTCTCTAAACTTATCCATATCAGTCAAAATTCCATAGCAACCATCTATTGAAATGGTTCCTTAACAAGAAAAAGTTATCACTTCTAACATTTTTGCAAAAGAAAATGAAGGATTTAGTTTACCATTTTTTATCCTGATCACATAAAGTTTTCATCATTCACTTGTAGCAGACTCCTGCATGAATATCAATTAACTGAGTATTTCATTTAAAAAAAATGAAGAAAAGCAATTAGCCTACTAATATAGACTGCAGCTGTTGGTGAACTAAAGGTAGATATGTCTAGCCTCTGGACACATTTTTGAGGTAAACTTGATAGGATTTGTTTACAGACAAGAGAGGAGTTGTGAAAGAAAGATTAATCCAGAATTGCACTGTGGGCCAGTGCTGTGGCTCACTAGGCTAATCCTCCACCTGAAGCGCTGACACCCCAGGTTCTAGTCCCAGTTGGGGTGCCAGATTCTGTCTTGGTTGCTCCTCTTCCAGTCCAGCTCTCTGCTGTGGCCCAGGAAGGCAGTAGAGGATGGCCCACAGTTCTTGGGCCCTGCATCCACATGGGATACTAGGAGGAAGCACCTGGCTCCTGGCTTCAGATCAGTGCAGCACACCAGCTGTAGGCCATTTGGGGGGTGAACCAATGCAAGGAAGACCTTTCTCTCTGTCTCTCTCACTGTCTATAACTCTCTCTCTCTCTTTGTCTGTCTCTCTCTCTCTCACTGTCTACTCTGCCTGGCAAAAATAAATAAATATTTGCACTGTGGATCTCAGCACAGCAACTGCAGAAGCTGCCATTAACTCAAGTAGGGAAGACTACCTAAGGGACAGGTTTGAGAAAGAATAACATTAGTAATATTTTGGACCTGTTGGGATTTAAATACACAATAGATAATCAAAGAGAAGTCTCAAGTAGGCAGTGTGATATACCAATCTGAAATTAAGGAGGGGTTCCTGGGCTGGAGATATAAATTAGGAAACCATTAGTAAAAAAAAGGTTGTACAAATCGTTAGAAAGGATATCAAAGATTGAGCTCTACAGGACTTCTGTTTAGAAAGGAGATGAGAAATAAAAGCAGACTATGATGGGTACACTAGAAAAGCAATAGGAAAGCTAGGTGAGTGATAGTTTTAATTCTTATTTCAGAATATGTATGGTTGATAATGAGCAGAATTTGCCATTTTTGATTTTGGATGACAGCCATGCTAACTGGGGTGAGGGGACTCATACTGTAATTTGTGTTTGCATTTCCCTGAGGGCAGTGATCCTGGAGTTTTCTCATCTGTCTGTTGCCCGCCCCCCCTTTTTAAGGAATTATTTGTTTATTTCAAAGTTAGAGTTATACAGAGAGACAAGGAGAGAAAGAGAGAGAGAGAGGTCTTCCATCCACTGGTACACTCCCCAAATGACTGCAATGGCCAGAGCTGAGCCAGTACGGAGCTAGGAGCCAGAAGCTTCTTCTGGGTCTCCCACATGGGTTCAGGAGCCCAAGGCCTTGGGCCATTTCTACTGCTTTCCCAGGCCACAGCAGAGAGCTGGGTCAGAAGCGGAGCAGCCAGGACTTGAACCAACACCCATATGGAATACTGGTACTGCAGGCGGTGGCTTTACCTGCTATGCCACAGTGCTGGCTGCATGTTGGCCCTTTTTCATCCTTTGAAAATGCTGTTCATGCCCTTGGCACATTTTTCACTGGATTATTTTGTTGTTGAATTTCTGCAACTCCTTGTATATTCTTGATATTAATCCTTTATAGGATGCATAATTTTTTCAAATATTGTCTCTCATTGTTTTGATTACCTCTTCACTTTGTTAATTATTTCCTTTTTCATGAAACAATTTCTTAGATTGATGTAATCACATTAGTCTATTGGTGTTTGTTTTATTACTTGTGCTTCTGCTATCTTATTCAAGAATTCATTGCCTAGGCCAATAGCCTTTCCCCTATGTTGTTCACCAGTAATGTGATGGTTTCAGGTACGAGGTTTAGATCCTTGATCCATTGTGAGTTGATTCTTGTATAGGGAATAAGATATAGGTTTGATTTTGAACTATAGCAGTGGAAATCCAACTTTCCAAACATCATTTATAGAAGAGACTGAATTAATTTCTAAAATTGTATTTATTTATTTATTTATTTAAAAGACAGAGATGGGGGAGAGGAAGAGAGACAGAGAAAGTGATTTTCAGTCTGTTGTTTCTCTCCCCAAATGGCTGTAATGGTCAGGGCTGGGCCAGGTCAAATTCAGGAGCACAGAACTCCTTCTGGGTCTCTCACATGGGTGGAGGGGTCCAAGGTGCATTAGAACAAAGGTGGATTGGAAGTGGAGCACCTGAGGCTTGAACCCACACCCATATGGGATGCAGAAACTGTAGGTGGAAGCTTGACATTCTATGCCCCAGTGCCAGCCCAGAAGCAACTGAATTTTATCAAACTTTGAAGGAAGAACTGATCCCCCTTCTTAAATCATTCAAAACAATTGAAAGTGATAAAATCAATCCAAATCTATTCTTTGAGACAAGAATTAGCTCAATTACAAAAGCACAGAGATGCAATAAATAAGAAATATACACCAATATCCATAATGGACATAGACTCAAAAATCCTTAACAAAATGGTATGAAATACATCAATAAAATCATCAATAATACATCAATAAGACACAAAGTAGAATTTATTCAAGGGATGAAGGGGTAGTCCAACATATGCAAATAAATATGTTATTTAAAATCAATAAAATGAAAGATAAATCCATTTGATTTTCTCGATAGATGCAGAAAACCATTTGATAAAATGACATCCTTTCATGATAAAACCTTTAAAATTCAGGATATAAGAAGCATACATTGACACAATCAAAGCAGCATATGACTAAACCACAGGCAGCATCATATTGAATGAGGAAAAGCTGTGAGGAATTTCATTAAGTCTGGAACCAAAGATGATCATTTTCATTATTATTTTTCAGTATACTTCTGGAAGTTTTAGTCAGGCATTAGGCAAAAAAACAAATCAAAGTGATACAAATTGGAAAGGAGAAATTCCAATTATGCCTGTTTGTAGATAATATAATCCTTTATATACAGGAACCAGAAGACTTCACTAAGAGACTATTAGAACTCATAAGAGATTTAAGGAAATTTGTAGGATATAAGATCAACACACAAAAACCAGTGTCATTCTTATACATGAACAATTCTCTGCCTGAGAAAGAACTGTAAGATTAGGCCCATTCACAGTAGTTAAAAAAAAAAAAAGACCCTTGGGATAAATTTAATCAAGAATGTGAAAGATCTCTACAATGAAAATTACAAAACCTTAATTAAAGAAACAAAGAACATAAAAATGGGAAAAATCATGTTCATAGAATGGAAAAAGTAATATCATCAAAATGGCCATACTACCCCAAGTAATTGATAGAGTCAAAGCAATCCTAATCAAAATACCAAGGACATTCTTCACAATTATAGAAAAAACTGATTTTAAAGTTCATATGGAAAGAAAGAAGATCCCAATTACTCAATATTAAGCAGAAACGAAGCTGGAGGCATCAGAATACCAGATTCCAAGACATAATGGAGGTCTGCTGTAATCAAAACAGCCTAGTACTGGAACAAAAATAGACATGTAAACAAATGGGACAGAATAGAACCCCCAGAAATGAACACACACATTGACAACCAACTAACATTTGACAAATGAGCTAAAATCACTCCCTAGATGCAAATATTTTGGAAGACAAATGAGGAAGCTATTTTGGAGAAGAGTGTTCTGTTGAGAACAATACTGCTGACAGGTTACATAAACGACATTGAAGAAATGACTTCTAATTTTATAAAAATAACTGTCAACCTGGAGAGAACAATTTTGAATGGTCAGGGGAGTAGAAATTACTGGAATGAGTTAAGGAGTAAAGGAAAAGGATATTTGAGACAATGTGTAAAGGCAGTCCTTTCACAGTCTTCATTGCTGAGTATTGTAATCATACACAATCTAATTTTACTTTTTTTATTTTATTTTATTTAATGAACATAAATTTCCAAAGTAAAGCTTATGGATTACAATAGCTCCCCCCCCCACTTCCCTCCCACCCACAACACTCCCCTCTCCCACTCCCTCTCCCCTTCCATTCACATCAAGATTAATTTTCAATTATCTTTATCTGCAGAAGATCAATTTAGCATATATTAAAGATTTCCAGCTTGCACCCACACAGAAACACAAAGTGTAAAATACTATTTCAGTACTAGTTATAGCATTAATTAAACACCTAAGAGTCATTGTGTATTTTTTTACTTTCCCTCCTACTCACACCCCTCCCATCTCCCGCTCCCTCCCCCATTCCATTCACATCAAGATTCATTTTCAATTCTCTTTATATACAGAAGATCAGTTTAGCATACATTAAGTAAAGATTTCAACAGTTTGCTCCCACACAGAAACATAAAGTGAAAAATACTGTTTGAGTACTAGTTATAGCATTAAATCTCAATGTACAGCACACTAAGGACAGAGATCCTACATGAGGAGTAAGTGCACAGCAACCCCTGTTGTTGACTTAACAAATTGACACTCTTGTTTACGGCGTCAGTAATCACCCTAGGCTCTTGTCATGAGTTGCCAAGGCTATGGAAGCCCCCCTGAGTTCACTGACTCTGATCATATTTAGACAAGGCCATGGTCAAAGTGGAAGTTCTCTCCCTTTCAGAGAAAGGTACCTCCTTCTTTGATGACCCATTCTTTCCACTGGGATCTCATTCGTGGAGATCTTTCATTTAGGTTTTTTTTTTCCAGAGTGTCTTGGCTTTCCATGCCTGAAATACTCTCATGGGCTTTTCAGCTGGATTCACATGCCTTAAGGGCTGATTCTGAGGCCAGAGTGCTATTTAGGACATCTGCCATTCTATGGGTCTGCTGTGTATCTCACTTCTCATGTTGGATCATTCTCTCCCTTTTTGATTCTATCAGCTAGTATTTGCAGACACTATTCTTGTTTATGTGATCCCTTTGGTTCTTAGTCCTATCATTATGATCAATTGTGAACAGAAATTGATCACTGGGACTAGTGAGATGGCATTGGTACATGCCACCTTGATAGGATTGAATTGGAATCCCCTGGTATGTTTCTAACTCCACCGTTTGTGGTAAGTCAGCTTGAGCATGTCCCAAATTGCACATCTCTTCCCTCTCTTATTCCCACTCTTGTATTTAACAGCAATCACTTTTCAGTTAAGTTTCAGCACTTAAGAAGAATTGTGTATTGATTACAGTATTCAACCAAAAGTATTAAGTAGAACAAACAAAAAAATATTAAGAGGGATAACATATCAAGTTGCTCATCAACACTCAGGGTGAGGGCTGATCAAGTCACCATTTCTCATAGTGTTCATTTCACTTTAACAATTTTCCTCTTTGGTGCTCAGTTAGTTGTCACCTATCAAGGAGAACAAGTGGTATTTGTCCCTTTGGGATTGGCTTATTTCACTCAGCATAATGTTTTCCAAATTCCTAACATTGATCACTTTTCAGTTCAAATTTAAACACCTAAGAATAATTGTGTGTTCATTACAGAGTTCAACCAATGGTACTAGAACAAAAAAAATACTAAAATGGATAAAGTATTACATTGTACACCAACCATCAGGACAAGAGCTGATCAAGTCACTGTTTCTCATAGTGTCCATTTCATTTCAACAAGTTTCCCCTTTGGTGCTCAGTTAGTTGTCACCGATCAGGGAGAACATGATATTTGTCCCTTTGGGACTGGCTTAATTCACTCAGCATGATGTTTTCCAAATTCCTCCATCTTGCTGCAAATGACCATATTTCGTTGTTTTTGACTGCTATATAGTATTCTATAGAGTACATGTCCCATAATTTCTTTATCCAGTCTACTGTTGATGGGCATTTGGGTTGGTTCCAGGTCTTAGCTATTGTGAATTGAGCTGCAATAAATGTTAATGTGCAAACAGCTTGTTTGTTTGCCAATTTAATTTCCTTTGGGTAAATTCCAAGGAGTGGGATGGCTGGGTTGAATGGTAGGTTTATATTCAGGTTTCTGAGGAATCTCCAGACTGACTTCCATAGTGGCTTAACCAATTTGCATTTCCACCAACAGTGGGTTAGTGTCCCTTTTTCCCCACATCCTCGCCAGCATCTGTTGTTGGTAGATTTCTGAATGTGAGCCATTCTAACCGGGGTGAGGTGAAACCTCATTGTGGTTTTGATTTGTGTTTCCCTGATTGTTGGTGATCTTGAACATTTTTTCATGTGTCTGTTGGCCATTTGGATTTCCTCTTTTGAAAAATGTCTATTGAGGTCCTCGGCCCATCTCTTGAGTGGGTTGTTTGTTTTGATGTTGTGTAGTTTCTTGATCTCTTTGTAGATTCTGGTTATCAACCCTTTATCAGTTGCATAGTTTGCAAATATATTTTCCCATTCTGTCGGTTGTCTCTTCACTTTCCTGACTGTTTCTTTTGCAGTACAGAAACTTCTCAATTTGATGCAATCCCAAATGTTAATTTTGGCTTTGACTGCCTGTGCTTCTGGGGTCTTTTCCAAGAAGTCATAGCCAGTACCTATATCTTGCAGGGTTTTTCCAATGCTCTCTAATAATTTGATGGTGTCAAGTCCTAGATTTAAGTCTTTAATCCATGTTGAGTGAATTTTTGTGTAAGGTGAAAGGTAGGGGTCTTGCTTCATGATTCTGCACGTGGAAATCCAATTTTCCCAGCACCATTTATTGAATAGACTGTCCTTACTCCAGGGATTGGTTTTGGATCCTTGATCAAATATGAGTTGGCTGTAGATGTTTGGGTTGATTTCTGGTGTTTCAATTCTGTTCCATTATTCTATCCATGTGTTTCTGTACCAGTACCATGCTGTTTTGATTACAACTGCCCTGTAGTATGTCCTGAAATCTGGTATTGTGATGCCTCCGGCTTTGTTTTTGTTGTACAAGATTGCTTTAGCTATTCGAGGTCTCCTGTGTCTCCATATGAATTTCAGCATCATTTTTTCCAGATCTGAGAAGAAGGTCTTCAGTATCTTGATTGGGATTGCATTGAATCTATAAATTGCTTTTGGGAGAATGGACATTTTGATGATATTGATTCTTCCAATCCATGAGCATGGCAGATTTTTCCATTTCTTGGTATCCTCTTCTATTTCTTTCTTTAAGGTTTTGTAATTTTCATCGTAGAGATCCTTAACGTCCTTGGTTAAGTTTATTCCAATGTATTTGATTGTTTTTGTAGCTATTGTGAATGGGATTGACCTTAGAAGTTCTTTCTCAACCATGGCATTGCCTGTGTATACAAAGGCTGTTGATTTTTGTGCATTGATTTTATACCCTGCCACTTTGCCAAAATCTTCTATGAGTTCCAATAATCTCTTAGTAGAGTTCTTTGGGTCCCCTAAACAAAGAATCATATCATCTGCAAAGAGGGATAGTTTGAGTTCTTCCTTCCCAATTTGTATCCCTTTAATTTCTTTTTCTTGCCTAATATCTCTGGTAGAACTTCCAGAACTATATTGAATAGCAGGGATGAGAGTGGGCATCCCTGTCTGGTACCAGATCTCAGTGGAAATGCTTCCAACTTTTCCCCATTCAATAGGATGTTGGCTGTGGGTTTTTCATAGATTGCTTTGATTATATTGAGGAATGTTCTTTTCATACCCAGTTTGCTTAGAGTTTTCATCATGAAAGGGTGTTGTATTTTATCAAATGCTTTCTCGGCGTCTATTGAGATAATCATATGGTTTTTCTTCTACAGTCTGTTAAAGTGGTGTATCACATTGATTGTTTTGAGAACATTGAACCATCCCTGCATACCGGAGATAAATCCCACTTGGTCTGGGTGGATGATCTTTCTGATGTGTTGTTGCATTCTATTGGCCAGAATTTTATTGAGGATTTTTGCATCTATGTTCATTGGGGATATTGGTCTGTAATTCTCTTTCAATGCTGCATCTTTTTCCAGCTTAGGAATTAAGGTGATGCTGGCTTCATAGAAAGAATTTGGGAGGACTCCCTCTTTTTCAATTGTTCTGAATAGTTTGAGAAGAATTGGAGTCAGTTCTTTTATAAGTGTCTGGTATATTTAGCAGTGAATCCATCTGGTCCTGGGCTTTTCTTTGTTGGGAGGGTCTTTATTACGGTTTCAATTTCTGTTTCTGTTATGTGTCTATTTAGGTTTTCTATGTCTTCATGGTTCAATTTAGGTATATTGCATGTGTCCAGGAATCTATCCATTTCTGATAGGTTTCCCTGTTTGCTGGCATACAAGTCCTTGTAGTAATTTCTGATGATTCTTTTTATTTCTGTGGTGTCTGTTGTTATGTTTCCTTTTTCATCTGTGATTTTATTGATTTGGGTCTTTTCTCTTCTTTTTGTAGTTAGTTGGGCCAATGGGGTGTCAATTTTGTTTATTTTTTCAAAAAACCAGCTCCTCGTTTGGCTGATTTTTTTGTAATGTTTTTTTTTTTTTTGGATTCAATCCTGTTGATTTCTTCTCTGGTTTTAATTATTTCTCTCCTCCTACTAGATTTGGGTCTGGTTTGCTGTAGGTTTTCTAGATCCTTGAGGTGAATTGAAAGCTCATCTATTTGGTGCCTTTCCAATTTCGTGATGTATGCACCTATTGATATAAACTTTCCTCTTAACACTGCTTTTGCTGCATCCCATAAATTTTGGTATGTTGTGCTGTTATCCTCATTTACTTCCAGAAAATTTTTGATTTCTCTTTTAATTTTTTCTATGACCCATTGTTCATTAAGGAGCATGTTGTTCAATCTCCATGTGTTTGCGTATACTCTAGGGATTCCTGAGTTGCTAATTTCCAACTTCATTCCTTTATGGTCTGAGAAGCTGCATGGTATGATTCTCATTCTTTTGAATTTGCTGAGACTTGCTTTATGGCCTAGTATGTGGGCAATCCTAGAGAAGGTTCCATGTACTGCTGAGAAGAATGTAAAATCTTTAGCTGTAGGATTGAAAGTTCTGTATATATCTGTTAGATCCATTTGGGCTATAGTGTCATTTAAATCTACTGTCTCCTTGTTGATCTTCTGTCTTGTTGATCTATTTCTGAGAGTGGAGTATTGAAGTCCCCCAGTACTATTGTATTGGGGTCTAAGTCTCCCTTTAAGTCCCTTAACAAATCTTTCAGATAAACTGGTGCCCTGTAGTTAGGTGCATATACATTGATAATTGTTATATCTTCCTGTTGAATTGATCCCTTAATCATTATATAGTGTCCCTCTTTGTCTCTCCTAACAGTTTTTGTGGTAAAGCTTATGTTGTCTGATATTAAGATGGCTACGCCCGCTCTTTTTTCATTTCTGTTGGCATGGTATATCTTTTTCCAGCCTTTCACTTTCAGTCTGTATGCATCTTTGTTGGAAAGATGTGTTTCTTGTAAGCAGCAAACAGATGGGTTTTGTTCCTTCACCCAGTCAGCCAATCGGTGTCTTTTAACTGGACAGTTCAGGCCATTCACATTCAATGTGACTAATGATAAGTGGTAACTTTGCCCTGCCATTTGCCAATGATAAGTTCTAATATATGCTTTGAATTCCCTGTGATCTTTTGCTGAGAGGTTTCCTTCCTTTACCTTCTTTCATATTGATGACCGTGTTTCTGTGTTTCTGTGTGTAACACATCTTTAAGCATCTTTTGCAGGGCTGGACGAGTGGCAACAAATTCTTTCAATTTCTGTTTGCTATGAAAAGTCTTTATTTCACCTTCATTCACAAATGATAGCTTTGCAGGATATAATATTCTGGGCTGGCAGTTTTTCTCTCTTAGTACCTGGGCTATATCTCACCATTCCCTCCTAGCTTGTAGGGTTTCTGATGAGAAGTCAGCTGTGAGTCTTATTGGAGATCCTCTGAGAGTAATCTGACATTTCTCTCTTGCACATTTTAGGATCTTTTCTTTATGTTTCACTGTGGAGAGTTTGATTACAACGTGTTGTGGTGAGGATCTCTTTTGGTTGTGTTTATTAGGGGTTCTATGAGCTTCCTGTACTAGGATGTCTCTGTCCTTCTCCAAACCTGGGAAATTTTCTGCTAATATCTCACTAAAGAGGCCTTCTAATCCTTTCTCCCTCTCCATGCCTTCAGGAACTCCTAAAACCCAAATGTTGGGTTTTTTAATAGTATCCTGAAGATTCCCGACAATATGTTTTAGATTTCTAATTTCCTCTTCTTTTCTTTGGTCTGACTGTATCCTTTCCTGTTCTCTGTCTTCTAAGTCCGATATTCTCTCTTCTGCTTCACCCATTCTGTTTGTAAGGCTCTCTATTGTGTTTTTCATTTGATCTATTGAATTCTTCACTTCATTATTTCTCATCACTATCACAGTTTCCTGTTGTACTAGTTGTTTCATTTCATTTTGATTCCTCCTTAATATTTCATTTTCACGAGAGAGATGTTCTATCTTGTCCATTAAGGATTTCTGTAGTTCAAGAATTTGTTTTTGAGAACTTCTTAATGTTCTTATCAATTTTTTGAGATCTGCTTCTTGCATTTCTTCTATCTCATCATCTTCATAATCTTGAATTGGGGTGTCTTTTTCATTTGGGGCGTCATAGTGACTTCCTTGTTTTTATTACCTCGGTTTTTGCGTTTGTTATTTGGCATACTGGAGATATTTGGTTTCTTCACTGTGGTGCTTTTTCTTGTTATACTATGACTCTAGATTAAGTGGACTGTCTGTTTTTGATGGAGCCTTAGAGACTTGAGATGGGTGTGGCCTAAGAGCTCTGTTTGGTGTGCCAAAGGTGACACTCCCAGGTTAGGCATGGTAGATCTCTCTCTCTCCCTTTCTTTCTTTTTTTGATTCAAAAGGGAAGTAATTCCACACAGCTGAATGAAGTTGGAGGTAGTTAGCAGGCAAATGATATACCCACAGGAGCCAGAGATCGGAAGCTCTTTCCCAAGGACCACACAGGGAATCTGTTCTGCCCTCAGAGTGGGCTCAAATTCTCCTTCAGTCTCCCACTGGGTTGCCAAAGTTACGGAATTGTAGCATCTCTGGAGAGTACTCATGTGAATTCCGTGAGTTCTCTCCCCCACCGTCTCTTTTTTCACAGTCTCAGTTCAGTAGCACCACAAATTTACTAGGTCCTAATCTCCTGTTAATTCGCCCTGCCCAGAGTCAGGTTTTTCTGCTAGGCTCAGGGACAGTGCAGACCTGAGGTCGCTCTGCTTATAACATATGTCCAAGATGGCACCTGATCTTTGTCTTGCTTGCCTTTGAGAGGTGAGCAGAGAGAGAGAAACCCGTGTCTGTATCAGTCACTTTTTTTTTTCTCTCTCTCTCTTCTAGTTAACCTGGTGAACTTTTCCCCCGGGGTCGATCCCTCTAGTCTCCTCTTTCCGCTTGCCTGCCGGTATCTTGGGCTATTGAGGTTTGGCTCACCTCGTGTTCCAGTTCTGGTGTGTTGAGTCTGCCGCTGGTGTCCTGAACTGTGTGCTCCCACGCTCTCCACACAGGTCCACTGTGAATCACTCATTCCGGAAGAGTTTCTTCTGCTGTTTCTTCCCCTACTCTTCCTTGAACCTGCAGTATCTCTACTTTTATTAAATTGTCTCTCCCCGGACTATCAATGTGCTCCCTTCCTATTCTCCATCTTGCCACTCCACCAGAGGTACTGTGATCAAATGTTTGAAAATCTTAAAGACTTGGTATTTCTACCCTAGTCAAGTATAAAATTTCTTAATCATATTTAAATTTTGAATTACTTAAAAATGAAAGAAAAAAGCAGAAAGAAACCTTATTTTGTAATTAAAGATTTGAAATTTTTATTTGAATACGCCCTTGAAAAATGTGGTGTGGCACACAATGGTATCCATAAAGTGGGTAATAACATGCATGCAAGATATTCTGAAAAGGAAGATCCACCACATTAGTAGTTCCTGGAGGCCAAATACGCCTCTTTTTGTAAATAAAGATTCATTGGAATCCAACCACATCTATTTACTTAAATCCCTTTAACTCAGGAACTTCATAGTACAAATGTTCTCAGATGTTCTCACAGGCTTGTTCTGGCTTTACTTGCAGCTGTGTATAGAGAATTATAATTCTTTCTTTTTTAAAGATTTTATTTATTTGAGAGTTAGAGTTACAGACAGTGAGAAGGAGAAAGAGAGAGAAAGGTCTTCCATCCACTGGTTCACTCCCCAGATGGCCACTGCAGCTGGAGCTGTGCCAATCTGAAGCCAGGAGACAGGAGCTTCCTCTGGTCTCCCAACAGGTGCAAGGGCCCAAGAACTTGCCCCATCTTCTACTGCTTTCCCAGGCCACAACATAGAGCTGGATTGGAAGTAGAGCAACTGAGACCTGAATCGGCACCCATATGGGATGCCAGCACTTCAAACCAGGGCATTAACCCACTGTGCCACAGTGCCGGCCCCAAGAATTATAATTCTTAAAAACATAGAGCTGATGAAAATCCAATGAGAGCATTTCAGGCATGGAAAACCAAGATGCTGAGGCAAAAAAATGATCTACATAAAGGATCTCTGTGAGGTCCCAGTAGAAAGAAGGGGCCATCAAAGAAGGACATACTTTTCTCTTAAGGGAGGAGAGAACTTCCACATTGCATATGGCCCTGTCTAAATACTGATAGAGTTTGTGGACTCAAAAGGCTTCCATAGCCTTGCCAGCTTATTACAAGAGCCTCATGTGATCACTGACATCATAAATAAGAGTGCCTATTGTTAAATCAACAACAGGAGTCACTGTGCACTTGCTCCACATGTAGAACCTCTGTCCTTAATGAATTGTATGATGAGAATTAATGGTAAAACTTGTCTTCAAAGAGTACTTTGTGTGTCTGTGTGGGTGCAAACTGTTAAAATCTTTACTTAGTATAGAGTTGATCTTCTGTATATAAAGATAATTAAAATTAATCTTAATGATGAATGGGATGGGAGAAGCAGTAGGAGGTGGGATGACCTGAGAGTGGGAGTGTGGGTATGAGGGGAAGAATTGCTATATTCCAAAAGTTGTACCTATGAAATTTATATTTATTAAATAAAAGCTTTCTTAAAAAATAAAGATATAGGATATGTTCCCTAAGAAGCTAAAAAGGTCTGATATCATTCAAACTAACCTTAGCATTTAAAGCTCTGGCTTTGAAATTGAATGATGACTATATGTGCTTGAAGATCCTCCCTCTTAGTTCCTTTTCAGTACATGTGGTTCAGGTAATCCTTGAGTGGGAAAAAAGAATTTTTTTTTGACAGGCAGAGTGGACATTGAGAGAGAGACAGAGAAAAGGTCTTCCTTTGCCATTGGTTCACCCTCCAATGGCCACCGTGGCTGGCGCACTGTGGCTGGCGCACCATGCTGATCTGATAGCAGGAGCCAGGTACTTATCCTGGTCTCCCATGTGAGTGCAGGGCCCAAGCACTTGGGCCATCCTCCGCTGCACTCCTGGGCCACAGCAGAGAGCTGGCCTGGAAGAGGGGCAACCGGGACAGAATCCAGCGCCCCGACTGGGACTAGAACCCGGTGTGCCGGCACTGCAAGGCGGAGGATTAGCCTAGTGAGCCATGGCACCAGCCCGGGAAAAAAAGAATTCTAAATTCCAACTTTTGCAAGTTGGATTGTGGAAATGAGGGTTGCCACTGATCTGAAAATAACTGTAGTGCAGCTGTCATCCTACCATGGATTGTTTGGTACCAGTCAAATCCTGCACTTGGAGAGTGTATGTATCCAACGTTCTCCCTTTGTGTATCTATTCCTTTGGGTATGTGCAGCCATATCTGTCCATCTTTTTTTAAAGATTGGTTTACTTATTTAATTGAAAGGCAGAGTTACAAAGAGGGAAGGAGAAGAAAAAGAGAGAGATCTTAAATTAAAAAAAAAAATAGAAACATAGAGCCACAATGAAATAGATCCGCTATGGCCTTTTTTATGAATGCATTTTTCATTCTCATAAACTCCATATTTTTCAAGATTTTTGCAACTGTTAACCTGTTTCTATTTTCATGGTATGAAAATCATTGGTGTTCATTATTTTCTTTGCTTGAGTTCAGATCCAAATACTTGAAGAAAGAAACTATTATGGCAAATTAGGTGCAGTTTTTATGCTTGAGAGATTTCAGTATGCTGTGTATATTCAAACTGCTACAGCTTCATGCCTCCTGCTTCTGAAGCAGTGTATGCTGAGTGCTTGAGAGAGACTGGTATGCATTTGCATGTGTATTTTAATATAAATATGTAACTTCCTTTACACTCTGTGTTGCTAAGTCATAATTCACATGTGTGGTTATCCCATTAATAATGGGCCTTATAAGCTTTGAACCATTTGCAAATAATAAATATGTACTGCTGCATATTATTAATATTTACTTTTCTTGTATTTACTTCTCTTTTGTAAAGACTAAACATTTTACATTCTTATGTAATATTTGATGCATACAAAAGAATATAATTGATATGCTGAGATATAAAACACAACAAACTAGCACTCCAAATCACTTAAGATTGGCACTAAGTGATCAATTTTTGTTCACAATTGATCATAATGATAGGACTAAGAACCAAAGGGATCACATAAACAAGACTAGTGCCTGCAAATACTAACTGATAGAATAAAAAAGAGAGAGAACGATCCAACATGGGAAGTTCACACAGCAGACTCATAGAATAGTGGATGTCCTAAACAGTGCTGTGGCCTCAGAATCAGCCTTTAAGGCATTCAGATCCAGCTGAAAAGCCCATGAGAGTATTTCAGGCATGGAAAGCCAAGACACTCTGGCAAAAAAAAAAAAATTACCTAAATGAAAGATCTCTGCGAATGAGATCCCAGTGGAAAGAACAGGTCATCAAAGAAGGAGGTACCTTTCTCTGAAGGGAGGAGAGAACTTCCACTTGGACTATGACCTTGTCCAAATATGATCAGGGTCAGCGAATTCAAAAGGTTTCCATAGCCTTGGCAACTCATGACAAGAGCCTAGGGTGATTACTGACACCATAAACAAGAGTGTCAATTTGTTAAGTCAACAACAGGAGTCACTGTGCACTTACTCCTCATGTAGGATCTCTGTCCTTAATGTGCTGCACATTGTGATTTAATGCTGTAACTAGTACTCAAACCGTATTTTTCACTTTGTGTTTCTGTGTGGGTGCAAACTGTTGAAATCTTAACTTAATATATACTAAACTGATCTTCTGTATATAAAGAGAATTGAAAATGAATCTTGATGTGAATGGAAGGGGAGAGAGAGTGGGGAGGTGGGAGGGAAGTTATAGGGGGAGCCATTGTAATTCATGAGCTGTACTTTGGAAATTATATTCATTAAATAAAAGTTAAAAAAAAATAAGCTTCAGGCCGGTGCCACAGCTCAATAGGCTAATCCTCTGCCTTGTGGCACTGGCACACCAGGTTCTATTCCCAGTCGGGGCGCCGGATTCTGTCCCGGTTGCCCCTCTTCCAGGCCAGCTCTCTGCTGTGGCCTGGGAGTGAAGTGGAGGATGGCCCAAGTCCTTGGGCCCTGCACCTCATGGGAGACCAGGAGAAACACCTGGCTCCTGCCTTCGGATCAGCGCCGTACACCGGCTGCAGCACACTGGCTGCGGCGGCCATTGGAGGGTGAACCAACAGCAAAAGGAAAACTTTTCTCTCTATCTCTCTCTTTCACTGTCCACTCTGCCTGTCAAAAAAAAATAATAAGCTTCAGGAAATAGGTTGAGATTTCTAGAGTATTTTAATAATGTAGCTCTCAGGGAATTTCTGTAATTGATCTCACACCTTTTTTGTTAACTTTTTAATTCAAAGTAGATTATTTATAAAATAAATAAAAATATATTTAAACTTGCAAAAAAAAGATTGGCACTGTATTTGTTTTTGGCAAGTGCTTGTTCTTTTATTTTATATATAATAAAATAAATATAATGTAATATATCAATATAATATTATAGTGAATATTATATAATATATAATTATAGAAATATAATAAAATATATTATATATATAAAACCTTGTACATTTGGGAAAAAATTCCTTAAATGACATTTGATTTCCTGTTCATTCTACTTTACTGAGCTGGCATTGAATGGGATCTCAGCATTTCTTCAATCCTCCCATTACTGGCACTTGTGAAGAACATTGTGATTATAAAATGAAAGCAGCATTCCCAATTCCCACCTGGAAACATAAAATGTAGCAAAAAAGGAATCTCTTCTGTAATGGAAACAAGTCTGGGAGACATCTGCTGGAAAGGAATGAAAAGCACAAGTGAGCTTCACCTCTTACTGAATTGGGCAGGTTTTGCTATTGAGTTTCTTGGTTTTCATGAACTTGCAGTGTCAGCAGCAAATGATAACATCAGTCACAACACCCATTTTATATTATATGAATTCATGGTTGAAAGAACTCTCTACACATATGTGGGGAGCAACTCGGACTAGACTGTTACTGGAATTAAGACTTATTCTATGCATCTGCTCTCCCACAATATGGCGCTGGGAGAGGAGGAAACAGCTTCTACACAGCTGCCTCCAGTTCAACCAATAAACAGCAGGACCTGCTCCTGATTGGAGGAGAGCAGCGTACTCGGCGTGTGGGTAGCAGAGTTGGGATTGGTGGAAGAGGACTATAAAGGAGGAGAGAGACAACATGCACCAGGAACATCTATCTGAAGGAACACCTGTGCAGCCCCCGAGAGAGCCGGCCGGCGGTGTGCCGCTCCCCCGCGGAAGTGGGGAAAGTGGCAGGGGGAACCGCCCTTCCACGGAGGTGGAAGGGTCGGTAGCCAACCCGGGAAGAACCAGCAGCAAACCCGGGAAGGGCTGAGCAGATAAAAGAACAGCGCAGGGTCCTGTGTCGTTCCTCCATGAAGAGGGGGAGCAACATAATGGTGCCGTGACTCGGATATGAAGCCTAGGCAGGATTTAGTGTCATTCCTCCATGAAGACGGGGAGCGACACACATATTTTGTCAAAATATTGTGGTTGCTACTAAAATTAAGCATCTAAAAATGAAACCATCTAAACCTTGAATTATGTATTTAAAATAAATACCCAGGTGAATTTTTACAAACAGCATTTCAGTTACTCTGGGTAAATATAAGTCCGTATAATTCCATAGCATCTGGTTTCAGAGTAAACACAAAGTCAGAAAATTAAACTGCCATGTACACAATAGTGAATTCATTAAAGAAACCAGCGCTGCTTGCTATGAGGCAAGTGGTGGGAGCAGGTCAGGAGTGGGGGCAGGGAGGCATCAGCACCCTGTCCTGCAGCACAGACTTTGGCACCTGGGGAAATCTGGCAGAGCCTGGCAAGCTGAGGCACCCCAGCCTCCAGGACCTGCTGGGAAGCTGAGATACCTTGGCCAGCCCTAGAGTTCTTGGGTCTAATCTCAGAGCTAGACCCCATTGCTGATCTTGATGCCTTCAGTTCCAGCATCTAAGGCAGCCCACAAGGTGGCCAATGGTCCAGGTGACTTCCTGTGTCCCCATGCCAACCCACTTCCCAAAGCCAATGCACCACAAGAAGATAAAAAGATAAAGTTATTTTAAAATGGGCAGTTTTGAGAACAGGTGCAAAGTCACAGCACCATTAAATCACAAACCGATTTAGGTTTGCTCACTGTTTCTCAGTCCTCCCCTTCCTCTCTGCTCCCATGACTGCATATTTTGCTGCTATTCTGATGGGGAAAAATGCAAAATGCCTGTTTTCTCTTTTGTGGTTTGAAGAGTTGTCTAGAGATGGACTTGGGATCAAATCCAAGGTTTTTTTTTTTCTGTGGAGTGTTTTAGCCATTATATCTACGTGCTTGACTGTGAGCATCACTTTTCCAGGCCTTCCTGAGAGGGTGCAGTTTATTTTCACAAGTACTACTCAGATATTATCTTTCATCATAGAGCACAGCCACTGTTGGCACTCAGTTTATTTTCTTATTTGTAGACAATAAAATTCACTTGACCTGCCTTCTATATTTGATTTTTCCACTTAATATGTTTCAAATGGTACATTTTCAGCATTTTGTTTGCTTTCCTCCTGTAACAAAGTTTACACTAGGACTGGAGGGCCAATCCATGGCAGTTACTCATAAAGCCTCTATTAGACTTCAATAACTGACTGATGCTTTCTGAATTTTTTTTGCCAAGTTGCAGTTTTTTCTCATCCTAAGCCACAAGCCTTCCCATAGGTATCACCACAGTGACACCTAGAAGTTTAACAAAATTTGCTTAAAAATGGGGTGTTTTCAGAATTGGTGACTAATGATGGCACCATTCAAACACAAAAGGGCTTGGGCTCTCTTTCTGTTTCTCTGACCATTTCAGTTACTCAAGTGTATATAAACCCTGACAGCTCATGTGAATGCAAATTCTGTCATTTAGGGTTAGAAGTAAGTGTAGGGCTAGGTATAGGATGAGTATTAGGGTTATTATTAGGTCTAGGATGAGAGCTAGGATTGGTGTTAAGATTTAGAATGAGCATTATTATTAAGGCTAATGTTAGGGTTGGGGTTAGGGTTAGATTTAGGGCTAGGTTTATGTTTAGTGTCGGTGTTAGTATTAGATTTATGGCAAGAGTTGGGGCTAGTTTTAGGATTAGGGTTCTGTTAAGTTTAGGCTTAGGTCTAGGGTTAGATTAAAAGCCATGGTTAGGGTTATGGTTAGGGCTAGGCTTAGGGTTAGGGCTACACATAGAGTTATGTTTAGCTTTAGGGTTAGAATAAGGATTAGATCTAGGACTAGGGTTATATTTATGATTAGATTTGTGATTAGAGTTATAGATAGGGTTAAGGCTATTGTTAGGCCTAGGGATAGAGCTAGGGTTAGGGATAAATTTAGGTGTAGGGCTAGGGATAGAGTTAGAGCTACGGTTTTATATACATTTTATATATAATATAAATTTATTTTTATGTACATGGTTATAAATATATGCGGCTATAAATATGGTTATATAACTAAATATAATATATAGAGAGTGCTGTGGTTATATATAATATATAGTTATAGTTGAAGTTAGGGTCATCATCACTAGGATGAGGCTTAGTCTTTGGGTTAGCATGATGGTTAGTTTAAGGCTAGTGTTAGATATAGCATTAAAGTTAGCATCAGGACTATGGGCAAGTTCACACTGAAGGCTAGTTTGTTTTAGGGTTAGGCCTAAGCAGAGATAGGATTAGTGTTAGGGTGAGATTTAAAATTAGTTTAAGATTAGGGTTAGATTTAGTTCTATGGTAAATTTTAGAGTTATAGCCAGAGTTAGGACTATGGTTAGAGCTCGTGTGATAGTTAGTTAGGACTATGGATAGGTTTTAGGCCAGGGTTAGGGTTAGGGTTAGGGTTAAGGCAGGGTTAGGTTTAAGTTTGGTATTAGTGTTAGGGTTAGAGTTGGGGCTCAGATTAGGATTAAGGTTAATGCTTGAGTTATTAAGGCTAAAGTTAGGGATAGGATTAGTGCCAGTGTTAGAGTTTAGATTGGGTTAAAGCACCATGTTGGGATACAATTAGGATTTAGGCTAAGTATAGAGTTAAGGTAGGGTTATGGTTAAGATGATGGCCAAATTTAGGGTTAATGCTTTGTCTAGGGATAGACCTAGTATTAGGCTTCAGAATTGGTTTAGATATAGAGTTAGGTTTAGGTTAGGGTTAGGACTAAGGCCAGGGCTAGGGCCAGGGTAAGGATTAGGGCTTGGACTAATGTTATAATTTGGATTATTTTTATAAAATAAAAGGCAATAAAGACAGTAATATGAATAGCAATCATATTAAAAATAACTTCCTCCTAATAAATCTCATGTTGATTCTGAAACTGAGGTGAAAGACTGGAATTTAGGTGGATCTACAGAACATGGACATGGGGATAGACCATATCATCCCAAACTGGCTACTGCCTAAAAATAGGTGTTCAATTCCAAGTTTTTAAAGGACATTTTAAAACTAACCAATGGCAGAGATATCTAGGTTAACATATCCCAACTATAACTAAACTAAGGAGAGAATTACTTGGTCACTTCCCAATAATCTTTAGTAAACTGATTTTAATTGATCTTTCTTAATATTTGCTCTTCATTATGGTAGTTCAGTTATTTCCTTATGAACTATAATACATTTGTTGAACCAGATAAACTAGAAAAGATAATATAAGGGCAGTTAAGAAAGATTTGCAGAAAATGGAGTTAAAAGTTGTGTATTTTGTAAAATTTTTTTAATCTGTGTAGTTTTCTCAAAATAAACATTTCCATGAACTTTTTGAAGCATCCTCATACATCTTAAGATACTCTTCTAGAAAGATATATCAACTCCACTGACTCATGTTACACATCCACCTACATGAGTGGAGATGCTATCTGTAGGTTGTATCATCTTGATGTTTCTGTATGCCTTATACCACACAAAGAAGATCCCTGTCTGTCTCTGACAAGATAATATTAATCTTGTTCTCCAAGTGGGCACCCAGAATATCACAAAGGTCAGAAAGAAAGCCTCATTCAGTGTTACTGTGTTCACAGAGGATGGTGTTTATTCCTTGGGAAGTAGCATCCAGACCATCATGATGGGATATCCCACCCATGAGGTACAGGTCTGCTTCCACATCCTACAGGACGCTGCTCCCACAACCAGCACACAGGGCCACAGCTATGACTCACGATGCTAAGGTCCTTCCTACCCCAAGAGCTAATTGAATATGAGTTAGTTTGAGGTGTCTTTTGATTCACTCAATCATGGTTGCCAGGGCAACAGAATCATCCAGGGTGCATGATCGACTCATTCCAGTATGTAGAGCAAAGGCTTCTGCAGTGATAGAATTTCAGTTCTCTGGTAAAGTTATCTGTTTTGAGAGAGCTGAGCCACCACCTGTATCAAAGTCTTCTCAGTACAATTCAGGCTGACCCTTGTTTTTCTCCTCATCAATCCTAGCAGAAAAAGAAGTGACAGGAACATCTTCAACTTCTCTCACTGCAGACACAACTTTGTCCATATCTTGGGTGTGGTTAATGTTGAATTGTACTCAGTGGTTCCCTCTATAGGATAGCCATGAACTTTGGAAGGATATGCCTGGATATGCAGGCTCCAAGCCCTTTGGAAAACCAGTTTTTCAATCCCTGGGCTGCAGCATCATAGGCTGTGTGAAGAGAGTAGATGCCAACTCTGTTCTCCAAAGTCTGGAACACCAGGCGCTCCTTTCAGGACATCCAGGTAATATGCTTTATGTGTAGGAAAATAGGTGGATGGTAGGAAAAGATGAGATCTGCCTTCTTATGCAGAGCCTCCTCCATCACCTGCTCAGTCAAGTCATTGGTCAGGAAGAGTGTATTTAGTTTGTGATGGGCTTGTTCCACCAGCAATCCAATACTGTCCCAACTTTCAGCAGAAGACAGGGATGTAAAGTCATTCAAGGAGGAAATGAGAATCTTCAGATCCATGAAGGAACAGGAAGAATTGCAGTTCAGAGATTACATAAACCAGACTGTCATGGGGACCAGGCATAAGCAAGATGACAACATACAGCAATTTTTGGGCAAAACTCAATTTGAGTCCAGGTGCATCTCCATAGCCTTTAATCTGTCTTTTTACATTGGCTTTTGTTTTCTAAACATCATTTTTCAAGTTGTTGTATATTTGGATTGCAGAACAATTTGTAAGATGAATTTTTTAACGTGCATTGCTAAAAATGCTCTGAGTGAAGTTAATTGTCAACTTTATTAAGGAGGATTGCTTTCTGTCCACCTAGTGTAAAAATAAAATCAAGTAATGAAAAAATGAGATTACAAATTTAAGGGCAAAGAAACAGAAAGATCTGAAATTAGACCTGATAGAAAATGAGGAGTCCAACAAAAATCCCATTATTTTGATTTAAGTCTTGGCTGGCTTGTACTAATACCATATACAAATAACAAAGAATGAATGCTGCAGGTTTCATTTGAGATTCATCAAGTGTGAGGTATTATTTGAACAGATACAAAGAAGCATTCAAAATGGAGAAGGAACTATAGTCTAAAGGTCATGGAAGACGTTCATACTGGAAAGAGAAGTGTCTGATTACAAATGGCAAAATTAGTCAAGCAGAATCAGAGATTGGGATCAATAGAGATTAGAGGGAATACCTAAATGGGTAATGTTAAGGAGAATGCAGATGGTTTCAAGAGGAAAAACAAGAAACCTTCAGTGGAGTTCTGATAGAAACACAGAGGAATTACCAGGGGAAAATCATATGTAGTACTTTCAAATATGCCAAAGAAAAACATTTAAATGGGCGTAAAGCATTTAGTGTAGTGGTTATGATGCCTATTTTTTTTTTTTTTTTGACAGGCAGAGTTAGACAGTGAGAGAGAGACAGAGAGAAAGGTCTTCCTCCCATTGGTTCATCCCCAAATGGCCACTACTGCCATTGTGCTGTGCCAATCTGAAGCCAGGAGCCAGGTGCTTCCTCCTGGTCTCCCATGCAGGTGCAGGGGCCCAAGTACTTGAGCCATCCTCCACTGCTTCCCAGGCCAAAGCAGAGAGCTGGACTGGAAGAGGAGCAACTGGGACAGAATCGGCACATGAACTGGACTAGAATCTGGAGTACTGGTGCCACAGGCTGAGGATTAGCCTAGTGAGCCACAGCATCAGCCTATGATGCCTATTAAGATACCCTAGTTCTACTTTAGAGTGCCTGGATGTGACTTCTAGAATCAATTAATGAGGCTTCTATCATACCTCTGAGAGACTGGGACTACATTTCTGGCTCTTGTATTCAGTTTTGGCCCAGGTCTTGCTGCTGTGGGTGTTGAGGAATGAATTAATGCAAAAAAGTGTTCTCTCTACCTATATGTCTCATTCTTCCTAGCTCTCTTTCTCTTGAAGATAAAACTAGTTTTTAGACATGACAAAAGATTCAATTAGTGCAATGATTAGAGAATAGCCTTTGGCTCTGACTATAATTTATGTTACTGGTAAGTGTTTCAGGGCTTCAATTAAGACTAATTTGAGTAGGTTAAAATTCAAATGTATAATAGAATGATTTGCCTGAAAATATAACATTAAAAAGTGCCTGTGCAACCTACATTAATAGACTGAGAGAAATGCATGGACAGTTATTTAAGGCCACACAATAGATTCTGTCCTCCCCACACTCCTGGTCTTATCTATATATAAGTACAGGCTCCAAAAGGCTATCAAAGATCATACTGTTATAGCAATTCCAAAATAAGCTAAATAACCTGTTTATGTTTTTTTTAATTTGACAGGTAGAGTTAGACAGTAAGAAAGAGAGAGGTCTTCCTTCTGTTGTTTCAGCCCCCAAATAGCAGCTACAGATAGCACTGTGCTGATCTGAAGCCAGGAACCACGTGCTTCCTCCTGGTCTCCCATGCAGGTGCAGGGGCCCAAGCACTTGGGCCATCCTCCACTGCCTTCCTGGGCCACAGCAGAAAGCTGGACTGGAATAAGAGAAACCAGGACTAGAACCCATATGAGTTCCAGTGCCCATATGGGATACTGGCACCACAGGCATTTCATTAACCAACTAAGCCATGGCGCTGGCCCCTGTTTATATTTTAACACTAGGTAATTCTTGGCTCTGCAGCATATTGAGTGTTTATTTCCAGCCTTGAACTAAAACACTATGCACAACATCATCTTTATGACTCATAAAGGTTCTGTTTCAGAATACATCTCATAGCTATTTAGCAAATTACCTCTTAATTTTTAAATTAATTTTTAAATTGAAATGTAACAAATATATCTTTTTGCTATAGCATCAGAAAGACAAGAGACTGTCTAAAGCCATACAACCCTGAACCTCCCACCCCCAATCTCATCTGATCTTGGAAACTAAGATGGGTCAGGCCTGGTTAGTACATGGATAGGAGAAAGACAAGCTATTAATTTGCTCTCAGCTTACATGGCTCTATTGTCTTATAACCATGCCAACTTTACCTTGTTCATGTGCATTCTCTAATGATGAATGTTGTGTTTGCCTTTCCATTTTAATTAACAAATTTTCATAAAGGTCCTAAAGCACAATGTAAAATGAGCTGAGAAACGATGAAGTAAGCAAGTTACTGAGATATATTAATTTATCTGGTCTTAGAAACATGTAGACATGTAGAAGTCAATAGAACTATATCTGGAAGAGAAAGTGAAAGAAGATGGTATTGAGAGAACTGGTCAGGATTGTACCTACATTTCACTGTGCAAAACAAGATTATGATAGAAATGTATACAGAATAACAGATATATAAGCTGGAAGAACAAAAACAATAAAACTCCCTATGCAAGAATAGTGTTTTACCCATGATTACAGGCTGGAAAGACATTCTTGAAAGGGCACTCATAATTTATTAATTGGTAAAGATTAAACACAACTTAGTTTCATGAAGACATTCATTTGCTACTGATTATTTAAAAAATTTAAGTTAGTAAAGATAATATAATTTTAAGAATTATTACCCAAATTAATTACAGAATTGCAAAGAAAGATCATGTGTCACTAACAACTGAACAATGGAAAAATAATTCAATGATATTAACTATGTTCCTCTTAATGCAGGGGTACCCATGGGATGCCATGTTAGCATGTTTCAATAGAGTATCTCCAGATTTTATATACCTAAAATTCCATAAAAAGCATGCATGTTGGAGGGTTCCAAGATGGTGGAATAGGGAAGGGCATATACTAGTGGTAACTAGTTTCAAAAAATGTTGGAAGTACATTGTTGGAGAAGAGTTAGAGAAAACTGTGGTGGAAATTCTACAGGAAAGAAACACCATGGATCAGTGTGGAAGATGCAGACATGCAGCATGAACACAGACACAACATGATGCCAGCAGCCAAGAGGAGGAGAAAGCACCAGCTTTGGAGAGTGAGGTGAGATCAGACTGCAGCAACCCATACCACTGGTGATGTAGACAGAGGGAGACTTTGGCGTGAGTCTGGCCTGGAGCTCTGAGGGGGAAAGTGTACCCACTGACCCAGTAAAAAAACAAGGGGGCATGTTTCTCTCACTACATTCACTAAGCAATGGTGCCCAATAACCAGTTGAGAGAAGGTGGGCACCATTTTGGACAGAAACAGAAGCTGCAGAAGCTCTTGTGCACATGCCCAGCACCTGGCTGAGACAAGATGCCATCTACTAACAGTACCAGTGGCAGCAGCTTCAATGTATGCAACTTGCAACTGGTGGGGAGAAGGAAGCATTTGGTTGGTGGCTATTGTGCATGTGTGAGATCCAGAGATTCTAACAGAAGGAAAACTCCATGTTTCCCACTGACTTTGAGTCTGGCTGGCAAATTCACTAGAGTCTGTGCACCCACATATTACTGAGGTCCTCCTCAATCTCACAACATGTCACAGGCTCCAGTGCTCAAACTGTCGAGGCTCTGGGAATGTCTGCCTCTCTGTGAATGAGACAGTCTAGCAAGGTGGATCAAATCCTCTGCACCCATTGACAGTGGGAGCCCTGTGTGCTGAGACTGTGGAAACTCTGTGACTGCATAAGAAGGCACAGGATATAGCTGGTTCTCTGGGCAACCAATGTGAGCTGCTCTACAGGCACTTTTCAAAAGAGAAAATTTTAAAAACCACAGGCAAGTGAAAAATGCTATCACTAGTCACCAGAGAAATGCAAATCACAATCACAATGAGGTTTGACCTCACCCCTGTCAGAGTGGCTCTCAAACAGAAATCAACAATCAACACATGCTGGCCAGGATGTGGGGAAAAGGCATCTTAATCCACTATTGGCGGGAAAATAAACTAGCACAGTTATTGCGGAAGACGTATGGAGACACCTCAGAAACTTGAAAGTAGATATAGCATATGACTCAGCAATCTCAATCCTGGGAATTAATCTAAGTGAAATGAAATAGGCACATGAGGGGCCAGCACCGTGGTGCAGTAGGTTAATGCCCTGACCTGAAGTGCTGGCATCCCATATGGGTACCAGTTCTGGTCTTGCCTGCTCCTCTTCCGATGCAGCTCTCTGCTATGGCCTGGGATAGCAGTGGAAGACGGCCCAAGTCCTTGGGCCCCTGCACCACATGGGATACCTGGCAGAAGCTCCTGGCTCCTGGCTTCAGATCAGTGCAGCTCTGGCCATTGCGGTCATCGGGAGAGTGAACCAGCAGATGGAAGACCTCTCTCTCTGTCTCTACCTCTCTCTGCAAGTCTGTATTTCAAATAAATTAACTAAATATTAAAAAAGGAAATAGGCATATGAAAGAACTATCTGTATCCTCATGTTCATTGCAGATCAATTAACAATAGCTAAGATATGGATTCAACCTAGATGTCTATCAACTGATGACTGGATAAAAAAAATCCATAAGTAATTTAAAAATTTGTATTTCAGATCATTTTAAAACATGTACATTTAATTATTTGAATTCATGTAACACTTTATACACTAATATTCCAAAATCAAGTTTGCATAAAATGAGAATTCTCATCTTTGTTATGCATTCTATATGTAGACATGGCTAAAAATGCTTGGGAAAATTAAACTTAATAGAACGATTAACTCAGGGAGCAGGTTTTCTGTGGGTGGTGAAGAGGAAAGTGATATTTATCTTATCTATGTCTGTTTCTAAAGAATATTAAATGAATTAATATAGAACTAAACATAATCAGACTCGAGATGCATGCATGTATATATTTTCATTAATGATTATTACAAGATTGACTTAGATCTTAATTCTTGTAAGATCCTCAGTCAATTCCACTCTGATTATCACTCTCTTTATGTTTACCACAGCAGCTCTATTATATACATTTTTGTAGGTTTAACACAAAATATATATTAGTACTCAGGTCATTGATAAGTGGCTTGAAATTACAAGTGCTAATCACTATGTCGGAGGTATTACATTGATTCAGACAGAGGAATTGAGTTGACAAAGGGAAGTCAGCAACAATTGAGTGTGGCTTTCCCACTTTCTCTTCTCAAAGATCCCCATTGAATCTATATCTCCAATTTCAAAATAAACAACTCCTGCTGGCACATTGTGGGGAATCTCACAGGAGTCCCAAAAGAGTTACAGAGCTCCCCTAGCCCAAAAAGAAAGAGAAAAATCAAACCAAGATGGAGTTACTTAACCTAATGCTACTAAACACGTGGAACTGCCCAGACCTTCTGCCAGAAGCAGACACAGCTTGTTAGCACGATAAGGACAGGGGAACATTACATCGTAAAGAAGCAGCCAACCAGCTGGCCACTACTTTACTTCACCCACTTTACCATATCACAATTGGTCACACTCAGAAGGCTTCTGTCGCACCACTGGCCACACCCAAAACCAACTTCTGGTTGGTGACACCCAAAAAGGATAGGCCTGTGATTGGGGATGCCCTAGATCACAATCACTGCCCACCTACCCCAGAGGGGGATAAAAATCAAGCCTCACAACTGCTTTCCATCCTCTTGGGCAACAATGGCTTATTGCAAGTGATGGCTGAGTGGATCTGCTGCATCTTGCCAAAGCTCTGCCAAATTGTTCACTGGCCAAAACTCTGCTTGCCAGACACTATATCTTCTATTTGCTTTGCAGTATTCTTTGCATTGTTCTGTATAAACATATGACTTACATAAAAGCAGAAGGCATATTTGGCATAGAAGTTATTAATGTTGTAAGAGATGTTTTTGGAAAGCTATTTATGATCAAAGTATCTGGCCACTTTGGTAATATTTTCATCAAGATGTTTCCAGATTGTCAGTATGATTGTAGATTGGAGTTGTGGGGTTGGTGGTGAAATATGGGGGGGGGGCTTGAGATTGAAATTTGAAGAAATTGAAGGATAATATAGGAAATAATGAGGCATCTCATACTATTCTGTTTCTGTCTCAGGAGCAGTAGTAAAGTTTGTCAAGATGTCTTCTCATTGGTCATGCCAATAATTGGTATACAATGGTGAGATGATGAATATTTAATTGTGGAAGTAAGTCATTGATATAGCTTATTATATTTTTGATGAACTATTCTTGATTTATACCAATGCTATCTGTCTCATCATCAATCAAGATGATATCTTCATCATTTTCATCTGTTTCCATACACTCCTGGGCTCTTTATTCACGTTCCTGGGTTGTATATCCAATTGGGAATTGATCTGGTGTATAAGAATCTTTGAATAATTCCATTTGGGCTCTACAGGTCTACCATATATGTATATGGGTTTGTAGTGATTATAGTCCAGTTATTAATATCCATTGAATTTTATTCTTTTAAGGTTTTGGTCAAACAGAAGGTGTAGTTGGAGATGAGCTTTCTCTACCACTCACTGATGTTCACTGACTGTTCATAAAATGTTACTGTCAAGACAGGACAACTGCAGTAAAGGTTAAACAGGCTGTATATATTGTAAGAAGTATGTTTGGAAGAATCTTGAAGTTGATTTCATGGGGTTGCACAGGCAGATTGGCATCCCATCATCAGGGTAGATCAGTGTTATTGAATGTTAAATTTAATGTCTGTGTCAGTGTAAATGTTGAAGATGTTGGACTCAAACTCTGAGGTTGGACTCTTGTCCAGGATACTCACCAAGATGTCTAGTAATTGGTTGTCATAAATCCATCCAAGGGCAGTAATGGTTTTGATGAAGGTGGTGATGGCCTGCATTGTTGATGGATCCAGGTTGGGTTGGCTATTTGCCGGCATGGTCCTACTCCAGATAAGCACAAGTTTCTTTTTCTTTTTTTTTTTTTTTGTAAAGATTTATTTATTTATTTGAAAGTCAGAGTTACACAGAGAGAGGAGAGGGAGAGAGAGAGGTCTTCCATATGTTGGTTGGCCAAAATGGCCAGAGCTGTGCTGATCTGAAGCCAAGAGCCAGGAGCTTCCTCTGGGTCTCCCATGTGGGTGCAGGGGCCCAAGGACTTGAGCCATCTTCCACTGCCCTCCCAGGCCACAGCAGAGACCTGGATCAGAAGTGGAGCAGCTGGGTCTCAAATGGTGCCCATATGGCTTGCTGGCACTTCAGGCCAGGGCATTAACTTGCTGCACCACAGTGCTAGCCCCAACACAAGAGAATTGACTTGAGTTTACAAAAATATTAACTCGTCTCTCCTTGGGAGTTTTAATTGTTCTTTATTGCTTGTAGTCCAGTATGTGTTTCCTGGTCCATTAGCTAAAATTTCTTGTGAGGATAACATTTGATCCTTAAATGTTTTTTTTAAATTAACTTATAAGGTTTGACTTTGTGTTTTGAATTTTGTTGTGATGTTACTTCTAATAAGTCATTGGCATTTTGTATTATACTTTATGTGGGTGTTCTGTATTTATTCTTGTTCTGAGTTTAATTCATAAACTGCAATGTCTAGGGCATTTTGCAATTTTTTTATTATTATTGTCTAGAAGTATTTCAGGTTTAATTCATCTGTTAAACCTTTCTATGTTACCACTAACATGTGGATTATATGCCATATGATAATTCCATATTATTTTTTATTGATTTATTTGAAAGTCAGAGTTACACAGAGAAAGGAGAGGCAGAGAGAGAGAGAGAGAGAGAGAGAGAGAGGTCTTACATTCGATGGTTCACTCCTCAATTGGCCTCAATGACTGGAGCTGCACCAATCTGAAGTCAGGAGCCTCCTCCAGGTCTCCCATGCAGGTGCAGAGGCCCAAGGGCTTGGGCCATCTTGTACTGCTTGCCCAGGCCATAGCAGAGAGCTGGATAGGAAGTTGAGCAGTCAGGACTAGAACTGGCACCCATATGGGATGCCAGTGCTTCAGGCCAAGATGTTAACCCATGGCGCCACAGTGACAGCCCCAGTTCCATATTATGTCAAAATTTTCTGCCCATCTTTTAACTTTATACCTATAAAGTGATATCCTTGATCACTTTCAATCACTATTGGGACTCCAAAGAGTGAAATCCATGTCCATAAAGTACTAATAGTGTTGTCCTGGTTTGGGTGTTTGCATTCTCTAGCAATTTCCAGTCCTGTTTCAGTGTCTACTATTGTACATGCATATTTCTTTTGGAGCTTGAATAATGGATCTATAAAGTCTATTTGTAGTAAACAGCTAAATGTTCTAATTTTATAATTTAATGGTGGTTCTCTGTGTCTAAATCTTGGTGATATATTTGGACCATCTGTACATATTTTAATAGCATTCTTACACTGTTGCCACGTGATGGGTAGGTTTCAATCAGAAACCCATTTGTACATTGCATGTGTTCCTATGTGTCCTAGCCATTGATGTAATTGAAGAGTTTCTTTTGTTATCTCTAATGGATCAGTATTAACTATTTTCCATTTGGATTTTTTCTTTAATTTTAGTGTATTTTTACTTTATATTCTCAATTTTGTTTAGTGATTTTCAATTTAGGTATGTTAATTTGCCAATTATTACAGGTTTTTTTAGCTTAATAGTTGCTATTTGATCTATTTTACTAAATCTGTCTACCACCTCATTGTATTGTGCTTCATGATTGGGTTTATTAGTATGGGCATCTACATGAGTAATCATTACTTTAAGTTTGTTAAATCATTATTTTAAGTTTATCTGGACTCAGATATCTTAGTACAAGTCTAATTGGACCATATATCTTTACCGTAGATTTGCCAATTATTTTTCTTCCATTTACTAGGCCAAATTGTGACTGCATTGTATGAGCACTGTGAATTATTGCAAATGTAAATGCATTTGTGTCCTTCTTGGATTGTTTTCTCTCCTGCTAACCAAATTGCAAGAGTTTCTGCATGTTGTGCTGATTTGTCTATTCCCTCTTTTGTCAGGATCATTCCATCTGAGGGTCTACAGGCTGCACCTTTCCAGGGTCTACCAAGGCTGAGCCATCTGTAAACCAGGCATTCCTGAGTTGTTCTGATCACATTGGTCCCCAAGTGCCAATGGGTTTAGGTGGTGGGTTTTGTGTTTGTGGTGGTGGAGTTGTCATCTCAGCCACCTGTGCAGTGACTTTTGATATGTTGCCACCTGTCTTTGCCTTGTGGTTCTTCAGGAATTCTTGGATATGCCATTTCCAAGTTAAAGCCTTTGGTTCCAGGTGTACTCTGTGGATTGCCTACCCAGTCAAATTAACCCTTGGTAGTACAGGTATTGTGGTTCAGATTTCTTTTTTTTTTTTTTTTTTTTTTTTTTACAGGCAGAGTGGATAGTGAGAGAGAGAGAGACAGAGAGAAAGGTCTTCCTTTTGCCGTTGGTTCACCCTCCAATGGCCGCCGCGGCGAGCGCGCTGCGGCCGGCGCACCGCGCTGATCCGATGGCAGGAGCCAGGAGCCAGGTGCTTTTCCTGGTCTCCCCATGGGGTGCAGAGCCCAAGCACTTGGGCCATCCTCCACTGCACTCCCTGGCCACAGCAGAGGGCTGGCCTGGAAGAGGGGCAACTGGGACAGAATCCGGTGCCCCGACCGGGACTAGAACCCGGTGTGCCGGCGCCGCTAGGCGGAGGATTAGCCTAGTGAGCCGCGGCGCCGGCCAGTTCAGATTTCTATAGGTTGGTCCTGGCATAGGGGTTCACATTTCTCAGCACTTCATATAAAGTCAATATTATTTTTTGAAATAACCAATACTTGAAAGCTGAGTATGGAAAGCACTTGCAGTAGAATTCAATTGGTATACTGTGTTTTTTCAATAATGTTATAAAGTGCCCAGTTACCATACCCTTCCAAAAATATGTCTATAGTACTTTTGCCTCCCTTTATATTATGTAATTCTTGGTATATTTTAACATATTATACATATTCTTTGAAAGTTTGGAGGGCTTGTTGTTGTCGCCTTATGTAAATTTGGATGCTTTTCTAGTAATTTTATATATTGCTTTAAATATAATTTATAAATATGGACTGTGACTCCTCCAATATCCAAATAATGCAATTAATCTTGTACTCCATTTTTTTCTGTTGTAGCAGATAAACTCCCTATTTTATCTATTATAGTATTAGGGATAGTTTTACCCTCATTGTTTCATTCTATGCCTAAGAATTTTACTTGGTGGTTTGAATTTTGTATTTTAGATTGGGTGATTGTCCATCCATTACTTCTTAAATGTTTGATAAGCTTATCTAAAGTGTGTTAGCCACTCTTCATATCTCCATAAATTATTAAATCATCAATGTATCTTAAAACTTGCATATCTGGATTTTTATTTTTAATTTGTTTTAGATATCCATTTATTATTGTATGTGCAATATTTGGGATATTTTATATCCCTGACATAGTCTAGTGAATTGATATTGAATTTTATTCCAAGTAAATGTCATTTGTTCTCTTGAATTTTTAGATAATGGAGTGCTAAAGAACATATCAATTAGGTCTATTGTGGCAAAATATTTAAGATTGTCCATAGTAAGCTTATTGATAATTTTTTCTACCTCTGGTAAGTTTCCTGGCATGGCAGGTACATTTTTATTTAAGTTTCTAACATCTACTGTGAATCTATACTCACCATTGGGGTCTTTTTATAGGCCATACCCGACTATCGAAATTAAAGGTTTGGGTTTGTCAATTATTCCCTACTTTAAAAGCTCCCCTATTTTGTTATTATTTCTTTATGTCCTACTTTTAGGAGGTATTGTTTAGTAAAAGTTGATTTTGTTATTAATAATTCAATTGGTTGAATATTAATAGCCACTAGTAATGATTGTTTTACTGATTTTTAAGGTGAATGTGGTCTTTAAATATCATTGGGATCCAATTCATTTCCAAAATATTACATGGGGATTATGCTAGAATTGCTTTACCTAAGATATCTTTCCTATCATAATTTTTTATTTTAATCAGGATGTCATACACCTCTATAGTCTGTCCACTAATGCCTTCAATAGTTATCTTATTTTTAGTTTTAGTGTCTATGTTTCTAATTATGGTTACTTGGCTTCCTGTATCTGTTAAGAATTTTAACATAACCTATATTGTTAATGTTAATTACTAAATTTATAAATGTCTAATATGTATATAGTTACATTTTAATTGCATCTTTTGAGTTTGGGTTTCCATTTTGGGAACTTGAATTTCCTGTGTCCCCATTGAGGGGTGCTGTTGAGCTGATTGGGCTATTCCCTGACTCTTGCCTGTTTTGGTGGTATGAGGGATACTTTGTTGGCCTTAGAGAGTTTGGAGGGAATTTGAGGCCCAACAGATTTCTGGTGTAAGGTGGGTAATTCCGGGGTCCCCTGTTGGAGTTTTTTTTGCTATGTTTCCCCTTTGATAATTATTTTGTGTTTTCAGTTTGGATCTCCACTGGATGTTTTTAAATGCTTCCCCATTAGGATTTGCAAAGAAAGAGGCAGATGTCTGAGTTTGGGTGTTAAAAATGAAAAATTTTGACCCTCTTCTAGGTCTCTAGCCTGGTGGAAGTAATCAACATATTCTTGCATTACTCTGGTCCCCATCTGGGTGGAGATCATGGTAAGATGCAAATGTTGTGGTCCACCCTTAATAATTAGATTTTTAATCCCTTGACACCATCATTGGAGTGGTTACCTCTCAGGAATATATCATTAACACCCCAATGTTTCTACATAGCCTTATGGCTTGGTTGATATTATTACATTTAATCCAGGCATTGAAAGATTCTAAATCTAATATTGGGAAAGCTTGCTGCCAAGCTTCCGCTATCCAGTCAAAAATTGACTGTTCATTATATAATCATCTATTATTTGACAAAGTTTGTCATGTATTACCCAATTTTCTACTATTCCAGCTAAAATATTCATTTCTCACCCACTAACTGAAATGCCATTTGCTCCTTTAGTCCGGAGCCTTATAAGAACTCAACATCTTAAGTCCCTTTTTGGGCAAAGTCCTGCCTGTATTTTTGAAGTTCAGCTTGTGTAAACTCTGATTTCTATGCTGACTTTGGGATCTCTTGTTCTTCGAGTCCTATTTTCTTTATTAGCAGCTACTGGTAAGCTGGACTTAGCTTGTTTATTTTCTAAGAATGGGTAATTATTTAAGAATGGATTAATTTGGGTCTTGTCTAATACCTGTCTGGCTAATTCCCTTCCCTTAGATAAATCTGAGTCAGTATCTGCATATTATCTTAGGGACTTCATGAGGGGGAGCTCTTGCCAGGATTGGCTCCACTACTTCTGGAGAGTGTAAGTTAATTGTTAACATCAGTCCCCTTTTTACTCTTAGTGAATTTTTCTTGAGTAATTCCACCTTGCATCAAGATTTATTAACCAAGCTGGCGCCGTGGCTCAATAGACTAATCCTCCACCTTGCGGCGCCGGCACACCGGGTTCTAGTCCCGGTCGGGGCGCCGGATTCTGTCCCAGTTGCCCCTCTTCCAGGCCAGCTCTCTGCTATGGCCAGGGAGTGCAGTGGAGGATGGCCCAGGTGCTTGGGCCCTGCACCCCATGGGAGACCAGGAAAAAGCACCTGGATCCTGGCTCCTGCCATCGGATCAGCGCGGTGCGCCGGCTGCAGCGGCGGCCATTGGAGGGTGAACCAACGGCAAGGGAAGACCTTTCTCTCTCTGTCTCTCTCTCTCACTGTCCACTCTGCCTATAAAAAAAAAAAAAAAAAAAAAAAAAAAAAGATTTATTAACCAATAATTCATTTACCTCTTTTTTCTTCCAATTTTTTTATTTTCTCCCAGATCTCACTAATTTTGTCTTATATTTATAAACAATATGGCAATTTGTACCCATATTATGTAAATATATTTGTACCCATATTATGTAAATATATGTAAATGTACAAAATACCCATATGACTTGTTTATACCAATATAAATAAATACATATGTATTTATGGTGATATTTTAGGTTTTTTTTTTAACCAAGGTTAATTATGCTATATAGATGGCCAGATTGATTAGCACTTTAACCTACTTTCCCCTCAAATACCTCCTAACCTTCACACATTGATCTTTAATGCTTACTAGGTAGCAAAATTCCCATTCTAGGTAATTATACAGCCTTTTAGACAGCCAGCCACACATTTAAAACTTAGTTCTCATGAGATCAGCATCAAAGGCCCATTTAACCCCTCCCAGAGCTGCTCTTACCATAACCTTGCTCTCCTAGCCTTAGACATGGGTGCCTTTTGGAGGCAACTAGTCTGGTCAAGAGACTTAGTATGGGAGTCTTGAGTCTAGAAACCCATTTTGCCCCTACCAGAGCCAGTTTTTTACAGCCCTGACCACCTGGACTTAGCTCTGCGTACATTGTGGAGGTCGCTAATTTGAGTCCCCTTCATCAAGGCCCCAACTTATATGGGTATTGGTGAGCCCTTACCAGAGCCAGTCTTACCACAGCCTTAGCCACCTAGCCTTAGCCATGAGTGCCTTTTGGAGGTGACTCTTGCCAAATACTGAATTTGGGTAAGTATCAAGAAGCCCCTGCCAGAGTCAGTCTTACCACAGCCTCAGCCACTTAGCTTTAGCCCTGGGTGCCTTTTGGAGATGACTCTTGCCAGATACTCATACCAAGCTTAAAATCACCTGGGAGAGAGTTTGAATGGATATTTTAAAAATCCTGCTGACTACACCAACTGTCATGAGTGTAGTAATGACATGGAGCTGGTCTTGGTTCCAATAAGGCTTTTTATTATGCAGTAGTAAAATCACATGTTTTAATTTGTATAATACACACACTGTATAAACCAACCACCCAGGGATCCCAAAGAACCTCTTGTGCTCCTCATGACATGTCTTAGACCCAGAGAGAGGAATTGCACAGAGTCTGCAGGAGTGGTACCTCTGAGCCAGAAAGCACAGATCTCCAAGGCAATTAAAGTCTCAGCATCTGGCTGGTGTTTGGGCTTCAAAAAGGAAGAATCTCAGCTCAGGGAGAGGCTCTGCCTCAATACCCAGTGAGTGCAGGGCTGGCTGGGAGAACTCTCACAGGAATGTCTGAGTGTGGTGGGTCAACTTGGAACTTTCAGTTGACTGCACTCACCTGAGGCTCTTGACATGAGCTGCTTGGGCTATGGAAGATTTTTGGATCCACAAACTTTATCAGTATTTAGACAAAGCCATAAGAAAAGTAGTTCTCTCCTCCATTCAGAGACAAATATATCCTTCTTTGATGACCACTTCTTTCCAGTGATGTCTCATCCACAGAGCTTCTTCATCTAGAACATTTTTTGTCACATTGTCTAGGCTTTCCATGCCTGAAATGCTCTCCTGGACTTTTCAGTCAGACCAGAATGATGTTAAGGGCTGATCCTAAGATCAGAGTGCTACTTAAAGCAATTGTCATGCTATGAGTCTGCTGTATGGACTACTTCCCATGTTGGAGCATTCACTTCTTTTTTTTTTTTTTTTTTTTTTGACAGGCAGAGTGGACAGTGAGAGAGAGACAGAGAGAAAGGTCTTCCTTTTGCCATTGGTTCACCCTCCAGTGGCCGCTGCGGCCGGCATGATGCGGCCAGTGCCCCGCACTGATCCAATGGCAGGAGCCAGATACTTATCCTGGTCTCCCATGGGGTGCAGGGCCCAAGCACTTGGGCCATCCTCCACTGCACTCCTGGGCCACAGCAGAGAGCTGGCCTGGAAGAGGGGCAACCAGGACAGAATCTGGCGCCCCAACCAGGACTAGATCCTGGTGTACTGGGGCCACAAGGTGGAGGATTAGCCTAGTGAGCCGTGGCGCCGTCCATTCACTCCTTTTGAATTCTCTCTATTATTATTACCAAACACTTAATACTACTTATCTGATCAGTTTAACACTTAATCCAATCTATATGATCACTTTACCACTTAAGCCTATCCATATGATCTATAATACTTGAGTTGCTATTTCTATCAGCAGCTTAAGGGAATTTGGGGTGCCATTGCAAGTTTTTATACTGTACCTTTAGAAGTAAGTCCATATGAATGTATGCAGAACTATACTGCTTTACAGTTACAAAATTCATACATTTTATAATTACATACTTAGAATCTTGGTAATTCTTACTGTGCCTGCTCTCCCACCCACACCTCCACCCCCTTCCTCTTCCCTTTTTTATTTTCCCTTATTTTTTACTAACATCTATTTTCTATTAACTTTTTACACATATGATTAACTCTATGTTAAGTAAAGTGTTCAACAATTAGTATGAAAGAAAAAATAAGGAAAATATGATAAAGGAAAAGAAAAGAAAAACAAAAATTAAAAAACAACTGTTTCTCAACAGTCAAGAGAAAGGCTGTTCAAATTCATTGTTTCTTAAAGCATCATTTTCATTTCTACAGGTTGTCTTTTAGGTGCTCTATTAGATATTGCAGGTCAGCAAAAACATAGAATTTGTCACTTCGGGATTGGCTTATTTCACTAATTATGATGTTTTCCAGTGTTTGTATATTTCTTTATGCTAGCCATTCTAACTAGAGTGAGGTGGAACCTCATTGTGGGGTATTTTTTAGACTTTGAAGTTCTTTAATGCCAGCAGCTGAAAGAGGGCTCAAGCAGTAAAGAACTCTAGACTCCAAAACACATAGCAACAGGGCTTATATAGGCAAAACTACAAGGAGCAGAGGGGTAATACATAGTTGTTAGGGTTAAGTTGACCTAAAGTGTATGCAGAACTAATATCAATTACAATCATTTTTTCCCTAAAGAAGCCTTTTATTTAAGGAATAGAAACTTCATGCATTTCATAAGTACAACTTTAGGAATAAAATGATTCTTCCCACCATACCCCCCTCCCATTCCTCCTTTTACTCCCTCTCCCATTCTCAGTCCCATTCTCTACTATGATCCATTTTCAATTAACTTTATACACAGAAGACCAACTCTATATTAAGTAAAGAGTTTAACAATTTGCACACAAAAAAATAAAAATCATTCCTCAACAGTTGAGACAAGGGCTTTCCCTATCCTCCATTTTATACACTAAAACAAAATAAATTGTTGAAAACAAATTTTACTCTTAAGTCTCACAATACAACTCTTTGAGGACAGAAGTCCTGCATGGGAAGTCAGTGCACAGTGACTCCTGTTGTTTAACAATTGAATCTCTTATGTATGACATCAGCGATCACCCAGGACTCTGGACTTGAGCTGCCTAGGCTATGGAAGCCTTTTAAATCCACAAACTCCATCAATATTTAGACAAGGCCATAAGCAAAGTAGAAGTTCTCTCCTTCATTCAGAGACAAATATATCCTTCTTTGATGACCACTTTTTTCCACTGATGTCTCACCCACCGAGCTCCTTCATGTAGAGCATTTTTTGCCACAGTGTCTTGGTTTTCATGCCTGAAATGCAACCCTGGGCCTTTTAGTCAGACCAGAATGATTTAAGGGCTGATTCTGAGATTAGTGCTACTTAAAGCAATTGTCATGCTATGAGTCTGCTGTATGGACTACTTTCTATGTTGGAGAATTCACTCCTTTGGAATTCTCTGTATTGTTATTTTCAAACACTTAATCCTATTTATATGGTCACTTTAACACTTCAATTACATTCTTCACAATACCAATCACAATCTTAACAATACCAATTACAATCTGTTTTTTCCCCAAAGAAAACTTTTTTAAGGAATACAAAATTCATGTATTTGATAAGTACAATGTTAGGACTACAGTGATTCTTCAAATCATACCCACCTTCCCACCCCACCTCCTTCTCCCTCTCCCATTCCCAGACCCATTTTCCACTAAAGTCCAGTTTCAATTAACATTATACACAGAAAACCAACTCTATACTATGTAAAGAATTCAAGCGTTTACACACACACAGACACACACACAAATCTGTTCCTCAACATCCAAGACAAGGCTTATTCAAAGTCATTGCATGTCTAAGTTGATTTCACTTCTTTTTTTTAAGAAATTTAATTAACTTTAAAGAAGCACCCAAGAAGGATACATCTTTTGCTAGCAATTAGATGTAACTATAACTTCTGAGACATAAGAATATCCTCCACTTAACACCTTGAAATAAAATAAGTTCTTGAGAACAAGCTTTATCATAAATTAAGAAAAGAAGCAATGGAGTTGGACACTTAGGCTTAACTAAAACTTCTGAGACATAAGAATATCCTCCACTTAATATACTAAAACAAAATAAATCTTTCAGAACACTGTTAACTCTTACAGTAAATCTCTTTGAGAACAGAAATCCTGCATGGGAAGTTAGTGCACAGTGACTCCTGTTGTTAATTTAGCAAATAATTTTCTTATGTATGATGTCAGTGATCACCCAAGGCTCTTGACCTAAGCTGCCTAGGCTATGGAGATTTTTGAATCCACAAACTATCAGTATTTAGACAAGCTCTACAGGTGAATTCATAAAGAAATGTGATCTACACACAGTGAAATGTTATATACCCAATAAAAAGTGGGAAATCCTGTGAATGAACCTTGAGGACATTGTAATAATAAGCCAAAGAAAAATATGATTCAATTCCACCCATATAAAGTATTTAAAGCTGTCAAAATCCTAGAAAGTAGAAAGGTGCTTAAGGATGACAGGAGTGGTTTTCTCTTCAGTGGGAAAAGGTTTTGCTAGACAAAGGTTCCCAAGATGTGTTGTAGATTAATGTGTTTGCATTTTATGTCACTACTGAACTGTACTTGTAGAATGTTCAGGATAGTAAATTTAATATTATATGCCTGTGCCTCTGGGGTCTTTTCCAAGAGCTCTTTGTTTGTGCCAATGTTTTGCATGGTTTCTTCAATGCTCTGTAATAATTTAATGGTGTCAGGGTGGTAGAATTATGTATTTAATCCATTTTGAGTGGATTTTAGTGAAAGGTGTCAGGAATGGGTCTTGCTTCATGCTTCTGCATGTGACAATCCAGTTTTCTTAGCACTATTTGTAGAAGGGACTGTCCTCGCTCCAGGGATTGTTTTTACCTCCTTTGTCAAAGATCAGTTGGTTGTAAATGCTTGATTTCTGGCATTTCTCTCCTGTTCCATTGGTCTATCCATCTGTTTTGTACCAGTACCAGGCTATTTTGAATATAACTTCCCTTTAGTATGTCTTGAAATTTGGCATTGTTATGCCTCCACCTTTGTGTTTGTTGTGTAAGGTTGCTTTAGCTATCTGGGGTCTATCGTGTTTCCATATGCATTTCAGCATAATTTTTTCTGTATCTGAAAAGAATGTCCTTGGCATTGCATTGAGTCTGTACATTTCTTTCAGAACTGTGGACATTTCTATGATATTGATTCTGCCAGTCTGACATGAAAGATTGTTACATTTCGTGTATCTTCTTCTGTTTTTTTCTTTAGTGTTTTGTAATTTTCATCATAGAGCACTTTGAAATCCTTGGTTAAATTTATTCCAGGGAATTTGATTTCTTTGCAGCTATTGTGAATGGGATTGATCTTAGAAGTTCTCTCTCAGCTGTGGTATTGTCTGCATTTGCAAAGGATAATAATTTTTGTGTGTTGATTTTTATATACTGCTACTTTACCAAGCATATCTATGAGATCCAATAGACTCTTTTTTTAAACAAAGATTTTATTGAATGAATACAAATTTCATAGGTACAGCTTTAAGAATATAGTGGTTCTTCCTCCCCATATCTGCCCTCCCCGCCAACTGGCTACTCCCTCTCCCATCCCATTCTTCATTAAGATTCATTATTAATTAACTTTATATATAAAAGACAAACTTTGTACTAAGTAAAGATTTAAACAATTTGTACACACATGCACACAGTATAGAGTACTGTTTGAAAACAAGTTTTGCAGGTAGTTATCATAGTACAACTCATTAAAGACAGAGGTCCTACATGGGGAGTAAGTGCACAGTGACTCCTGTTGTTGATTGAACAATTAACTCTTATTTATGGTGTCAATGATCACTTGAATCTTTTGACATGCACTGCAAAGGCTATGGAAGCCTTTTGAGTCCACAAACTCCAGCAATATTTAGACAGGGCCATAAGCAAAGTGGAAGTTCTCTCCTCTCTTCAGAAAAAAGCACATCCTTCCTTGATGGCCCCTTCTTTCCAATGGGATCTCACTCACAAAAATCCTTCACATAGAACATTTTTTGCCACAATGTCTTGCCTCTCCATGCCTGAAATGCTCTTATGGGCTTTTTAGAAAGATCTGAATGCAGTGGCCACCGCGGCAGAGAGCTGGCCTGGAAGAGGGGCAACCGGGACAGAATCCGGTGCCCCGACCGGGACTAGAACCCGGTGTGCCGGCGCCGCAAGGCCGAGGATTAGCCTAGTGAGCCACGGCGCTGGCCCCAAATGCATAAACCTTTAAGCCAGGGAAAGCCAATCAACTCCCAGTTCCTGCCCTCGGTGTCCTCCCTTGGGACGCTGTCTTCCCTTCCTGGGGCACCTCCCCTGCAGATGGATTCTGCTCTCTGCTATGGCCTGGGAAAACAGTGGAAGATGGCCCAAGTCCTTGGGCTCCTGCACCGCGCGGGAGACCTGGAAGAGACTCCTGGCTCCTGGCTTCGGATTGGCCCAGCTCTGGCCATTACTGCCATTTGAGAAGTGAACGAGGGGATGGAAGACCTCTCTCTCTCTACCTCTGCCTCTCTGTAACTCTGCCTTTCAAATAAATAAATCTTTAAAAAAAAAAAAGATCTGAATGCTTTAAGGGCTGATTCTGAGGTCAGAGTGTTGTTTAGGGTGTTTCTCATACTATGAGTCTGCTGTGTGGTCTGCTTCCCATGTTGGAACATCTCTCCTTTTTAATTCTATCTATTGTTATTACCAGACACTTGGTCTTATTTATTTGATCCCTTTGACACTTAACCCTATCTATATGATCAATTATACACCTAATATAATCACTATAACACATAAGATGGCATTAAAACCATCCAGCTTAATGAGATTGAGAGTCTCATGGCAAGTTCTTAGGTTTACCCTTAGGGTAAATTCATGGGAATGTGCTCCAAACTGTATAGCTTGTATCTCTCTTATTTCCACACTTATTTTTTACTGGGATATATTTTCCATTGAATTAATACACCTATGATTAATTCTCTTTTAAGTAAAGAGTACAACCAATGGTATTACATAGAAAAAAAGATAATAAGCTGTTCCTTGACATTCAAGACAAGGGCTGTTCAAGTCTTTGCTTCTCATAGTATCAATTTTACTTCTACAGGTTTCCTTTTAGGTGCTCTGTTAGTTGTCAAGAATAGGGAGAACATATGGTATTTATCCCTTTGGGACTAGCTTATTTCACTAAGTATGATTTTTCCAGATTCATCCATTTTGTTGCAAATGACCCATCTTCCACTGATGGGTGACTAGGTTGTTAATTCCATGTATTAGCTATTGTGAATTGAGGTGCAATACACATGAAAGTGAAGATAACTCTTTTGATGGCTGATTTCATTTCCCTTGGGTAAATTCTAAGGAATGGGATGGCTGGGTCATATGGTAGGACTATATTCAAATTTCTGAAGTATCTCCAAACTGTCTTCTATAGTGATTTTACCAGTTTGCATTCCCACCAACAGTGGATTAGTGTATCTTTTTCCCCAAATCCTCATCATCATTTATTGTTTGTTTATTTCTGTATGAAAGCCATTCTAAATGGAGTGAGGTGAAGCCTCATTGTGGTTTTGATTTGCATTTCCCTGATAGCTAATGATCCTGAACCTTTTTTCATGTGTCTGTTGGTTATTTGGATTTCCTCTTTTGAAAAATGTCTGTTTAAGTCCTTGGCCCATCTCTTAACTGGGTTGATTGTTTCGTTGTTGTGGAGTTTCTTGATCTCTTAGATTCTGGTTATTAATCCTTTATCAGTTGAATAACTTGTAAATAATTTCTCCCATTCTGTTGGTTGCCTCTTCATTTTCTTGACTGCTTCTTTTGCCATACAGAAACTTTTCAATTTTTTAGTAATCCTGCTTGTTAATTTTGGCTTTGACTGCCTGTGCCTCCAGGGTCTTTTCCAAGAAGTCTGCCTGGTCAATGTCTTGCAGGGTTTCCCCCATGTTCTCTAATAATTTGATGAAATCAGGTCATAGATTTATATCTTTAATCCATGTTGAGTGGATTTTTGTGTAAGGTGTAAGGTAGGGGTCTTGCCTCATACTTCTGCATGTGGAAATCCACCATTTGTTGAAGAGGCTGTCCTTCCTCCAGGGATTGGTTAGCTCCTTGGTCAAATATAAGTTGGTTGTAGATATTTGGATTGGTTTCTGGGTTTCTATTCTGTTCCATTGATCTGTCCATCTGTTTTTGTATGAGTACCAGGCTGTTTAGATTATAATTGTCTTGTATTATGTCTTAAAGTATGGTATTGTGATGCCTCCAACTTTGTTTTTGTTGTGTAAGATTGTTTTAACTATTCAAAGTCTCCTGTGGATCCATATGAATTTAAGCATCATTTTTTCTAGATCTGAGAAGAGTGACTTTGGTATTTTGATTGGTATTACATTGAATTTGTAAATTACTCTCTGAAGAATGGACATTTTGATGATATTGATTCTTCCAATCTGTGAACATGGAAAATTTGTCCATTTTTTGTGTCTTCTTTCATTTCTTTATTTAATGTTTTGTAATTCTCATTGTAGAGATCTTTGACATCCTTGATTAAGTTTATTACAAGGTATTTGACTTTTTTGTAGCTATTGTGAATGGGATTGACCTTAGAAGTTCTTTCTCAGCCATGGCATTGTCTGTGTATACACAGGCTATTGGTTTTTGTGTATTGATTTTATATCCTGCTACTTTATTAAACTCTTCTATGAGTTCCAGTAGCCTCTTAGTGGATTCTTTTGGGTCCTTTATATATAGAATCATTTTATCTGCAAATAGGGATAGTTTGACTTCCTCTTTCCCAAGTTGCATCCCTTTGATTTCTTTTCTTGCCTTATGACTCTGGCTAAAATTTCCAGTACTATATTGAATAGCAATGGTGAGAGTGAGCATCCCTGACTGGTACCAGATCTTAGTGGGAGTGCTTCCAACTTTTCCCCTTTCAGTATGAGCTGGTCGTGGGTTTGTTATGAATTGCCTTGATTGTGTTGAAGAATGTTCCTCTAAACCCAATTTGCTTAGATTTTTTATCATGAAAGAGTGTGGTATTTTGTCAAGTGCTTTCTCTGTATCTATTGAAGTAAGCATATGGTTTTTGTTCTTCAATTTGTTAAAGTGTTGTATCACATTGATTTGCAAATGTTGAACCATCCCTGCATACCAGGAATGAATCACATTTGGTCCAGGTGAATGATCTTTCTGTCATATTGTTGGATTCAATTGGCCAGAATTTTGTTGAGAATTTTTGTGTCTCTGTTCATCAGGGAAATTAGTCTGTAATTCTCTTTTTCTGTTACATCTTTTTCAGCTTTAGCAATTAAGGTGATGCTGGTTTCATAGAAAGAATTTGAGAGGATTTATTAAATAATTTCAGAAGAATTGGTTAGTTCTTTAAATATTTGGTAGAATTCAGCATTGAATCTATCCAGTCCATGGCTTTTCTTTGTTGGGAGGTCTTTATTACTAATTCAATTTCTGTCTTTGTTATGTGTCTGTTTAGGTTTTCTATGTCTTTGTGGCTCAATTTAAGTATGTTGTAAGTGTCCAAGAATTTATCTATTTCTTCTAGGATAAGATGAGTAAAAATAGAGGCATACTTGTGTGCCTCACAGTAGAAAATAAAGAAATTACATGTTTACATGTCTTTATATTTAAAAATGCAGTCAGAATGACAATACTTATTGCACATCTTGGAGTACCAATGGTATTTTTATGTTTTTCATATACAAAATAACCATATGATATTCAGCTTTAAAATACTAGTATGCTTGTGAGAAAGTTAGAATTGGAGTCATTACAGGAGATAACCAATTTTTAAATTAAAAGATTTTAATTCTAAAATAATTTTAATTAAAATAAAGATGAGGGAAGAGCAGCAGATGACATCAGGAAATAGTTATGAAAATCTAGTTATATAGGACTAATCAGTTCTTAGCTTTCCCAGTAGAGCAAAGTAACTATAGGTCACAATAATGCATTATATACTATATGAACAATTTGAGGGGAGGAGCTGATGAACTTAAAAAAACTATAAGGAAATGGAAACACTAATTACTTGATTGATCTAATTATACATGGTTTGAAATATTGGATTATACTCCATAAGTTTTACAAGTACCACATGTTAATACAAAAGACAAAATATTTGTTTTCTGGGATTAAAAAAAAGCTTTATAGAAATGTATATGTGGGGCCAGTGCTGTAATGTAGTAGGTAAAGCTGCTGTCTGCCATGCTGGCATCACATATGGGCACTGGTTTGAGTCCTGGCTGCTCCATTTCCAATCCAGCTCTCTGCTATGGCCTGGGAAAGCAGTAGAAGATGGCCCAAGTCTTTGGGTCCCTGTGCCCATGTGGGAGACCTGAAAGAAGCTTCTGGCTCCTGGTTTCAGATCAGCAGTTCTGGCCATTGTGGCCAATTGGGGAGTGAACCAGTGGATGGAAGACCCCTCTCTTTCTCTCTCTGCCTCTCCTCTCTCTGAGTAACTCTTTCAAATAAAGAAATAAATCCTTAAATTAAAAGAAAATTGAAAGTCACCAATTAAACAAAACTTTTAAAAAATGGATGTATAAGTAATGAATATTTATAACATTTATTTTTATTTACTTGTGAATAGTATGCATACTTTTGGAAGAAATACATGACATTTATATGTACAAGAGTGCATATATGTGAACACAAGATTCATTTTTACTGTAAGAGTTTAACACTAAGAGATTACCTTTCAAATCAGGATGGAATAAAATGTCTTCCCTGTACCTCTTTAAGAGAAAAACTTACACTATATTGACTATATTTTAAATTGTTTAGGGGTGGCATGGCGAGGTGGCGCACTAGGTTAATCCTCTGCCTGCAGCACCGGCACCCCATATGGGCACCAAGTTCTTGTCCCAGTTGCTTCTCTTCCAGTCCAGCTCTCTGCTGTGGTCCAGGAAGGCAGTGGAGGATGGCCCAAGTGCTTGGGCTCCTGCACCCACATGAAACCAGGAAGAAGGACCTAGCTCCTGGCTTTGGATTGGCATAGCTCTGGCCATAGCAGCCATTTGGTGAGTGAACCGTCAGAAGGAAGACCTTTCTCTCTGTCTCTCTCCCTGTCTATAACTCTACCTGTCAAATGAATAAATAAATAATCTTAAAAAATTATTTAGGGGCATTTATTTTCATTTTATCAAAAATGTTCAAAATATTTGCTGACATTCATTTTCTATGAAATTATTTTTGAAACTAATGAAAGTATACATTGAAATGCTCTTAACACATTGACTATCATATTAATGATTGTTGTTAAGGTAAATGAATTTACTATGAATTCAAGAATAACACTTCTTTTGTCATCTTTGTTTAAATCAAAAATGGTCTTAAAGAATACCAGGGACTGACTTTTTAAGAAATAAATTTTACTTATTTATTTATACTTGGATTTTTAATGTTAGATCATTAAAATGTAGAAATAAATTTAATGTTGAGTTTAACATATTGACTTTTCACAAGATTTATAGGTTTTTCTTTGGTTATTTAAGTTTTTCTTTTTTGGACTATCAGATTGATATTGGTGGGGTTATGTTAATTTTGTTCACCACTATGTAACTTTAGTACTTACCATAACATCTGATGGAAATATAATGTTTGGTAATTTTAAACCTGCAAATGTCTTACATTGCACTTAATTAGTGGTTGGGTCACTCATGAATATTAACATTTTAAATCATGATTTTACATGTAAAATGGCTTAATGTGTTTTACATGTTAGATTTTCAATTAAGCTTTTTATTATAAAATACTGTCCCACTGCTGAAAATATTTGAGCCATTAGAGAGACAGATCAGACTAGAAAAAAAATTTTTCATTAACATTTTCTACTTTCTAATGTTCTTTATCAAAGAAAATGGTTCAAGAACTTGAACTTTATGGCTCCTACATGGGCATATCAGTAATGGGAGGCCAATCACACTATGCAAAGTAAACATAGATTAAAACATTTCATCTAAACCACTAGTTTCCAAGCAATGATGTTTGAAGACTTTTATAGTTCCTCAGGAGCTGCATGCAGTGCAGGTGTGGTGAGGTTAAGCTATTACATTTCTGAGAGCTCTCTTTGTTTGAATCAGTTTATATTATCTGCATGACCAATGAGAATTGGACATAGGGTTTTATTTTATACAAGGCTTTGGAGAAAATGAGCTTGAAAAATGTTTGATAAACAGTGAAATAAGGATGTAAATCAAAAAAATAGATCTTGTAACTACTGACATTTTAAGTACATTTTGTTTTGTCTAAAAGAGTCTAGAGTTTAGTATCTGTAGGATATGTCATACTGGAAGAAACAGGGAAAATCTCTTCATTTAGCCAACCAATTCAAAACATGTTCTTTTCTCACAATACTGACTCATCTAATGACTGAGGAATGTTCCCTTTTGAAAAATGATAAAGAAGTAATGTGGGGCCATGAATCCATCTTGCAGCCATTACTGGCACATATCACATGGCCCCCATGGCTAGAGGGGGTGTGGCATATCCCTCATGATGCCAGAGGCACTCCTTCTGGTAGAGCTGGATGGAGCTGCTAACTGCTCGTGCTTCTTACTCAACCAGAAGGTAGCATTTCTTCCCTAGAAACACCATTGTCTTTGGTGCCCTCTGACTTAGAGAAGACTCCCTGAATGTGACATAGTGCTTGAAGATCTCATGTGCCCAATTTGTTGCAATCTGTTTGATGATCCTCAAGTTTTGCCTTGCTCACATAACTTCTGCAAAAAGCGCCTGAAAGGTCTCATAGAGGGAACTGTGCAGAATTTATTGTGGAGACTATAATCATTCAAGTGTCCTTCCTGCCATAAGAAAATGTCAGCTACTGGAGTTAGCAGGCTGCAGGTTAATTATTCCCTGATGGGTATTGTGGAAAAGTAGAACAAGATCAAGATTTCTCCCAAGATGCCAGTGTACAAAAGACTCTTGGGGCAGTCCCTCATTGCTTTCTGCCTGACTGATATGCAGCTGATTTGTGGGATCTGTGCTATTCCTGCTGACCACACCAAGTATGTCTTCTGATCTATTGAAGATGCCTATGCTCAGGAAAGGAATGCCTTTGATTTCTTCTTCCAGAGCTTTGAGACAACGTGTAGGGGAGATGCTCTTTCTCACTTGGATACCTGGGACACTAGCAAGAGAAAATACTCACAGTTACTGACTAAAGATTAAGATGAAATTAAGAAATTTTTTGAGAAGTTGAAACACACATTGGATCAAAAGGATAATGAAGGATAATGAAATCCTGTCTGACTTGGAGATCATGAAATTTGCAGTTCTGCAAGCTTATGACCCAGAGGTTAACCAACTCAACACCACCTTACAGGAACAATTATTGGCCTTTAACATGGCTGAGGCTTTCAAAGACTTGTCAGAACCCATGATATTTCTGCAACAGATGTAGGCGTTCTGGGAGAAAATCAAAGTCATCAAGGAAATCCCTTTACCTGCCTCTTAATTTTCCCAGAAGCCCTTTGATGAAGAACGTTGACCAGTTAGTGTGAGAACATCAAATTAGTAGATGTGGATACTTTCTTTGCCTCAGGACACTGTCACATTCATTAGCAAGATTCCCTGGCACTTTTATCAGTTATTTGCAGTAGTCTTTCTGCTTGACTTTCTCACTTTCTTCAGTCCCACTGCATCCCTAAAGTGATCTTTATTTGATGAATATGCAGGCAATTCACTCTGTCAGCCTATGTTCTTTGGGTGTGTGCACCTTATTAGCTGTGGTCTCACCAATCCTTATCCACACTAACACAGAAGGCCTCTATGGCAATCCTGACAGCCAGAACAAGTACAACGGCTTACTGAACTCCTGGAGAAAGATTGATCTGCAAGGGCAGTTCATGACATCAAAGCCACAGATGTCAGGTTAGATAAATAAGATTTAATGCAGAGGTACATTTTGATGGATGAGTTGTTACAAGACTTTATTTGGAAAGACAAGATTTTTGACTAAGTGATGTATGAAATTGAAGATGTGAAACACTAGAACTAGAGACCTTTGCACTTAAACTTAGAAAAATATCATTGATGCCTTAGGAACTGAAGTCCATAGACTTGAGAGTGAACTAAAAAAATGAAATCCTGAAGTTCCATGTGTAAATCTGCAGATATTATAAAATGATACAGTGAATCACTTCGGAAGCATGTTTGCCCAGCCACTCTGAAAAGCCATTTCCTACCCTTTCATGCTGACTACAGAGCCATTCAGAAGACATTATTTCTAAGAAGAAAAAAATATTCTGTGTGAAGAGCAATTGAAGAGTCCACAGAACCAGAACAACTTCCTAAATTCTATGAGACATTACAAGTTGGATTAATCTGAAAATCTCATTTTTGTGATTCAGTATGGAACATTTTGGTATTTGAATTGCTTATAGTTTCTCATTTTAGCCTGTCAATGTGTGTTGTACCTTGAAATAATGATTCTTCTCTTTACATTGGTAAAACTAAGTGGCATCCCCAGGATTATGACTTTCAGTTTTGTTTCCACTGAAGTTTTCATTCCATCCAAATCTGCCCATCTGAATATGTTGGCTAAATCTCAGTATGTGATTTTTAAACAGTCCCTGTTTCAGAGTCGATCTTTCCTCATAAAATGTGTAAATTGTTACTGCATACCTTGTGACTTTGACCTGAGTCCTAACAGAAGCACTATCCTAACCTAGTTATCCACATTGTTCATTCCAGAAATGACTTAGTTGCTGAACTGCATGAAGGTATTTTAGGACACTCTTTTAGTCCATAGTTGTTATACCTTTGTAAAATGTCTTCTTTATCTTTGTTAATATTTCATTTAATTTTCCTTCTTTTATAATCCTACCTTGACTTTTACATTGTTGTAGTAACATTCTACTGAAGGGAAAAGTTTTCCTCATCAGCTGGATGTATTAATAATTCCCAAACTATGGTTTCTAATCAAAAAACAAGAAGGCAGGAGCAATACTTCCATAACAAGAACTTCTATTTCACTTTTCTCAAATGGTCACAGCCCAAGCACCATGACTCCCAAGAATAGAGTATCTTGTCTGATGAAAGAATAGAATGATTACATTCTTTTACCCAATAATTTCATTTTTAGGAATTTATTCTAAGGAAATAAAAGGAATAGACCACAAAGACATAATGGGCACATAATGTTCCTCTCAGTGTTTCTTTCTTTTTTTTTTTTTTTTTTTTTGACAGGCAGAGTTGACAGTGAGAGACAGAGAGAAAGGTCTTCCTTTGCCATTGCTTCACCCTCCAATGGCCGTCATGGCTGGTGTGCTGCGGCTGGCACACCACACTGATCCGATGGCAGGAGCCAGGTACTTCTGGTCTCCCATGGGGTGCAGGGCCCAAGCACTTGGGCCATCCTCCACTGCACTCCCTGGCCACAGCAGAGAGCTGGCCTGGAAGAGGGGCAACTGGGATAGAATCCGGCGCCCCGACCAGAACTAGAACCTGGTGTGCTGGCGCCGCAAGGCAGAGGATTAGCCTAGTGAGCCACGGTGCCAGCCTCAGTGTTTCTTAAAATAGTAACCCATCAACAAATAAGCAGGAAAACAATAGGGGGAAAATTCAAATCTCTATCAGAACAGAATATATAAGTCATTGTTGGAGCACCCAGCAGGATTAGTCTACACATTAGATCCTACAGTCCAGTGTCAACAAGAGAAGTGATCTCTTAAAATCACCAGAGACAAAGAAAGATCTCCATCCTTAAAATTCACTAATAGTCTCATTTATGTTTCTTATTTATTTATTGGAAAAAATAAATAGATTTCAATTAAAAATAAAATATATACATCATACATTCATTTACTATGAACAATGTGGTTTTTTTTTATTTGACAGGTAGAGTTATAGACAGTGAGAGAGAGACAGAGAGAAAGGTCTTCCTTCTGTTGGTTCACTCCCCAAATAGCCCCTACGGCCGGCGTTGCATCAGCCCAAAGCCAGGAGCCAGGTGCTCTTCCCAGTCTCCTATGCAGGTGCTGGAGCCCAAGCACTTGGGCCATCCTCCACTGCCCTCCCAGGCCACAGCAGAGAGCTGGACTGGAAGAGGAGCAACCAAGACTAGAAACCCAGTGTCCATATGGGATGCCGGCACCACAGGCAACGGATTAGCTAAGTGAGCCACAACGCTGGCCCCAACAATGTGTATTTTAAAAAAATAAGATAGGAATGGGATTCAAAGGTAAGTTTATTTTGGTGTATTAACATTTGAAATTCATGAATCTGGGTGATTTTTAAAAACTCATTGAAAATGTCTATAGACACATTATAATCTATATGGATATAAGTGTTTTTGAATCAAAATAATCTCTCAATGCATTTTACATGAATTCCTTGAATGGCCATTGTACATATTGTTTTGAAATTTATACACATTGTAAAATGGTTTAATAAAGTTAATTACCATATAATAATAATGCATATTTTTAAAAGTTAAAATTCTTTAAATTTTTCTCAAAAATTTTGGAGAAAACATTTTTAAGTGTAGTCACCGTGTTTTACTTTTTTCTTCATCTTCCAAATCTTTCCTCTTTTATCCATTAATTATGCGTCTATATTTTTCCCCTCATTAAAATCTTTAAATTTGCTTTTCACTTCTGCAGCTTAGATGCTCTTTTCCTAGCTTCCACACTGAAAGTTACTCCCCATTGTTATGTTTTAAGATCACGTATTATCCATTAGTGAGGACTTTCAAACTCTTCTGGCTAAAGCAACCCTTGTCCTCTCCACTGGGACCTATCACATTATTTTATTTTTTATCCAGAGCACTTCAAATATTTAAACTATTTTACACAAAGCTATAATTTATGCCATTTTCTTCAAATATGCTCTATGAGGGCAGAATTTTGACATGCAGGCCACTCCAGAATGGCAAATTAATTAGTAGAAAAATACGGTATGTGAATCTCACTAGCATCAACACAAGTTGGTAATTAGCCAATAACCCCATAAAGAAAAAAAACTGACAATCAGAGCAGTTCTATTTGCTACGAAAGATTGATTTAGAAGCAACAACTCAGATGTAGCCAGTAGTATATATAGAAATGTCTAACTTGGGCTGTCAGGGAAATTTTATCTGCTTCTCTAAAAGAAATCAAGATGTGATATATTTTAAGGGACCGTAGCCCTTTTGCAGACATGGAAAGGGTAGCTGATGGGCTGTGATTACCTGGGCACACAAGTGTAAAAAGTGGGTCTCTAATGGCTGAAGCACTAATTTACCAGTCAGTACATGTGGGTTTCAGAACTGGAGACACACACAGCCTGTGATGGAAACAGGTTGGGAACACATGAAGGAATAAAGAGGATGCAGTAAACCAGTACTTAGAGATAGTTTATAACCTTAAATGCTTATGTTAGAATAAAACACTGAAAATCAATCAATACAGCTCCCTTGTTAATTATAAACAAAAAATATCAGAGTATTGAAGAAAAGGAAGAAAAAAGAGAACAGCAGACATGTATGAAATGCTATACAATGTACCACAAATAAACAAGGACACAATGACTTTTTTTAAGAAAAATGTTAACAAAGTTAATCATTAGGAAAAAACAATTAAGGAACCAATGGGGAAAGTAACACAAATAACCAGTTTAGGAATTAAAACAGAATCATTCTTTTGTAGAGATTATAGCTTTGACCAAGATACTAGAGAAAGATATGAAATTCTTAGGAGTAAAATTTGACTACAGAGATCAATATCCACCCTATTTTGAAAATCAGGCTTCCAAAAAACAAATATAACATAAAATAGAAAAACTCCTATATAACCCAAGTAAGTTGAATCACATTTTGAAAACTCCAAATGGTCAACCCAGAAAGTCACACAATGACAATTTCAGGTCCAGAATTAGAGAATACTTCAAACTTTTACCAAAGAAAAAACAAATTTACATTTCAAAGACCTACCCAAAGTGAAAATAAGCAAAGCCTATTTTTTAGTTTCTTTTGGAAAACCACCATTATGGTGAGGATGGTGCAAGCAGGCCAAGACTTCAAATTAAAAAAGGGGGCTGGTGCTATGGCACAACATGTTAAAACCCTGGCCTGGAGTGCCAGTGTCCCATATAGATGCCAGTTCTAGTCTTGGCTGCTCCTCTTCCAATCTTGCTCTCTGCTATGGCCTGGGAAAAGCAGTAGAAGATGGCCCAAGTCCTTGGGCCCTTGCACCCATGTGGTAGACCCAGAAGAAGATCCTGGCTCCTGGCTTTGGATCAGTGCAGCTCTGGCTGTTGCAGCCATCTGGGGAGTGAACCAGTGGGAGGAAGACCTCTCTCTCTGTCTCTACCTCTCTCTGTAACTCTGTCTTTCACATACATAAAATAAACCTTAAAAAAAAGAAATTAAAAAAATAAATTTTGGATCAAGACTTGAAATAAAAATTGTTTTATTAAAAGCATCTCTTTTATAAACAGAGCTACTAGTATCCTCAGAAAAGTATTAATGTAATAAATGAAATCATCTAAGAAAATATATCAATAAGAAGCAGGGACATAATAAAAAATGCAAGGGTGGTTAACATTCCCAGACAGGCTTTCCAGGCAGGTAAAAATCACAAGAAGAAAATCCCATGGTCATTTAGATTCCGTGTTGGAAAGCATTTAGTAAAGTACAGCAGCTAGGAAAGAGAAAACTGCTAGCAGAGCAACAACAAAAAAGGCAGTGACTTCTTTACTGTGACTGAGAGTGAAATGAACCTACAGCAAACGATGCAAATAATAAAGGGTCATTGAAAGCTTTTTTCCTTACAGTAAGCCTAGGCCATGATTCCTGCACTCTCTCTCAGACTTTCTACTACAGGTGTAATAAAGGAAATAAAACAGCAAAAAGTAATTACATGGTATAAAGATCAATTTCTAAGTCATAAAATGTGAATATACTGGGTGATGCTTATATATGGAGATAATCCATGAAAATCTAAAAACTGATAAATGAGATTACTGGAAGAATTATACATACATGTGTGTGTGTGTGTGTGTGTGTTCTACTATTTACTAAGTACTAGCAGGAAACAGAAAATAATAATAAAGGACAACAGGCAGACTAAAAAAAAAAAAAACAAGTTAAATTGGAGGATTCAATTTTGTGATATCCTTAAATATTCTTTAAATCAATACTTTAAAAACTACAGATGATTCAACAGAAAAAGTATCACATAGAAGATGAAAAAGAAAGGCTGTGAAGCCAATAAACAGCCATTAAATGGTAACCGACCTGAGTTAGTTTACTGCAAGCTCCAGGTAGGATCCTCTCAGGAAGATGCAGGTGGGAGCCCAGCAGTGAGCAGGACCAGAGAGGAGATCCCACCGCTCGCTGCAGGGAGGGAGGCGCATAAGAGAACAAATTTCAGAAATGAACCCAAGACTCCTTCTTGCTTCTGCCTCCAGCAAGACCTGGAATTATGCAGCAGCGTTATGGAGACGCTGATTGGCTGCATCTTTTATGACGTGGTGCGTCCTCACAGCTATGCAAGCTGTCCAATCAGGTGTGGTAGCATAAACACTACGGAATCCCGCGGAATCTTGACGTCATAGTAGTCGACCAGTTCCGTGGTGGAGAGGCCCAAGGAGGGGCTCCAGCACTCAGAACTCTGAATGTAGCCCACGTCCATCGTTCTCGTACCTCCTTCCATCGCAGGAAGCTGCTCACTTGGACCTCGGGACGTGGTGCGTGGGGCTGAGCTTGAGGAGAGGGGAAGGCAGGGTGGGGAAGTTGTCAGAAAAGGCTGGCAGGATGTGGGCTTCCCAGAGGTTGTGGCTGGAGCCTGTAGGCCCCCTCTCATTGCTGATACGACCCTCCACTCAGCCCCTTCTGGTCTGCAGTGTGGAGGCTGGACTGGCACCCGGGACCCCGGCGTCCTGTTCCTTTCCTGCTCACAGCCCAGGGGCCATCCCTGGGCAGCTGTTGGTGGCATCCCCTTGTCTTCCCCGATTGTGCAGTGGGGACAGGATGGCCATTATGGAGCATATGGGTTGTGTGCTGGGTTCCTGCAGCGAAGAGCTGTCACTTATGGGATCCTCAGTTCCTCCCTTCTCCCCGGGGTGACCGGATTCCCCAAGTTTTCTGAATAGTTCAGAAGCTGTCTCAGCTCATGGCCCCTGACTTCTCAGCGTAGCTCTTTCTGGAAGTCTGACCACATTTTCTGTTGGTAACAGCAGTGTCACAGACCAGGTAAGCTAATGAAACAGTTTTATTTTGATCAGGGCTTTGGTCGAGGTTTTAGAGGGGACAAGAGGACACTGTATTTTGGTCTTGGATGTCATCTAAGCCTTTACATGTTCCTTTTACAGGCTGTCATCTGTCTCTGAACTTTCAAATAAGAACTTTTAGCTAGTCACATTTATCAATGTTTTTAAAACTGCTTCTGTTCCATGACAGCCTTCCCAACCCCAAAGATATAAACCTAGTTTTTTGAGTTTTAATTTGTATTTTGATGTAGGGTGATTGTTTTCAAAGTTATTGGAGTATAATTGACAAACAAAATTTGTATATATTCAAGGCCTGCAACTTGATGTTTTGATATGTGAAGAGACTTTTTAAAAATTTATGGAAATTTCACTGTTTAATCCTGTTTTTCACAAACCTTTTGGAGTTCCCTTGTACATATACATTCTGAAATAATTAGGACAATCAAACTAATATAGCCATCACCTTACATAGTTTTTAAAAGAAAACCTAGTGCCTTAACAAGTTGTGAGTATCTAATCATATATTCATAACATTTCTGGGCTGTACATTATCTACTAACTGTAAATGTTATTAGTCATTCAACTAACATCTTCCCATTTCCTTCACTGTTCTCTTCTTAAGTTTGACTTTCTGAGATTCCATAAATAAGGGAGATTGTGTGGTATTTATCTTTCTGTGACATTTCAATCAGCCTAATGGTATATTCAAACTTTTCAATCCAGATTGTGACAAAATGTCAGAATTTCCTTGTTAAGGTTGAATGTGACTCCATTGTGGGTGTATGGCATTTCTCTACTCATCTGTTGATAGGCAATGTTTGTTTATATATCTTATTCATGTGAATAATGCTCACATGAACATGGTTGTGCAGTTTTATCTTTGAGATAGTAATTTTACTTCTTTAGATGCACATCCAATAGTGGGAATGCTTTATCATTTGTTAGCTCCATTTTTAATTTTATTTGAGACACCTCCATAGTGTTCTCCATAGTGGGTGTACTAATTTACATTTCTATAAACAATTTATATGTTCCCTTTTCACCAATGCTGGTTCAATATTTATGTTTTTTACTTTTTTACAATAGCTATTTTTACACATGTGAGATCATAACCATTGTGGTCTTGATTAGCAGTGCTGAGTCCCTTTTAAATGCCTGTTAGCTGTTTGTGGAAAAACTGATCTGATCCTTTGCCCATTTTTTATTACAATATTTCCTTTTGAATTGTGTCTATTCTTTATAATAATCCTTTAATCAGCCATGATTTGCCAGTATTTTCTCTCATTCCTTGCTTTCACTTTTCAGCTTTTCCTTTAGTATGCAGAATTTTTTTTATTGTTTTGCAGTCCTACTTCCTTATTTTTGCTTTTGTCACCTGTACATTTGCAGTCATACCTAAATCATTATAAAAGTCTGGAAAAGCCACAGTTTTAGATGTTGGTGATTTGAATCAGTGGATGAGAATGTCCTCTCTCGCTCTCTCTCCTTCTCCCTCCCTCTCTCTCTCTCTCTCTCTCTATTTCTCTGTGTGTCTCTTTTTCTTTGAAACTAATTAATTGAGAAATTCTTTAAGAACTTCATAGAGTAATTGGTACCAAATCAGAGCTAGATGATAGTGAGTTCCTTGTGTTACATAGCATGTGGGTGACTATAGTCCACTGTAAGCTATCCCATATTTTAGGAACAAATAGAGGAAAGGTGCTCCAAGGCCCTGATTTTGAAGTATAATGTCAGAGAAGGGAAAATGTTGTTTACTCCAATTTATTCAGTACACATTGTATGCATGAATTAAAATCTCTCACTGCAGTCCATAAGTATGTATAATTATTGTCAACAAAATAAACTCAAAACATCGTTCTTGGTGTATAACATTCAGGGGTGTTAAAATACTTAAATTAATATCACAACTAAAATTCTGATCTTTGGAAGCAGTTTATTCATACAAACATAATCTTGAAATATGTGAATTGGCATTTTTTTAAAGATTTATTTTATTTATTTGAAAGAGTTACAGAGAGAGTTAGAGACAGAGAGAGAGGTCTTCCATCCGCTGGTTCACTCCTCAAATGGTCGCAATGGACTGAGCTGAGCCGATCCGAAGCCAGGATCTTCTTCTGGGTCTCCCACGTGAGTGCAGGGGCCCAAGGACTTGGGCCATCTTCCACTGCTTTCCCAAGCCATAGCAGAGAGCTGGATCAGGAGAGGAGCAGCGGGACTAGAACTGGTGCCCATTCGGGATGCCGGCATTCAGGCCAGGGCTTTGACCCCCTGCACCACAGCACTGGCCCCAAGAATTGGCATATTTTCATTCTAAGTGGAGTGATTAGGAGGCAGTATTTTACCTTACAATGGTAATTAGTACAACTTTTAAGTTGTTTCATATAAGAAAAATGAAGTATTTCTTTAAGAGTATATGGAATTAATTTTAATTAGGACAATATCACAAGAAATATGGAATTAAATGGCAGGTTAATTTTGGTGCAAAATTTTATTGAAAAACATGCATATTTCTTTCATACTAAACAATGCCCATGAATTGTAAGGCCTTTGCATTTATGGATTTAAATATATTTCAACCAAAATGAACATATTTCAATTTCATGTTCCAGAAAATATGTGAAACCCCCTCATATTTGTTCATTTTATTTTCTTCCATGAGGCCCAAATTCAGTCTGCCCAGTCCTGTCTCATATTTTCAGTGAATATCCTATGCTTTGTGCTGTGTTGCAAGTTATGTAATCATAAGCACATTCTAGTATAAACACATTTCCATTAATCCAAATGCTTCATATTATCTATAGCCCTCCTCATTAACCATCAGCCCCAGCACAGGCATTAATCTAAACCTATCTCCAGAGATTGACCTTTCCTGGACATGTCATAATGGGAAACAGGATGTTAGAGTATATGGGGATGGCTTTGAGTTTCTTCTTTTTCTTTGTCTTTTGAATTGCATTATTTTGTGATCTATCATTTCTTAATTAAATTTGATTGTCAAATTGTATAGGATTATAAAAGATATACTGAACATTGCTTTCTTTGCATATCAGTATTTGGGTTGCTTTCACATTTGGTTTCATAAATATTGCTTCAGTATTCATGTGCCTGTGGATTGTGTCTCTCTTAGTGGCATACCTGGCAGAGAAACTGCTGAAGCGATAAATAATCCCATGTAGAAATTGCTTGGAAACTGCCAAATTATTTTCATAGTGGCTGCAATATTTTACTGGAAATGTATGAGGGTTCCCTGTTCTCCACATCCATGTCAACATTTATCTATGGTGAATCAGAGTCATTTGACTTAATATGAAGTGCTATTTCCCTGAGGTTTTGATTTACATTTCCACAATGATTTATATTAAGTATATTTTTTAAACATTTATTTTATTTATTTGAAAGACAGAGTTACAGAGAGAGGTAGAGACAGAGAGAGAGGTTCTCCGTCCACTGGTTCACTCCCCAGATGGCTGCAACAGCCAGAGCTGTGCTGATCCAAAGCCAGGAGCCAGGAGCCAGGAGCTGCTTCTGGGTTTCCCACATGGATGCAGGGGCCCAAGGACTTGAGCCATCTTGCACTGCTATCCCAGGCCATAACAGAGAGCTGGATAGGAAGTAGAGCAGCCAGGACTAGAACCGGCACCCATATGGGATGCTGGCACTTCAGGCCAGGGCTTTAACCCACTGCACCACAGCACTGACCCCAGAAGAATATACTTTTGCAGTATTAAAATCTCTTAATGAAATCAATGCTTCATTTAAAATTTGTATGTTTTTTTTTGTTTTTTTTTTTTTATTTATTTTTTTTTTTTTATTTTTTATTTTTTGACAGGCAGAGTGGACAGTGAGAGAGAGAGACAGAGAGAAAGGTCTTCCTTTGCCGTTGGTTCACCCTCCAATGGCCGCCGCGGCCGGCGCGCTGCGGCCGGCGCACCGCGCTGATCCGATGGCAGGAGCCAGGAGCCAGGTGCTTTTCCTGGTCTCCCATAGGGTGCAGGGCCCAAGCACCTGGGCCATCCTCCACTGCACTCCCTGGCCACAGCAGAGGGCTGGCCTGGAAGAGGGGCAACCGGGACAGAATCCGGCGCCCCGACCGGGACTAGAACCCGGTGTGCCGGCGCCGCTAGGCGGAGGATTAGCCTACTGAGCCGCGGCGCCGGCCTGTATGTTTTTTTTTGTAATTTTTTAGTATAAAATTGAAATTTTGTGGGGCCGGCGCCATGGCTCACTTGGTTAATCCACCACCTTGCGGCACTGGCATCCCATATGAGTGCCAGGTTTTAATCCCAGTTGCTCCTCTTCCAGTCCAGCTCTCTGCTGTGGCCTGGGAAGGCAGTGGAGGATGGCCCAAGAGCTTGGGCCCTGCACCTGCATGGGAGGCCTGGAGGAAGCACCTGGCTCCTGGATGCGGATCAGGATAGCTCTGGCCATAGTAGCCATTTGGGGGCAGAGCCAACATAAAGAAAACCTTTTTCTCTGTCTCTTTCTCTCTCACTGTCTAACTCTATCTGTCAAATTTTTTTAAAAATCAAGTTTTTTTTCTTAAATTTCTTTTGGTATTTTCACTCTTTGATGCTACCTTGAATGTTATTGTTAATTATACTTTTAGAATGTTCATCACTGTTAAACAGAAATATAATTGATACTTATATCTTTATATTCTGAAAAAATACTGAATTTTACTGTATTTTTGGAGTGGGATTAGTCACTTTCTCAGAATACATGTTACATACAAGACTATGTGTTCAATATTATAAGTCAACTTTGCTCTTTTGTTTGCAATCTGGAGTTTTATTCTTTTGCTTTGTTCATTTTTTTTAGTAGAATCATCCACTACACTGTTGAATAGAAGTGTTAAAAGTAGCAGTCTTATTCCCATTTTATAAGCGTTTATTGTAAATTTCCCATAGGTGCTCTTCCTGTGGTGGAAGTTTGCCTCAGTTAACAGTTTATTTAGGGTTTTAATCATAAATTGAATTTAGTCAATTTTTTCTTTATTGATGAGGTTATCAAATCTTGATTTTCTGTATTACATTAAATATTTACACTTAATATTTTTATTTTTTAATTTGAGAGGTAGAGAGAGCTAGAACCCCTATCTTCTGGTTCACTCTGCATAGGTCTGCAATGACAGGTCTGGACTGGAAACAAAATCCTGGCTTCCAATGTGGGTGACAGGGTCCCAGTTACATGTTCCATCCCCACAGCCTCCCATATTTTCCATTGGCAGGCAGCTGGTTTCAGAAGACAGAGGTGAGAGTTGAACATAAACACTGTAGTATGCAATGCAGATATCTTACCCAGACTCTCAACTGAGACCAAATCTGTGCCTGTATGTCTGGTTTTGTTCAAATATCACACTGTTTAGATTACATTTGCTTTTGAATTAAGAGAATGTGAGGCCTGTAACTTTGATCTTATGGTCAAGAATATTTGGGTATTTAAATACTTTGACATTCCATATTAATTTTCTGTATAGTTTTTTAAATTTTTGATTAAAAATAACTATTGTGATATTATGAAGAATGATTTGAATCTATAGATCACTAGGAACATTGATTTATTATATATATTTTATGATCCATGAACAGAGTATATATATATACATTTATTTGTGTGATCTTTAATTCATTTCAGTAATCTTTTATAGTTTTCAATGTTTAGGTATTTTATTTCCTTGGTTAAGTTTATTCCTAAGTATTTTATTACCTTTGGTGCTTTTGAAATTGAATTGTTCTCTTGATTGCTTTAATTTATTTATTAATTTTTTATTAATATATAAGGTGAACAAATTTCATGTATTTCATATATTCAGATTCAGAAACATAGTGATACTTCCTACCCTACCCTCTCTCCTGCTCAGGCTCCCAACCTTCTTCCTTCCTTCATTATGATTTTACTTTTAATTTTTACAAGACATACTGTCAGTTTATGTTATAATCATGTTTGACCCTCCACAAAGTGAAATATTCAAGAAATAGAAAGTAGAAGAAAACCACTGTTCCCTGAGAGTAAAGAAAATGTTATAAACAATAATCTCAAAATGCAAATTTTGCTCCTACACATTACATCTTTTACACTCTGTATATTAGTAACATATATCAAGGGAAACATACAATATTTGTATTTTTTGAGACTCACTTATTTCACCAAGCATGATGGATTCCAGTCGCATCCATTTTATTGCAAAAGACAGAATTTCATTCTTTTTTGTGGCTGAGTGGTATTCCATAGTGCATAGATACCATATTTTTTATCCAGTCATTACTTGATTGGCATCCGGGTTGATTCCATATCTTAGGTATTATGAATTGAGCTGTAATAAACATGGGCATACAGATAGCTTCAATATGCCAATTTAACTTCTTTTGGGTACATTCACAGTGTGGGATGGCTAGGTCATATTGTAGATATACTATCAGATTTCAGAGGAATCGCTATACTGCCTCTAGTAACGGTTGCACTAGTTTACATTCCCACCAAAAGTGTACTAGGGAACTTTTCCCCTACATCCTCACCAACAGTTATTGCTTCCTATTTTTTTGTATGAGAGCCATTCTAACTCTGGTAAGGTGTAACCTCATTGTGGTTTTTATTTGCATTTCTTGGCCAACAGCCAGGAGCTTCTTCTGGGTCTCCCACATGGGTACAGGGGCCCAAGGACTTGTGCCATTTCTACTGTTATCCCAGGCCATAGCAGAGAGCCAGATCAGAAGTGGAGCAGCCAGGACTTGAACTGGCACTCATATGGGATGCCAGCACTTCAGGTCAGAGCTTTAACCTGCTGCGCCACAGATCGGTGCAGCTTCGGCCATTGCAGCCATCTGGGGAATGATCCATCAGATGGAAGATCTCTCTTCTACCTCTCTCAAACTTTGTCTTTCAAATAAATAAAATAAAGCTTAAAAAAAGAATAACTAAAAAAAAAAGATATGGTTATCTCAATAGATGCAGGAACCATTTGATAAAATACAACACTCTCTCACAATGAATAAACAAACAGTTTTCATTCTTCTGTTTGTTATTGTGATGTGTCACATTTGTTAATTTGCTTATGTTGAACCATTCCTGCAAACCAGGGATACCACTTGGTCCAAGTGAACAATCATTTTGTTCATCTGTGATACTGGTTTATAATTCTCTTTGTTGTATGTTTTTCTGGTTTTCAAATTAAGGTTATGCTGGTCTCATAGAAGCAGTGTGGGAGAATTTCCTCCATCTCAGTTGTTTGAAATAGATTGAGAGGAATTGGAATTCATTTTTCTGTAAAAGTTTGGTAGAATTCAGCATGTAACCATCCAGTCCTGGGCTTTTTCTATGTGTGGAGGGTCTTTATTTCTTATTCAGTCTCCATCTTGGTTATGATTTTGTTTAGGTTTTCAGCGTCTTCATGCATCAATGTTTGGTAGTTTGTGCTTATCTAGGAATCAATCCATTTCTTCTAAATTTCCCTATTTTTTCACATACAGCTTTTTTCATAATTTCTGATGAATTTTATTTATGTAGTATCTAACATTTCCTTTTTTATTTCTGAATTTATTAATATGTGTCTTCTCCACTCTTTTTTTAATTAGTTAGGCCTGTGGTGTATCAATTTTAATTTTTTCAAAAATAATTGTTCTTCATTTCACTGATATTTTGTTTCTTTTTTGTTTCAATTTTATTTCTTCTTTAATTTTAAGAATTTCTCACCAGTGCCGTGGCTCACTAGGCTAATCCTCCACCTTGCGGCGCTGGCACACCAGGTTCTAGTCCCAGTCAGGGCGCCAGATTCTGTCCCGGTTGCCCCTCTTCCAGGCCAGCTCTCTGCTGTGGCCAGGGAGTGCAGTGGAGGATGGCCCAAGTGCTTGGGCCCTGCACCCCATGGGAGACCAGGAGAAGCACCTGGCTCCTGCCATCAGATCAGCGTGGTGCGCTGGCTGCAGCACGCCGGCCACGGCGGCCATTGGAGGGTGAACCAACGGCAAAAGGAAGACCTTTCTCTCTGTCTCTCTCTCTTTCACTGTCCACTTTGCCGGTCAAAAAAAAAAAAAAAAGAATTTCTTTTCTCATACTAACTTGTGATTTGGTTTATTGTTTTTCTAGGTTTTGAATGGATTGTTAGATCATTTGTTTGATCCTTTTCCAATTTTGAGATAAGCACTAATTGCTATAAACTTAACTCTCAGAATTGCTTTTGCTGTATATCGTAAGTTTTGATATGTATTTTGTCATTTTCATTTCTTTCCTGTAATTTTTAATTTACTTTTTGATTTCTTCTATGACCCACAATTCATTCAGGAGCAGGCTGTTCAGACTCCATGTGCTTGCATGCTTTCTAGAGTTTCTTATGTTCTTAATTTTCAGAATCATTCCATTGTGGTCAGAAAAGATACATGGTATGATTTCATTTTCTTTTAATTTGCTGAGATTTGCTTTATGGCCTAACATATGATCTGTCCTAGAAGGAGTTCCATGCACTGGTGATAAGAATGTGTATTCTGCAACTATGGGATGAAATGTTCTGTATATGTCAATTCTGTCATTTTGGTCCATAGTGTAGATTAGTTGTCTTCTTCAATTTTTCTTTGTCTAGTTGTCCTGTGTATTGATGAAACTGTGATATTGCTGTCACCCATTACTATTGGATTGAAGTCAATGTCTCTGTTAAGATCCATTAACCTTTACTTTAAATAATCAGGCACTGGGGCTGGAACTGTGGCAAAGCAGGTTTAGCATTCCATATGGGCACTGCTTTGAGACCTCACTGTCCCACTTCTGATCCAGCTCTCTGCTGTGGCCTGGGAAAGCAATAGAAGGTGGCCAAAGTCCTTGAGCCCCTGCATCCATGTGGGAGACCCAGAAGAAGCTTCTGCCTCCTGGCTTCTGATTGGCTCAGCTCTGGCCACTGGCGATTTGCAGAGTGAACCAACAAATGAAAGACCTCTTTCTCTCTGTAGCTCTGCTTTTCAAAAAAAAAAAAAAATAAATGAATCATAAAAAAAATGAAAAGCAATCATGCACCTTGCATTGGGTACATATACATTTACCATAGTTTCATCTTTCTGTTGGATTGATCCCTTCATTAATACAATATGCCTTTATTTGTCTTGTTTAGTAGTTTTTGCTTTAAATTCTGTTTTGCATGATATTATCATGGCTAATATTTCTCTTTTTTTACTTTTTGTTATCATGGAATATCATTTTCCATCCTTTAACTTTCAAAGTCTGTATGTATCTTTGTAGCAGAGATGTGTTTATTACAGGCAGTATGTATTTTTTTTTTTAGATTTATCCATCCATTTGAAAGTCAGAGTTACACAGAGAGAAGGAGAGGCAGAGAGAGAGAGAGGTCTTCCATCTGCTGGTTCATTCCCCAATTGGCCACAATGGCCGGAGCTGTGCCAATCCAAACCCAGGGGCCAGGAGCTTCTTCAGGTCTTCCTCATGAGTGCAGGGGCCCAAGGACTTGGGCCATCTTCTACTGCTTTCTCAGGCCATAGCAGAGAGCTGGATAGGAAGTGGAGCAGCTGGGACTTGAACCAGTGCCCATATGGGATGTCAGCACTGCAGGCAGCAGCTTTACCTACTACACCACAGTGCCAGCCTCTTGATTTATTTTATTGTTTTTCTTTTGGGAACTTCATGGTTTTAAGATTGAGTTAATCTTACTCCTTATTGTGATGCATGCTCACCATTTATCTAGACCGTATATTTAATTACTAACAGTTTTCATTGGGCATAACTAGTTTACAAAAGTCTCACACACTAACATGACATGCAAGAAATTGTAGCTCATAATGATTATTAATACAGGACCGAGTTTCATCTGAATATCAAATGAAGCTAAGTTAGTTTCTCCAGACTCCTTCACTCTGTATTTTGCTGTCACTTGCTGCTATTCAGGGGTATTAGATTATGGCCTTTATGTTCCTGCTATTTTTCTGTGCAAGGGAATAGGAGTCAGCCCTGTATCATGAGAACATTACTCTTTATCTCTAAATGGATTTAAGCAAGCAACACTCACTCAAGCTGTGTGCTTCAGTGTGGCACTATATAATAACAGATGTATAATAATTGTATATAATATTTCTTTTTAAAAAACATTTATTTGAAAGTCAAATTTATACTGAAAGAGGAAAGAAAGAGAAAGAGAGAGAGAGGTCTTCCATCCACTGGTTCACTCCCCAATTGGCTACAATGAACCAGAGCTGCACCAATCTGAACCCAGGAGCCAGGAGCTTCTTCCAGGTTTCCCATGTGGGTGCAGTGGCCCAAGGACTTGGACCATCTTCCACTGCTTTCCCAGGCCACAGCAGAGAGCTGGATCAGAAGTGGAGCAGCTGGGTCTCAATCAGTGCCCATATGGGGTGCTGGCACTGCAGGCAGTGGCTTTACTCACTATGCCACAGTGCCAGCCCCTATACTTTATAAGAAGTTATTTCAAAAGGCCCATGGGCAATACACATTATCATTTAATTTTATAACCATGAAATTTTGAGTGCTTTTATATAAAGCTTAAAGAACTAAAAATCATTAGGATTATAGAATATATGTATGTTAATTCCACAGAAGAGAAAAATCTACCCAACCTGGATCTCCATATCTGTTCAAGCTGATGTACTAAGATTTTAAATTGGTATGATTGAAAATGTTAGAGATTCCCAAAACAAATGTACCTATTATTAATCTTTTTGATTGTAAGTAGAATATGCAACTTATTTTGTATTATTTTTAAAATAATTGAGGGCCAGCACTGTGGAGATAGTGGGTAAAGCCAGCAACTATGGTGCTGGTATTTCATATGGCCACCAGTTCAAGTCCCATATGGTCCAAGTATTTGGGGTCCTGCACCTATGTGGGCAACCCAGAAGGAGCTGCTGGCTTCTGGATTTGGATCAGCCCAGCCCTGGCCATTGTGGCCATTTGGGATGTAAACCAACAAATGGAAGCTCTTTCATCTCTCTCTCTATCTCTCTCTCTCCCTCTCTATATTTCTCTATATCTCTATCTCTATAGCTGTCTCTATAATTCTTTCAAATAAATTTTAAAAATCTCTATAAAAATGGGTATAAATATTTTCAACTATTTCCTACAATACAGAAGAATAAAATACCTTTGAAGACACATTAAAGAATTCATTTTAACATTGGATAAAATCACCTATTTTTTCTCTTTTTAAAGATACATTGTACTCATTTGAAAGGCAGATTTGCAAGGATGGAGAAACAGTCGAAGAGACTTTCCATCTGCTGCTTCACTCCCCAGATGGCTGCAATGGCCAGAGCTGGGTAAAACCAAAGCCAGGAGAAAGAAGCTTCATCCTGGTCTTCCATGTAGATGGCAGAGCCCAATCATGTGGGTCATTTCAGCCACTTTCCCAGGCCATTGGCTGGGAGCTGGATAGGAAGTGGAGCATCAGGACCTGAACAGGTACCCATACGAGATGCCAGCATTGCAGATAGGACATAACCTCCTTAGCCATATTGATGAGCTCCTAAAATCACCTATTTCTAAAGAGTTGATTTTCATTTATATTCTTTTTATAAAAGACTTATTTGTTTATTTGAAAGTCAAAGTTACAGAGAAGAGGGAAAGAGAGAGAGATCTTCCATCATCTGGTTCACTCCCTAAATGGCTACAAAGGCAGGGGTTGGGTTAGGTCAAAGACAGGAGCTTCCTCCAGGCCTCCTATGTGGATGAAGGAGCCCAAGCACTTGGCCAATTCTCTGATGTTTCCCCAGGCCATCATCAAGGAGCTGGATCAGAAGTGTAGCAGCCAGAACTTGAACTGGCACCCATATAAGATTTCATTCTCACAAATGGTGGCTTAAATGTTAGCCCCTCCTTGGCCGGAGCCATGGCTCAATAAGCTAGTCCTCTCCCTGCGGCACTAGTCCTCCGCCTGTGGGTTCTAGTCCCAGCCGGGGAGTCGGGTTCTGTCCCAGTTGCCCCTCTTCCAGTCCAGCTCTCTGCTGTGGCCCGGGAGTGCAGTGGAGGATGGCCCAAGTCCTTGGACCCTGCATCCACATGGGAGACCAGGAGAAGCACCTGGCTCCTGGCTTCAGATCAGCACAGTGCATCAGCCGCAGTGGCCATTGGGGGGCGAACCAATGGCAAAGGAAGACCTTTCTCTCTGTCTCTCTCACTGTCCACTCTGCCTGTCCAAAAAAAAAAAAAAAATGCTATCCCCTCCTTATATTCTTTATGTAATTACTTAAAAAAGTCTCCTTCTAAATAAACAAAAGATATCTCTGTTATTTACCAAGGTTATTGTGCAATTTATTAATTGTCTCTATTTACAAGTCAAGCTAACACCAGGATTTGTTAGAAGACCTAAATGGGGGCAGTGCTATGATGCAACAGGTTAAAGCCCTAGCCTGCAGCACTGGCATCCCTTATGCACACCAGTTTGAGTCTTGGCTGCTCCTCTTCTGATCCAGCTCTCTGCTATGGCCTGGGAAAGCAGTGGAAGATGGCCCAAGTCCTTGGGCCCCTGCACTCATATGGGACACCTGGAAGAAGCTCCTGGCTCCTGGCTCGGATCAGCTCAGCTCTGGCCATTGCAGTCACTGGGGAGAGAACCAGTGGAAAGGAAGACATCTTCACTCTCTCTCTCTCTCTCTCTCACTCTCGCTCTCTCTCTCTTGCTCTCGCTCTTGCTTTCACTCTCACTCTGCCTCTACCTCTCTCTGTAACTCTGTCTTTCAAGTAAATAAAATACATCTTTAAAAAAAGAAATTTAATGAGTCATACCCCTTGAGCATAAACTCAGCTACATCTACAGTGTCTGTAATCTGTCCATAGTAAAACTCAAGTCTGGCACATATCTGTCTTCAGGTAGACATTACTGTGTCCTTCCTGTAAGAATCAAGAACAGGGGCCAGCATTTGGTGTAGATTAAGCAGCTGCTCACAATGCTGGCATCCCAGATGAACTCAGGTTCAAGTCCCAGTTCTGATCCAGTTCACTACTAATGTGCCTAGGAAAGCAGCAGAACATTGCTGAAGTACTTGGGCACATCGCACCTATATCAAGAACCAGTTGGATTTCCATGCTCCTGATTTTTGCCTGGCCTAATCCCAGCAATGGTAGTCATTTGGGGAGTGAACCAGCAGGTGGAAGATCTCTCTCTCTCTCTTTCCCTATCTCCCCCTTTCCCTCCTCTGTACGTCTTTCAGATAAGTAAATAAATAAATATTTTTTAAAAAAAGAAACCAAGGAAGCAGAATAGATTCAAGAAAAAATGAAACAATTATTTTTAATAAAGAGTCCAGAACAGACTATAAATGTGCTACTACTCTACATTTGTCACTATGATGTGCTGAATAAAAAATAATTAATGTATATTATCATGTACTTATTTGGATGATTGATTACTTGTAATTAATATTTAATTTTAAAGAAAAAAATTTCAAGTGACAATATTCATTGCAAGGTGTCCGGCACATAACAAATCTTCCCAGGCAGATGAATCAATTAATTCACAGGCTTTTATTGGGGTTCCACTCCCAGGTGAGGTTCCCTGGTCCCAAGAGAGCAACAGAGCGGGGGCCGTGGAAGTCTCTCATCAGAGATTGGGAGGGCTCCTTTTATAGATTCAGGGCATGGGGTTAAAGGTTGAGGTGGGTCTGATCCTCATTGGTTGACCTTTAGGCTCCTGTGGGGACCTTGACAAGGACTTTTCTTCCCAAGAAGTACAGGTAGGGACTTCTCCATTCCCAGATGTATAGGCCTTCCTTCCATGCGGATCCCAAAGATACCATCGTGACCTTTTGATGATAGGAAAGGGGGTAACGATGAGTCTCTCTGGCTACTTCCTTCTGACTGGGGATGTCATCTACAGGGACCCACTGGGGGTATCTTGGGGCTCCACAGGGACAGGCATGTATGGATGGAGAAGCATCTGGTTGACTGCCTGGTTGCTGAAGGCCTCAGTTCATTCCATTATCACCTGCTGTAAACACTTAAACAGACACTGTAGTATTCAAGTCAGGGTGAGAATAGCAACCAATAATCCTAAGAGTGGCATTAAGCAGGTAATGAAAGGATTTCATAGAGGAGAGGAAAGGAGGAGGGTCTCTGGACCCTTAGGATTGTTTGGTGGACGTGGTTTAAATCTGATCCCAGCTGAGACCAGGAGAAAGGCCACTCAACTTTTGCAGGTAGAGGGGTTTGTAGAGAAATTCTGAATAATCATAAATGATAAAAGTATAAAACAATTAGCCTAACAGACTGAGAAGCCAACAAGCAGAATACACCTGGTAATTTTGTCAATTGAAAAGGAATAAATGTTGTTACCATTTATGGAAATGCTTTTGTAAAATTTCCTAACCAGGAGGCTGATACGGGAGGACTGTTGGCTCAGGGAATTTGGGTGCTCCTCTAGCTTCCATTTGTACTGTAACTTGGATCCTTAGCTAATCCTTCTTAGTGTTGATTTCCAGCCACTGCTTTACCCAGGAAACTTGGAAGTAAAGCTACTTTGAATTCCTTCTCTCAGCTCTCTTAGGTCTATAGGAGTGGGGAATGTATGGAATGCAGGCCATAGAAAACCTGCAAAATCACTGGTCTGGCCCTGCCAAGGTAACTGCAGGTGGGACTCAAAATACAGTAAGTAGATCACAGGCTAATATTTAAAATTATAATTTTGTATGGCCTATGAGCAGAACCCCAATAAAAGCCTGTGAATTAATTGATTCGTCTGCCTGGGAAGATTTGTTATGCACCAGACACCTTGCAGATGGTGCCGAAACCTGGGAGCTGAAGGTTTGTGCCTCTCCTTTCTGTGTTTGAGGCCCCCTCGCTCCTTGAACCTGTCTGGTGCCCCGGGACTACGGACCATGCCTCACCAACTGTAAGTAACTCCTCCCTTGCTCTCCCTCCCTCCTCTGGGTTGGCCCAGTCTCTGCGATCTCTGGCTAGCTCTCAGTCTGGACAGAGACTTCCAAATCATGTGCACATGGGCTCTGTTCTCTGCTGTTTAGCCTCCCCGTGGCTGTGGAGATGTCCCACCACTGGCGTGGCCCCATAGAGGACTGACCTCTAATCCGTCTACTGAAGTCTGGGACAGGGGATGCCTTGACTGAATTTCAGTAGATCTGGGCTAACGGGGAGACCATGGGATCTGGCCAATCCTGAGGGTGGGACTCAAAATGCCCCCTGGCCTGCCTGCTAAAGAACTTGAAGAAACTGAGACTGGCCTAGGACCTATGGAGTAAACGCCTAATCATCTACTCCACCCGGCATGGCCTAATAACCTTGAGAATTTCTGTCGCAGGGAGAGAAAGTGGTCAGAGGTCCCATATGTCCAGGCTTTCTGAGACCTCTGCTCCCAGGCGAGGTTCCCCAGTCTGAAGCATGACTTCCCCAGCCCCCGCTCTGTTGCTCTGTTGGGACTGGGAACCTCGCCCAGGAGCGGAACCCCAATAAAAGCCTGTGAATTAACTGATTCATCTGCCTGGGAAGATTTGTTATGCACAGGACACCTTGCATTCATCAGTAGAAAAAAGTTGAAACAAAGCACTCTCTTAATCTCACAAAGTCATGTGGCTAGGAGAAGGCATATCTGATTTATTCTAATCAGCCTTCATAAAATTTACAAATTTTTTTTCTGGTAACAGTGAATTTGGCTCATCATAGAAAGTTCTTTGAAGGCTCTTGTTAAACTTGTTCCTCTTTGAAAAAGTAAATTTTACTGCATGATACTGCAAGAAGTAAATTTTTAATATATAGGAAATTTGAAAACCAATTATGTTTAGTCTCTAATTTCTGATTTACTTATAGAACAGAAATTACACAGATAAATTTCACTTTGTCTAATTTTTTAAAATACTTTTTTATTTGACAAGCAGGCACAGACAGATAAGGGGAGAGACCAAGAGAGGTCTCCCATTTGCTAGTTCACTCCCCAAATGGACACAATGGCCAGAGCTGGACCAACTCAAAGCCAGGAGCTTCTTCACACATGGGTATAGGAGTCCAAGCACTTGCATCATCTTCCACTGCTTTCCCAGGTCATTAGCACAGAGCTGGATTGGAAGTGGAACAGCCAAGGTATGAACCGGCACCTGTATGGGATACCAGTGCCACAGGCAGAGGCTTAATGACTATGGCACAGCACCGGCCCCCACTTTACCTAAATTTACAGTAAACCCATGAATTGCACCAGAATACAATTTTCTTTTCTTTCTCCTTCCTTCCTTCCCTCCTTCCTTTCTTCCTTTCCTCCCTCCCTCCTTCCTTTCTTCCCTCCTTCCCTCCTTTCCTCCTTCCCTCCTTTCCTCCTTCCCTCCTTTCCTCCTTCCCTCCTTCCCTCCCTTCTTCCCTCCTTCCCTCCTTCCCTCCTTCCCTCCTTCCCTCCTTCCCTCCTTCCCTCCTTCTCTCCTTCCTTCCTTCCTTCCTTCCTTCCTTCCTTCCTTCCTTCCTTCCTTCCTTATTTTTCTGTGTCATGAAGCTTGCACACTGCATCCAAGGACATGGAACAGCAGAAAGGCTTATGATTACCATGTGCAAGAACTCTCCTCTTGAGGGTCAAAGCATCTGACAAGGAAGCTCTCCTAGATTAAGTCCTCAAGTGTCTCTCTCAATAACAAGCGAGAGAAGGTGTGCTAACTGAAGAGATTCTTTGGTTTAATTAACTCTGGGAGGTCTGAGTGTTGCTGGGGTCCTCATTGGGCTATAATAATGGGTCAAAATCATTTGAACCACTAGAGGGTTCTGTAGCATCAATTACATTTTCCCAATCATTGACACCTGATTCCCCACTGTTGTCCCCAGCTGCTCTGCTGGGGAAGAAAATCTGCTCCACTTGCAGGATACTTAAGTCCAGCACTGGAGGAAGCATAATTGAAAGAGCCCACAGCTGAGGCCAAGGCATAAAGACCCTTGCTTCCATGTGAGAATGACTAAGAATACTGTCTTGATTGCGTAAAAGTTATCATGAAGAGGATCAAGGACCTCTGCATCTCCAAGTGTATTTCTACCTCCCAGCTGTGAACCCAGAATAGGGTATCCATTAAACAATGATTCCATACTTCCATGTGGTGCTTCTCTGCTTACCATTGCCTGGTGAGATCTTTTTGTTCCTATGTATTTTTACTCAACATGGTTTGTCTTAATTTTCTCACTTCTGCCTGACAATATTCAACAATTTGTGCACCGTGCTCTTTACCTGCACACCCTGCCAGCACTTTTCTTGATGTGCACTATAAACCTGATAAATTGCCCTAATGATTTTTATTACTCCATCATTGTAAAAATGCCAGTATCATGTTCTTTAATAAGTTTGGCATAATACTGAAAGGAGGGAGCTTTCGCCATTGAAGACACTGTATTTTTGCTCACTAGTATTACCTAGATTAGGAGTAGTGATATCCTCTGATTATACCTTCAGTTTGAACTAAATTCTAAAACATGAATAAAATTACTGATAATGAAGATGAAGCTGAAGAGAAGGAAGCCAAGACAGGGCACTCTGATGGTGTGAGTGAGCTGTTTATGGGTGATCTGTTCCTTATTATAAAACCTGCTGCTGCGGGTTTGCCAAGTTATGTACCACTCAATAACCTTCTTTCACGTATCTTTAAGAATTCTGTCCCAAATCTCTTCTCTTAATTTCACTTTCACGGTTACAGAAAATGAAGTTTTGAATAAACCTGTTAGTTATGGATTTCAATTACTTGCAGAAGTTCTGTATTGCTAATGTGCCAGTCACTGATGCTAAAAGTTGCTTCTTGTCTTCTCTCTCTCAGCAACAATATTTCATGGCCCACATTGCTGCTAGTGATATAGAAATGTATAGTGTTGAAGGTGTAGTCCAAAATGGCTGTCGTGATGAAATTCTCTGAATGCATTATTTTAATATCAGGAATCTTAAATAATCACTTATTGCATTTTTGTGTTCCTATTGACTAACTCACAGTATCATGTTATCCTTTGTCTGTTCAGCTGAACTATACGACAATCTTCTTTATGGACATGATCATCACTTCTTACCCAGAGATCAGTATTCATTACACATCTCATCTGAGTTAGGCCACTCTCAAGGAATGAGGTTGTGTTGGTTTATGATTTAGTTATACTGTTTGTTCTCTGTGGAATTTAAAGTTTAAAAGAGATAATTTATCATAACCACCTCAAAGGTCCTTTGGTACATCTTTCTGAATCACTTAGAGATGAGAACTCCTTTGAAAGAAGAAATGAAGCGACTACCTGTAATGCAGCATCTCATGTGAGCACTGGTTTGAGTCCCAGCTGCTCCATTATGACCCATCTCCCTGTTACTGCATCTATTTGCGGAATGAACCAGCAGATGGAAGATCTCTATCTCTCCCTGAAACCTTCTCTCTCTATCTCTGCCTTTCAAATACTGTACATCTTATTTTAAAAGTACTTAGGGTCCAGCACTGTGGCGCAGTGGGCTAAGCCTCTGCCTGTAGTGCCAGTTCAAGGTCCAGCTGTTCTTCTTCCAATCCAGCCCTCTGCGTTGGCCTGGGAAAGCAGTCAAAGATGGCCCAAATGCCTGGGCTCCTGCACCTATGTGGGGGAGAAGAGTGAAGCTCCAGGCTTCTAGCTCCTGGCTTCAGATTGACCCAGCTCAATCTGTTGTGGCTATTTGGAAGTAAACCAGTGGATAGATCTTTCTGTTTCTCCCTGTGTCTGTAACTCTACCTCTCAAATGAAATAATAAAATCATTTTATTAAAAACAAAACAGAGTTTAGCCTCACATTTGGAACTTTTAGTAATTTTGATGGGTTGAGAGGAAATTTGTAAAGTTTGTGGTACAACTGGGAGCCTTCTGGGTCCTAGCATGTAAGAAGAGAATAGCGAGCAGACAGCTGGTAGACAAGACCTAATAGGGTACAACCCATAGCATTGTCTTTCTGAAGACCACTCCCTGTTCAAAGGTCATGGGAAACCATCCACACAGTTGAAAGAGGAGTGTGACTTGATGAGATTCTGGTTCATAAAATGGCCTTTTAATTAAGTACTAAAGAACATTTCCAAAGAAAACATTGAAGAATACAGCTGAATTGTAAATCTTCATTAATAGTAACAAGATTTGATGAAAGAAATGGCGCCTTTAAGGGAAATGTAATTCAGGGAAGAGAGGTAAGAATTAGTGAATCTTTTCTCCTAGGATGGTACTTACACCAACTGTAGATATTGGGGCCCCAATTTGGTGTGTTGAAGAGGATTCCACTAGGATCTGGAATAACTTGAGCATCAGAACACATAATTTCAGACTATAATACCTTTAACAAGATAAGAATCTATGAACTTGGCCGGCACCGCGGTTCACTAGAATAATCCTCTGCCTAGCGGCGCCGGCACACCGGGTTCTAGTCCCGGTTGCGGCGCCGGATTCTGTCCTGGTTGCCCCTCTTCCAGGCCAGCTCTCTGCTATTGCCCTGGAGTGCAGTGGAGGATGGCCCAGGTGCTTGGGCCCTGCACCCCATGGGGGACCAGGAAAAGCACCTGGCTCCTGGCTCCTGCCATCGGATCAGCACGGTGCGCCGGCCGCAGCACGCCGGCCGCGGCGGCCATTGGAGGGTGAACCAACGGCAAAGGAAGACCTTTCTCTCTGTCTCTCTCTCTCACTGTCCACTCTGCCTGTTAAAAAAAAAAAAAAGAATCTACGAACTCATAATGATATAAAACATAATGACACACTAACTAGGACAGAAGGGTGAGCCCTTAGCTTTGATGCTAGATCAAAATATAAATGGAGAAACAATATTGGGAATTAAAACACCAGCATTTCATATAGTGTTGATGATTAAAAATACTATCAAAGGTACTGGATGAAAATTTGATAGGAAATAGGATACTGGCATAATATTAGAATATTTTTAATAAAAGTCCACACATTACAAAAAGAAATAAAAATGTGCATATAGCACAGCATATATGAATGTTGTGGTGCAGCAAGTTTTGCCACTGCCTGCCACACCAGCATTTGACATCAGAGTGCTGTGGTGCTGCCTCAAGTACCAGCTTCTCTGCTTTTGATCAAGCACTATGTGAATGCACCTGGGAAGGCTTCAGAACATGGCCCAAGTCCTTGGGCCCTGCCACCCATGTGGAAGACCGGGAAATAGTCATTCATCCTAGCTTCAGCTTGACAAAGAACTTAACATTGCAACTCTTTTGGAAATGAACCACAGAGATAGATAGAGATAGAGATGAAATATATATATATATATATATATATATATATATATATATATAGAGAGAGAGAGAGAGAGAGAGAGAGAGAGAGATCCAGCTCTCTGCTATGGCCTGGGAAAGCAGTAGAGGATGGCCCAAGTGCTTGGACCTCTGCACCAGCATGGGAGACCTGGAAGAAGCTCCTTGCTTCTGGCTTTGGATTGATACAGCTCTGGCTGTTGTAGCCAATTCAGGAGTGAATCAGCAGATGGAAGACCTGTCTCTCTCTCTCTGCCTCTCTTTCTCTCTTTGTGTAACTCTGACTTTCAAATAAATAAATAAATCATTTTAAAAGATATAGATGTAGATGTAGATATAGATATAGTTCCCTCTCTCATTGTCATTCTGCCTTCAAAATAAATCCTTAAAAGGTTGCATGTGAATCAATCTGGCAGAAATTCACTAAATACCAAGTTGATAGCATCCATCATGGAATGGATGGGAGACTGAGCAGAGCTCAGCATCGGACCAGGGAGCTTCTGATGAGAATACAGGGCCCACATTTTCTCAGAAAGGAACACTGGAGGGACCCAGCTTGAGTCATCTCTGCTCTTGATACCTATTGAGGGTTTTCATATTAGAAAAGTGTCAAGGAGAATTCCAGTAAAATAACATTGACTCAATGGGAGAAAAGATATTTTAACATGGTTGGAAAAAAATGTAATAGTTCTGTCGATTGGGTTATGGTGAGGAATTTATTTTGGTTCCCTAAATTGGGGTTCATATGCTTTTTATCAGGGGACCACCCTATACTTAGCAGAAACATCTTGGATCGGGGCAACAGTGCTAAAAGGATAATAACTAGGCATTCTCAATGAATGGGACTCACTCATGGTATTTCTGTAAGTTTGAAATAATTTCAAAATTAACTACTGTTAAAGTGATCAGCAGGGAGCTGATCTCTATGCCACAGCTCCAGACCCTGGACACTTTTTTGAAGGTTGAGTAACTGATTTTGGCAATGACAGAAAGTTTCTTTTACAATGACTTTAATGGGGCTGGTGCTGTAGCATAACAGTTAAAGCTGCTGCCTGGAGTGCCAGCATCCCATAAGGGTGCTGGTTCAAGTGTCAGCTGCTGCACTTCCAATCCAGCTCTCTGCTATGGCCTGGGAAAGCAGTAGAGGATGGCCCAAGTCCTTGGGCCCCTGCACCCACTTGGGAGACTCAGAAGAAGCTCCTGGCTCCTGGATTTGGATCAGCACAGGTGCAGCCATTGTAGCCATCTAGGGAGTGAACCAGCCAATGGAAGCCCTCTCCCCCTCTCTCTCTGCTGCTGCCTCTCTAACTCTGCCTTTCAAGTAAATAACTAAATCTTTTTTAAAAATAAAAGAAAAAGAAATAATAAAATATCTTGCTTCCCGCAGCCAAAGTATTTTGTTCTATCAGGATGTTTAAGGGCAGCAGCCAGTAAATTAGTTTTGTAAGTCTCAGTCTGTACTGTTTGAAGGAATTTAATCATTTCTGCCATCATAGTTTCAGGTTTTGGAGACAACAGCTTTTTAAAACATGTTTTAATCCTGATTTGCATTTTCATAAGCCATTTGTTTTAGTAATATTTTGCCACTTCCTGATTATCTACCTGATGTCCAATAGCTTTTTCTAGCCTATCCGCAAAGGACATATAGCCCTCAGTCAGCCCCTGATGGACTGTAACATCGAGAATCTTTTTCCATGCTTTTAATTAATGTTAGAATTTTTTACATAAGCCTTACTTCAAGGATAAGCAACTTGTCGACCAAGATCCAAATACACTCCCTCTCTTAGCAACTGCTCAAAAGTGGTAGGGACATTGTTATTTAGTTAATCTATGGCTTGTACAGAGGCCCAGTCTCTATTCCTGAGCCCAAACAGTGTACTGGGCTGGAGTAACCAAGATTTTAACTAAAGTTTTCCAGTTCCATGGCACCATCTCACATCCTTCTCCAATTCCCTCCAGTATGCCCACTGTACCAGAACTCTGTATCTTGTACTCCGTTAAGCCCTTTTTTAGCTCTCTGTAAACATTATAAGGAAGATGTTCATGCCATGGAGCTGCATTTTCGGGTCAAGCTACAGGACAAACAGTTAACACTGGTGATTCCCCTTGCTCCTTGGCTTGCGGAAGCGTACCTAGTATTGCTGACACACCTGAAGGGGACTCAGATATCACCACCACAACAGCAGATGCTGAGAGTGCAGAGGTCTCTGTGAGGCAGTGGGGACAAGCCCATTGACTGACCTTCCTGGCCGGGGACAGAGGCCAAGGGAATTGTAACCTTACTAATGGCATCCCAGCAGAGATATCACACGTGCAAAAACAGAACAGGAGCTCAAGGCTCCTGATGTTATTTTTGACCAACTTTCTCTCAGTTTCTTTTTTTTTTTTTAGATTTATTTATTTATTTATTTCAAAGAGTTAGAGAAGGAGAGGTGAGAGAAAGAGAAAAAAGTCTTCCATCCACTGTTTCACTCCCTAGTTGGACACATTGGTCAGAGCTGTGCTGATCTGAAGCCAGGAGTCAGGAACTTCTTCCAGGTCTCCCACATGGGTGCAGAGGCCCAAGGACTTGGGCCATCTTCTTACTGCCATAGAGCTCACAGCAGAGAGCTGGATAGGAAGTGGAGCAGCCAGGACTTCAACCAGTGCCCATACAGGATGCCAGCACTGCAGGTGGTGGCTTTACCCACTACACCACAGTGCTGGCCCCAACAATCAGTTACTTCTAAAGTGCCTTCATCAGGGTACCAAGGGTATCAACTACTAATTTTTTACAGCAAGCACCCAATTGCCTTTTCTGGTAAAGAGTGTCCCTCTTTCTAAAGGAGATAATGCAGCCCAGCTTTATGTTTCCATTGCACCAGGTACAGGGAATTCCCCATCTTAATGACTCACCAGGATCTTGAAGAGATGAGCAATGTTTCTGTACCCTTGCCAGGTGTGGTGAGCCACCCCTTGCATGTTGTGCCATGGTCCTTGTTCGGGCACCAGATGTTGGGGTGTGCAAGTGAAAGGAGAGACAGGACATGGGAACTGTTCCTCTGCAAAGTTCTGCCAGACTAACCCGGTGTGTTTTCTTTATTGATAAGGATTACAACCGCGGCTGGCATCATGGCTCACTTGCCTAATCCTCTGCCTGCAGCACTGGCAACATGGGTTCTAGTCCAGGTTGGGGCACCAGATTCTGACCTGGTTGCTTCTCTTCCAGTACAGCTCTCTGCTGTGGCCCAGGAAGGCAGTGGAGGATGGCCCAAGTGCTTGGGCCCTGCACCCACAGGGGAGACCAGGAGGAAGCACCTGGCTCCTGGCTTCGGATCTGCACAGCGCTGGCCACAGCAGCCATTTGGGGGGTGAACCAATGGAAGGAAGACCTTTCTGTCTCTAACTCTGCGTGTCAAAAAAAAAAAAAAAAAAAAAGGATGACAACCGCATATTGTACAGCTCATGCCTGTGATCATCTAATTCTAAGTTTCTCTGGAACATGTTTAGATAGGCATATTAGATAAACATGTCTTTGGGAAGCCAACCATCACACAAGGCTCAGTGCTCTTCTTGTTAGTGGACCATAAAGTATACTTAGTCCCTGTAGCCACACACTGTGTACTAGGAAGAAAATGTCTTTGCTTTGGCAGAAATCTTATTCTCCACAGTCACATTTGACTATCTTTACAAACCTGCCTGGGAGGCCAGCACCACAGCTCACTTGGTTAATCTTCCTCCTGCAGCATCAGCACCCCAGGTTCTAGTCCCGGTTGGGGTGCTGGATTCTGTCCTGGTTGCTCCTCTTCCAGTCCAGCTCTCTGCCATGGCCTGGGAAAGCAGTAGAAGACGGCCCAAGTCCTGCGGCCCCTGCACTTGCATGGGAGACCCAAAAGAAGCTCCTGGCTCCTGGCTTCAGATTGGTGCCGTTCTGGCTGTCACAGCAAATTGGGGAGTGAGCCATCAGATGGAAGACCTCTCTCTCTCTCTCTGTCTCTCTCTCTGTCTCTCTTCTTTCTGTGTAACTCTGACTTTCAAATAAATCAATAAATCTTTAAACAAATAAAATAAAATAAATAAAACTGGAACTAATATTTGTTATTAGAAGTCTCAGGCCAAGATGAGAGGCTGACCATTTTCTTATAAAGGAGGATCCATTTATAGGATTCAATTGCAATTGCATTTTCATAAACTCAGCAGAGACTGGTGTATCTTCTTGTATTCTCACCGAAATACAGTGTGATAACTAAGGAGACCAAGCTGGGGAGAGAGGAGATATTGCATTGCAGTCTTTCCCAATATTCCTAGATGACTCTAATCATGAATCTCCACACATTTGGGAATAGCCTGCCACCAATCCTACTCACAAGCACCTGAGGAGTGACCAAAGACCAAGAGGGGGAGCCCTTTTCTTATACAAGGTCAGGCAGAAGAGGGCTTGAGTACTGTATCTCACACGCACAGATGTCACTCTAAGGTAAGTGACATGTACATGTGTCTACACACACACGCCAGATCTCTAGGACTTTTTCATCTAAAAATTCCATTTCTACTGAATAGCATACCCTCCCTACCATCCATAACTACCCTTCTACTTTATGCTTCTCATATTCTATTTAAAAAAAAAAAGATTTATTTTATTTAATTGAAAGAGTTACAGAGAGAGGTGGAGCCAGAGAGTGATCTTCCATCCACTGGTTCACTCCCCAAATGACCAAAACAGCCACAGCTGAGCTGATCTGAAGCCAGGAGCCATGAGCTTCTTCCAGATCTCCCACACAGGTGCAGGGGCCCAAGGACTTGGGCCATCTTCTACTGCTTTCCCAGCCATAACAGAGAGCTGGGTCAGAAGTGGAGTAGCCAGGAATTGAAGAGGCACCCATATGGCATTGCCAACACTGCAGGTGGGGCTTTAAACCACTGCACTACAGCACTGACCCCTCTGACTACTTTAAATACTTCATATGTTGGAATATTAGAGTATTTGTCCTCACTGTTCATCCATGGCACAGGATTTTCTTTTCTCTGTGCCTGCATAACTTTCCACTGTAAGTGCAGGCCACACTAGAAGTCTCGGCTACAGTGAATTATGCTGTGGCAAACAGTGCTAATACTTTATTTATATGAACTTTCTTTCTTTCTTTTTTTTACAGGCAGAGTGGACAGTGAGAGAGAGAGAGAGAGAGAAAGGTCTTCTTTTGCCAATGGTTCACCCCCCAATGGCTGCCACGGCCGGCGCACTGCACTGATCCAAAGGCAGGAGCCAGCTGCTTCTCCTGGTCTCCCATGTGGGTGCAGGGCCCAAGCACTTGGGCCATCCTGCACTGCACTCCCTGGCCACAGCAGAGAGCTGGCCTGGAAGAGGGGCAACTGGGACAGAATCCGGTGCCCCGACCGGGACTAGAACCCAGTGTGCCAGCACAAGGTGGAGGATTAGCCTATTGAGCCATGGTGCCGGCCTATATGAACTTTTTTTTTTTTTGACAGGCAGAGTGGACAATGAGAGAGAGAGACAGAGAGAAAGGTCTTCCTTTTGCCATTGGTTCACTCTCCAATGGCTGCCGCAGCTGGCGTACCACGCTGATCTGAAGGCAGGAGCCAAGTGCTTCTGCTGGTATCCCATGGGGTGCAGGGCCCAAGCACTTGGGCCATCCTCCACTGCACTCCCTGGCCATAGCAGAGAGCTGGCCTGGAAGAGAGGCAACAGGGATAGAATCCGGCGCCCCGACTGGGACTAGAACCTGGTGTGCCGTGTGCCGCGGTGCCACTAGGGGGAGGATTAGCCTATTGAGCCACGGCACTGGCCGATCAACTTTCAATTCCTTTAGATATATAATCAGAACTGAGATTATCAGATCATATAAAAATTTTATTTTTGATGTAATGAACATTCATACTGTTTTCTGTGGTGGTTGCATCATTTTACATTACCACCGACACTGTACATGTAGCTGAAAATCTTTATATCTTCATCAAATTATGCACCTGGGTTTTTTGTTTGTTTGTTTTTAAAGAACAGGAGCAGGAGGTCATATTGGCCATTACTGGCCATGGTTATGAAGATCCCTCTGCACTTGCACTCAAGGTGAATCAGCATTGGGCTTCATTGTCAGTGTGGTGAAATTGCCCATCACCCAGGGAGAAGTGTATGACTCTGTTAAGTACATTTTCAACTTCCTGCGGTGGTTCTAAAGCCAGGTCTGCAGGTATCATAACCCCATCTGGCTATCAATACTGTTTCTGTTCCAGGTAACTTTCTGTTAGCAAGGTCAAGCACAGATTTCTGTCTAAACATTTCTCTAGCTTAGGATTCACATAAAAGATGAGTGCTACCACAAATTCCTCTACCCATTCTGGCTGTCATGACCTAGAGTGTAGACCTAACAGGACAACCCAGATTTTAACTCTTCCAATAAATTGTTCCTACATGGGACAGGATAGCCTACATGAGGCTCCCAAAAATACCCACAAAAGGGGAAGTAGTGTTGCAATGCCCAAGTGGGATCATCGTGGTGACCTTGCCTAGTTTCCTTCTTAGGGACAACCCATGTCACCATGGAGTCCTTCCTGCCCAAATGCCTGAGGTATCAATAGCAAGAGCTGAGCCAATATCTGTTATAAAGTATTCACATCCAGGATTTCTTGAGGCTGGGCCCCTGGAAAGTCAGGACAGAAGAGAACAGATGGCTTTCTCCAGTGGGGCTTCAGCAAAGAAAGCTTAGACACCCTGAGTTCCAGGTTCTATTGTAGACTTTCATCAAGAAATTGATTTCATTTCTTGGGATCCTCTTTTATGGGATTCCTCAGCAGAAAAGACCTCTCCAAAGTCTCATCCTCCTTCTGCCTCATGCCGTGTCCATAACCTCACATATGTATGCCACATAGCCCAATCCAAAACCCTGGGAATGCCTGGGTACAATCAGGACCCAGCTTTGCAGAGGCAAACTGAGATCCAGGAGGGTTCCCTCTACCCTCTCAGTTATGTGACCCTAAAATATCACCATACCTCCTAAAGACTCCACAATGTGGGCAATGGTAAGTAGAATGGCAATTGCTGAGATCTGGAGGTGGTGAAATTATAAAAAAGAAAAACTTTCCTTCAATGGGTAGAGTTTCAGTCTCATAAGGAGAAACAGTTCTGAATATTGGTCCCACAGCAATGTGCATATCCTCAACACTACTCAATCATACACTTAGAAATGCTTAAGATGATAAAATTCATCAGCTATATTTTGTTTTGTCAGGACCACACTAACAGTACATTTTAAAAGTGGTCAAATGGGGGATAGAGCTGTGGCACAATAGGTTAAAGCCCTGGCCTGTAATGTCAGCATCCCACAAGGGTGCCGGTTCAAGTCCTGGGTGCTCCACTTCCCATCCAACTCTCTGTTAATGTGCCTGGGAAAGCAGAGGAAGATGCCCCAAATACTTGGGCCCCTTCACCCACATGGGGGACCTGGAAGAAACTCCTGGCTCCTGGATTCATATTGGCCCAGTTTGGCCCATTGTGGACATTTGGGGAGTGAACCAGCTGATGAAGATCTCTTTCTGTCTACCTCTCTTTCTGTAACTCTGCCTTTCAAATAAACAACACAGATCTTTAAAAAAAAAAAAGTTAATGTGAAAAAAGTGGGCTGGCGCCATGGCTCACTAGGCTAATCCTCCACCTTGCAGCACCAACACACCAGGTTCTAGTCCCAGTCGGGGCACTGGATCCTGTCCCAGTTGCCCCTCTTCCAGGCCAGCTCTCTGCTGTGGCCAGGGAGTGCAGTGGAGGACAGCCCAAGTGCTTGGGCCCTGCACCCCATGGGAGACCAGGAGAAGCACCTGGCTCCTGCCTTCGGATCAGCATGGTGAACCAGCCACAGTGCGCTGGCCGCGGCAGCCATTGGAGGGTGAACCAATGGCAAAAAGGAAGACCTCTCTCTGTCTCTCTCTCTCACTGTCCACTCTGCCTGTCAAAAAAAAAAAAAAAAAGAAAAAAGTGGTCAAATACACATCTCATAAAAGTTATGCTTTCTCAGAAGTGCAGTTAATACTTATTAATTTTGTATAATCTCATATTTGCCCATTTTCACAACAGTAACATCCCTGATTCCATTTTGCTGAGTTGCTATGTCATTTTTTTTGAAATAGGAATCCGATGCCATCCTCTCTCACTAAAGACACTGATGACAGAGTGCAGAAGCCGTGTTCAGTGTGGGTGTGGCCTGGGTTCCCTCCCTCCTGGCTGTGTTTGAGGGAGACATAATTTGGTCATCCCTGGGCATCTTACACTTAGGTGGAAGCAGGTGTACCTTGTGCTGAACAGAGAGGTGTTGTGTCCACAGCCAGGGCTAAATCCTGGGGCCTGTGCATTCCCTCATAAAATGTGCACACCTGAGCCCCAACTCCTCATGCACCAACACTGCCACAGCAGGAAGAACAAGCATGACCCTTGCCCCTGCAGCAGAGCTAGTTCTATCCTCACTTACCACTTGCACTGACAGGTGGGATGGATCACTCCCTGAAGAAATCCTGGGACAATGTTCTCAGTAGAAGACATGGATTTGTGCCAGGGAAATGCATCAGAGCTTGAAGATCATACAAGTCCAACCCCATTTCTGCATAACGAAAGATTTCTTCTGTTGTGTTTCCTTGGAGTAGAACTTTTCTATTTGATTTTTTTCTTTTTATTCACCATTTTCTACATCTTGAAATTTGATTGATTCTTCATTGTTCTATGTGTTTTTTGAATTCCTCATTTTGTTTCCATATTATTCTTGATATTCTTGAGTTGTTCCTCTGTGTACTTTTCTAGGTTGAACAACATGCGTACCCAACCTCAGAACACCAGAATATATAAGCAAATGTTGACAGCTCTGAAGAGATAAACAGCAATGGAACAAACAGAACATATCAATATTCCACTTTCAACACAGAATAGAATATCTAAGTAGGAAATCAATAAAGAGTGGTAGATTTGAACAATATTATAAATCAACTTTTCCTAACAGTTACACAGAGAGCATTCTACCTGACAGCAGCAGAACATGTGTTCTTCTCAACAGCTGTCTAAATCCTCCAGGTGGGATCATCTGTTATTTCAGAAAATATGTGTCAACAATTTTTTAGAAAATTGGAGTCATATCATTGCTTTCATAACTCCAATGGAATTAAAATAGAAATCAATTCCAGAAAAATGGGAAAAGTCACACGTATGTGGATGTCAATCCACACTGTGTCAAACAGCCATTGGCTTGAAGAGGAAATCAGAAAATATTTCAGTGGGTACATTTTGAGTTTTGAGCTGGGATCTATAGCCACAATCACAATCCTCAAGTCCAGGCTTGGTACAAAGAGAAACCAGGTGGACATGGAAGGTCACCAGCAGAAAAGCTCTCTGAACACTGAGAACCATGGGGATCTTTAAACAGAGCAGACAGAAGTCTTCTTACTGCCCACAACAATTAAGGAGACCAGGATGCTGATGCTTATGACCGAGTTCAAAGGCAGATGCAAATTCATATATATTTTATGTACAATATAAACATTTCATAGTTGGCTGAGCTTTATTTTATATATGGACTGATTATGCATGAGCTCCTTCATTAACATTTAGTAAATATTTCAGTTTGTTCATTCAACAAATGATCTTCACATGTCAGGCACTAGACACTATTCTAAGTATTTGGGATGGAGCAGCAAAAAGACACACAATCAGGAAGGCTGCTTTTTAATAGGTCACACACCAGATATGAGAAAATGGATGAAAACTCACACTGGTGCCATAATCAGTACTATAAAAACATAAGTATGTACAGAGAAAGAACTGGGATATAAAGAAACTGCTTTGAGTACTCTGAACAAATCAGTCCATTTCTTTCTAAAGTGTAGTATCCCCCAGATGCTTGATCCTGAAGGGAGATATTTTATTTATTTTGCTGAAAGGCAGAGTGAGAAGGGAGATACACATACATAGGGGAGGAATAAAGAGAGAGAGAGAGATTTCCATTCACTGGTTCCCTCCCCTAAATGGCTTCAACAGTTGGGCCTGGGCCAGACTGAAGCCAGGAGTCAGGAACCCCATCTGAGTATTTCATGTGGGTGGCAAGGAGTCAAGTAATCAGGCCATTATCTGCTAATTCCTAGGCACAGTTAGGAGATTGGATCAGAAAGAACACAGCTAGGATTCAAGTTGGCACTCTGATAGGAGATGCAGGCATCATAAGTGATAGTTTAATGTGCTGTACCACAATGCCAGTCCCAGCAAGTGAGTTTTATGTTCATGTTCCTGATGATTACTTCCTATTCCATATTTGCACTGTGAACTAAACTGCAGTGGAAGGTGAAGAAAGAACGGCAAAGGAAGACCTTTTCTCTCTCTCTCTCTCTCACTGTCCACTCTGCCTGTCAAAAAGTAAAAATAAAAAAAGAATACCTTTAGATATTTCCTTCCTTTCTTTCTTTCTTTCTTTCTTTCTCTCTTTTTTTTTTTTTTACAGGCAGATTTAGTGAGAGACAGAGACAGAGAGAATGTCTTCCTTCTGTTGGTTCACCCCCCAAATGGCCGCCATGGCCCGTGTGCTGCGCTGATCCGAAGCCAGGAGCCAGGTGCCTCCTCCTGGTCTCCCATGGGGTGCAGGGCCCAAGCACTTAGGCCATCCTCCACTGCACTCCTGGGCCACAGCAGAGAGCTAGACTGGAAGAGGAGCAACCAGGACAGAACCAGTGCCCCAACCAGGACTAGAACCCGGAGTACCAGTGCCGCAGGCCTAGTGAGCCGTAGAGCCAGCAAATATTTTCTAATCATTAAAAAACCAAAATGAAAAACCTAAAAGACAATTAAGCCAACAACATGAAGAGGATGAAAAGCTCCGCATTCAGTAAATTGTGAGTGAATTGCATCCCTTGTGAAGGAGGTTATTGGAAGCTCCAGGTCCTAAGATCCCAGCGGGATCACAACAGTGGAGGGAGGGTCTCCAATCTTGTGTGGTTGGGTCAGCAGGAAGGTGACAGCAGCCCTGGCTCTTAGGATAGCTAGGCCCTCATGAGCACCACCAGACTCAACCCTCACTTCCCCCACCAGCCACAGGGTGGATGAACTGCACCCCTCCCCCCAATCCATTGGGGAAAGCTGGTAGGTGTGACTGATTGGCTGCATCATCTGATGTGCTGCCTGCTCACTGGCTCAGCAAGCTGTCCAATCAGACACACAGGAGCAATAATGAAGAGCGACATGAGGTCTTTTTCTGTATGCTGCTAAACAGCTTCTCTAGTCTGCTGCTCATGGAGATGCCAGATGCTCAGTCCTTGCCTCTCTGTGCACTTCTCTCAGTACAAGAGCCCTCAGAAGGATGCCTGGGCAGCTCAGAATCTGGAATAAGGTGAGTGTGTGGGGGCCAGGTGCCTCCCTCTTGCAGGATGGAAGCTGGCATGGGACCCTGGATATCTTGTTTCATTCCTGAATGTGATGACTTTGGCTCAGCCCTAGAGCTCTGTATTTTTCCAAATTGTGTGGTTAGGATTCGTGGGTCCTCAGGGAGAATCCAGACTTCATACATGGAATTGGGGGGAGGAGCTGTGAGTTTTGGGATCCCTGTCCCTTCTTTCTCCTCCTGGATCACAGAATTCCCCTCAGCTAGAAAGCAGGTCACCAAGTCCACAACCCAGTCCTCTTAGCACAGCTCTTCCTAGGGGGGTGAGGCTGTCTCCCTGCATCAGCTCTCAGCTGTGGCTGCTGGTTATGAGCAGACCCTGGGCAGGGATTTCAGAGGCAGCCCAAGCAGAGGCCAAGCATCCTTTCTGGGGGACTCTCCCTTTTCTCCCTGCCTTGGCATCAGCTCCCTGTGAATATCTGTTGACACAAAGAAATGGGGTTTGCTGGGGAGTTGAGGCTCCAAGACTGCTTAGATCAAACATGATACCCACTGGGAATCCTCTTTATCTGACATTTAGGTTTCATGCCACTTGGACCTGGCTTAGGTCATTTGTTCCAGTACCAACTGGTGGTAGATTTTTTTAAAAGATTTTTATTTATGTATTTGAGAGGTAGAGTTATAGACAGAGAGGGAGAGACAAAGAGAAAGGTCTTACATCCACTGGTTCACTTCTCAAATGGTTGCAACAGCCAGAGATGGGCTGATCTGAAGCCAGGAGCTTCTTCCAGGTCTCCCACATGGGCACAGAGGCCAAGTACTTGGTCCATCTTCTAATGCTTTCTCAGGCCATAGCAGAGAGCTGCATCAGAAGAGGAGCAGCCGGGAACAGAACTGGCACCTGTATGGGACACCAGCTCTAAGATGGGAGGTCGGCACCTCAGGCAGAGGCTTTAGCCTAGTACACCACAGCACCGGCCCTGGGGAGATGATATTCTAAGACTCTTTGATCAGTCCCTCCACAAGGGAAATTTTGTTTGGAAGAGTCATTGTGTGAAAATTTGTTTATCTTGGTTAAAATACAGGTAATTAGATGTTAATTCCATCCAAATCCCTCTGAGCTGATAAGGACAGGCAATATTTCTGGCCTCATAACTAAGAAACATTGTGATAATGCATGGATTTGTTTGCATTGCATTCTAAAGAATGAGGAGGCCCTTGAGGTCCCTTTGGTCCTTTAAAGCCAGTTGTGACTCCCACAGAAGCCCCTGGTGCAATTGACAGCAGGGAATAAGAATCAGAAAAATAATGCACTACAAAATATTTCTTTATTAAGGTGCTAACTGAATCTGAACTGAAGACACGATTTTCTTTTCATGTGTAGGTGTTCAACTCTTTTACTGGGACTAGAGTTATTTTCCAAACTAAATGCTTATGTTAAGATTTTATTCCTGCCAGTCCTAATTGAGAAAAAAATTATGGTTAATTAAATTATTGAAAGGAAGAATTCTGTGATGTCGATAATTTTCAAAAGGAGTTAAATATTTTAAAAAGGGGCGATGAAGTAGGCAGGCATACAGGCTAAAATTGATTTGTGAACTGGAAGACCATGCCTTCGCCACAGCCCTGTGTGATGTCATGCCTCTACCTGATACCTTCACCACGCCCCTGTGTGACCTCATCCCCCTAGCTGGCCACACCTGGGTGCCAACCAGCCAATCAGGTTAATTAACCACTCCCCTTTGGAAGTGGGTTAAAAGCCTAGGACACAGTGTGTCTGGGCCTTCTTTTCTTGCCTGGCCTCCTGCCAGGAGGGGCTTCCCGTAGCCCTGTGCCTCCAGGACGTGTGCCCTCAGGCCATGTGCTCTAGGCTTCCTGGCCTAGATGCTCCTCCATGTGGCTGGTTCCTGGTGCTCAGTATGAACCTACATTTACCTAACTCTCAGCCTCTGCTTTGCTGCCAGTGGTAAGCAGTGAATAGCAGCTCAAGGTGCTTGCTGCACGTGGCTTTTGTCTGCTCCCTGCTTGGTATGGATGCTACCCTGGTTTCTAGACTTTCCTCCCTCTCCTACCAGAACTAAACCCTCACTTTCCTAGACACCTCTCGCACTAAATAAAAACCTAAAGCGTACCATGCTGCTTCATTAATCTGTGCCGGTATTTAGAATTCTCTAAATATTAGGCAAGAACCCTCTCGGGCTTTTAATATTGGGGATTAATAAGCTCATGGTGAAATCATATTGCACCCCAAATTCTGGTAACACATGTGGCACCCAGATAGCACTTCTGGGGAACTTAAGGGCCACATTTCAGTGTGGAATTTAGGGGGTTGTGTCTGATTTCAAAATGACATTATTCCTTCTCATATATGCTATATATATGTGTGTGTGTGTGTGTGTGTATTTGTGTATGTTGTATATTGTTGTATATTATGTCTGAATGGTAAAAAATTCCTTAAGAGCTCTGTTTTAACTGACATAGGCAAATGAGTGTTCACATAAATTAAAACTATTTAATTAACCCAAATATCTTTTTTTTTTTTTGAGAGGAAGAGTTAAAGACAGAGAAAGCTCTTCCTTTTTCTGTTGGTTCACCCCCCAATGGCGCTGCGGCCAGCACTGGGCAGATCTGGAGCCAGGAGCCAGGTGCTTCCTCTTGGTCTCCCATGCGGGTGCAGGGCCCAAGCACTTCCCGGGGCCACAGCAGAGAGCTGGCCCAGAAGAGGAGCATCTGGGACAGAATCCGGTACTCCGACTGGGACTACAACCCAGGGTGCTGGCCCCGCAGGGGGAGGATTAGCCTAGTGAGCCGTGGCACCGGCCTCAAATATCTTTTGATTCATGTGACCTAAGTAAGTATCTGATAGGTTGTTTTAACTTTGTTGATAGATACAAATTAAAATATTTTCAGGGTTATTGACATGTTTTGTGCCTGGGTTTGCTGGTCAAGCAAAAGTTATACTTACTTTTTTGGATACTCAAAGTCATAAAAGTTCGATTTTGACAAGAAAAAAATGATGCAGGTTAGTGGTATAACGGAATGTTCATTAATTCCTGTTTGAAGTAAAATTTAACTCCTCGAGTTGTTCTTTGGCAAAACATGACTCAAGATTATAACCATACTAGTCTAATATTTTAGTTTCTTTAAAAATCTGTAATTGTTAATAATAAGTGGGTAAACATAAAAGAAATGTTTTCAAACTTTTGTACTGTTGGTCTTGTAAACGTTGTAAAAGACAATGGACTTTTGGATTTGACTACTTTAAAATAATTTGAAATTTTATGTTTCATTAAAATGCTTTGTTCTTATTTTAGAGGCTTTTTAGGATCATTTTAAATTGCAAATTAAGGAACCAATAGATAGGGAAGAGAAAAATGTTAAGGAAGCTATAAATGCGAGAATGAGAATGTGTCTTGTACTCAAGATGTGTTTTGAATAACAAAGAAAGCAAATGATCTTTGTCTTACCTGAAATAAAACTGGTGTTTGGCAAGGAGAGAGAGGAACAAAACAGAATAAATAACTTAGGTAATATAAAAATGTTACAGAAGATTTGTAGCAGATAATTTTGTGTGAGATTACTTTGGCTGAGATTAGAAGGAAATTAATTCTATGAGTTTCTCAAAATTGAGCATTGTTAATTGTTAGGAAAAGAGTTGCAGATTTTTGCTTCCCCATTTGGGGCACCAAAATGTTAGGGAAAGAGGTGCAGAATAGAGAGGGGGCAGTGTACAAATTTACAGCCAGACTGCATTTTTTTCAGAGAAAATAAGTCTGTAGAGGTGGGTGATCAACTGCCCACATGCACATTAGTGGAGCACAGGGCAGAAGGCCCCAACCCCAGGGGCTGGGCCTTTTTATATTTTGGGTAGGGGCCAGCAGGCAGAGGGGAATTCCTGGAACTGGTCTTTCAGGTGTTCAGAGCAAGTGGTCTTTCAGGTGGCTGTAAGGGGTGGGGTATGAATGCAATAGTGTGTGAAATCCAGTTGAGTTTCAAGGGCAAGGAATACATTCCAAGGACTACATTCCAGTGTTTACCTATTTTGGGCAATGAGGGAGAATGGCTGAGGCTTATGTCATTGTTCCATCAATCCTGACTCTGAGTACAGATGAGGAGAGGGGTGCCGATTTCTCTCTGGCTACTTCCTGCTGATAGGGGGCTTAGACATGGAGCCAGGACTTGAGCAGTGACCTATATTTGGGATAGGATTGATTGAAGAGGAAGAGCAGCCTTGCGTTGTGCCTGTGAGTTGGCTTGAGATATAGCAGTTATTTGTTTCTGCAAGAACCTTTGGAATGGGTTAATTATGCATGGCAGAAATAGGAGCACTATGATTATGAGGGCAAAAGGAGACACTAGAGCCATGGCCCATGGTGGAAACAACGGCCAAAATGAGACAGAGTTACCTTGTAAATGCATCGTGTTAGCGTGTCGACCTGAGAGGTGGGTCCTGTTGGGGTGGACTTATATGAGGGAGATGTAACTAGTTTTAATGAAGTAAAATGCACCCAGGGAGGGTGCCCTTTGAGTTTGGCTGTGGTGGAGGTAGTCAATATCACCTGGTAGGGCCCGCTCCACTTTGGTTTAGAGCAGCCTCATTTTGTTTTAGATAAACCCAGTCACCAGGTGGAAAGGCAGGGATATAGTCGGGAGGCAGAGAGTGTGGTTTGGGTAGGTGTGTGTCTGCATACATCCATAAGTCATCGCACATTTCAGTAAGAAGAGAGGAGGAGGAATAGCTTCAGAGCTCTGTAGGGGAGGGAAGCTAGGTGAAAGAGGCCTTCCATAGGGAATTTCAGATGGGCTAAGCATTAAGGGCTTCTGGGGAAGAGATCCGATTCTTAACAGAGCTAAAGGGAGGAGTTTTACCCAGTCCAAGTAAACCTGGGTGGAGAGTTTAGTTAGAGCCTGTTCTAAAATTCCATTCATCCATTCTACTTTTTCCTGAGGAGGGGGGACGATAGGGGATGTGAAAATGCCATGAGCTATGAAGAGAGGCAGATACTATTTGAGTTATTTTAGAGATAAACTCTGGTCCATTGTCTGACTGATGGAAGCAGGCAATCCAAATCTTGGGTTAATATCATTTAGTATAGTGGAAATGGTGGAAGCTCTTTTGTTAGTAGTGGGGGAAGCTTCCACCCACTCCAGGAAGGTGTCCTCCATCACCAGAAGGTACCATGTTTGCTTAACTGGTGGCATATGGGTGAAGTCAATCTGCCAGTCCTCTCCTGGGAGTGATCCATGGGCCTGGTGAGTGGGGAATGGGGTGGCCTGATATTAGAATTGGGGTTAGCAGTTTGACAGGGGCTACAAGTCTGAGATATGTTATGCAGAGTTTCTCTTATGGCAGGAGTTAGGTGTATATGTGATCTCAGGAAGTGAAGAGAGTTTGAGTTTGAGTGATAGAGAGAATGGAGGTTCTTTAGAAAGGTAACTTGGAGAGAAGAAGGGAGTATTAGTTTTTCATCTAGAAACCACCATGAGTCCTTTCTAGATGCCCCTTGTTGTTGGAACTGAGAGATTTCTAGGTCTGAATACACAGGAGCTAAGTTACAGAGAAAAGATGGGATCCTCTCCCCAGGAGCCACTGTGTTAGCTGTCAGATCAGCCTTGTTATTAGCTTCAGATAGGGATTGTTTACCTTTCTGGTGTCCTTTCCAGTGAATAGCAGCAGCTTTTGTTGGCAGCTGGGCAGCCTCAAGTAGAGCTTTAATCAACTTGCCATTTATTATAGGGGTCTCTCGGGCTTGCCGTATCTGGGCATTGGAATGCAAAATGTTATAGGCATATCGGGAATCTGTATATATATTGACTGTCTTTCCTTTGGCTAAGGTGAAGGCTTGAACCAAGGCTAATAACTTGGCCTGTTGGGAGGTAGTGCCTTGAGGTAGGGGCCCAGCCTCTATGACCCTATGCAGGGAAAGGAGGAGGTGACATCACGATGCCCCTCAATTATTGCATATCCAGTGGGAAAAGGGGGAGCTTTAGAAGCACTACCATTAATGATCCAATGCAGGGCTTTGGGAATAGCAGTGTCTGAGGTGATGAAGGTCTGAGGTGATGAGGTCAGGAAAAATCAAGGAAGTCAGGACAGGAATGGGGTTCGAGGGGATGAGAGAAGTGGGGAGGAGAGTAGCTGGGTTGAGAGAAGAGCAGGGATGAAAAGTAACAGTGGGCTGGAGAAGGGTAGAGTGAAGAACAGGTTAAGTGGGTTAGGAAGGCTCAAGGCGGGTGCTTGTAGAAGAGCCTTGTTTAGGATTTGAAACGGGGTCACTAGGGAGGAAGTCTCTTGCAAGGGCTCATCTAGATTGCCTTTGGTAGCATTTATGAAAGTTCAATGAAATAGAACTATGGATTTTTCACTATGCAAAAGCAATAAGGTTATTCAAAGCGTATATATGTTAGGTAGGAAGTCAGGAATTCAGCCTATGTGTTTGTGAGGCAGGCCTGAAGACCAGCACCTACTGTGAAAGCTCTGGAAGCCCAGCAACTTGCACTTCAAAGTCCTGCTCAGACCCCAGACCCCGATAACCTCCCAGGGGGTCCCAGCCCTTCCCCTCCCCACCCCCAGGAAAGCTCCCAGGGGAATTCTCTCTGCTCAGGACCAAATGGGTTACTTGGTTACATGGGGCAATAAAACCTCCTCAGATGCCCTAAGGGAAGCCCCCCTAGTCTGCCAGCAAATCTGGGGAGGAATTTGCTAATTTTCACCCAACAAACCCTTCCACCTGGACTCTCCATCCTTTGTCCTGGAGGAGAGGGGGAGGAGGGTAAACAGACTCCCTTAAAAACCTAGGGAGTCTAAGCAGACTGCTTGCTCTGCCCTCTGCCTCTCTGCTGAGCCACCTGCCCAGGTGTATTTCCACTCAACCATGTAACCTCACTCTCCCCAGTCTGAGCGAGTGGGTGCTCTTTCTGTCCCTTCCGTCCTGACAGATGCCCTATCCCCAACAAAGCCTTAGCACTTTGCCCTCTGTCTCACACCTGAATTCTTTCTTGTGTGAAGACAGAACCCCACAGCTTCCATGGCCTTCCCTCTGGTAACATACATATTTGTAATAATCTTGCTGTTTCATTTTGAAATCTATTTTAATGCAGTTTCTCCTTTTAGTAGTTTCTACTTAATTGGTCATTTTCTTTGTCAAATTTCTAGGCATCTCCTGTAAGTTATTTCTTCCTCCTTGGTTCTGACTCTTGTGACCTAACATTAAAACTGTTTGTCTTAGAAGCCTAAGTCATAGGATACTTGATTCTTCTGTCTTTTCTTAATGTGTTTAATTTTTTTCATGTAATCAGACAATTCCTTCAGCTTTTGTTTCTAAGGGTATTCTTCTATTCAAGGTTTTCATGGGGCAGGCGTCATGGCTCACTTGGCTAATCCTCCACCTGCTGGCATCCCATATGGGTGCTGGGTTCTAGTCCAGGTTGCTCCTCTTCCAGTCCAGCTCTCTGCTGTGGACCAGGAAGGCAATAATATTTTTAGACAGGAAGATAGAAATTAGCCTATGTGTGTGAAAGCAGTCATGGGAAACAAAACATGTGCTCTGCAGAAGGAATGCAGCAGCCTTAGAAGCAGGCCTAGGAAAGCAGCCCAGTACTTTACACTACAAAACCCTGCCCCTCCAATAAAGGCACACCAGGAGAAACCTGTTTGCTTGGTGCAAAGGAGGTTATTGAGTCTGATAACATTACCTAATTTTGCACCTGGGAAATACTTTGTCCATGAGTGGGGTGTGTGTGTGTGTGTGTGTGTGTGTGTAGAAACAGTGAGAAGTAGACACCCAGACACCCAACCCTTAGAAATCCCAGTGATTATTAAGTCTTCTACTCACAGTCAACTTCATAGGGGCATCTGTGGAAATTTACAGTAGGTTTTTAAAAGAGCAGGGGAGCCCCAGGTCTCTGTTCTACCATTAGGCTGAGGCAGAGCTGAAGGACACAGGTGCTGACCACCAGGAGGAATCGGAGAACTTAAGCCTTGTCATCGATCTAGCGACAAGCCATGACATCTGAAACCAGAGACCTTCAACTCTTCCATGACTTCACCACACCAAAGTAATGGGGGGAAAATGGTGATGAAGGAGGGTGATGGGGATGCATGTCTCACAAGGAATTTCCATGTGGACAGGCAGTGAGCAAAGCAAGATTTATTTACATGAGAAACCTTGCCACAGCAGCCACTAGGGGTCCCCAAGAGAGGGAGACCTGAAAAATGGAGTGGAGTTTTTTAACCACAATTTGGATGAGCAGAATAATAACAGCTAACAATCTATCAGAGGGACAGAATCATAATCTTGTCTAGCCTGCTCTTGTTAAAACAAAAAACCTTGGGAACGATCTGATAGGCAAATTCTGTGGTAAAACTAGGTTAGAAGGGTGGGATTGTTAACTTCCCTTCTATTCTCATGAGAAAATGAAACTCAGAGGAGTGGGCTCTCCACTTCTGTCTTGCTAATAGACAGGTTCTGGGGAGAAGCAAGTGTCTTGCCCACTCTTAAAAGGACTCCCCATTAGGTCATCTAGTCCTTACACCAGCACACCCTTCCTTAAAACCTCTTTATAAGCCCTCAAATACCCTCCTCCAACAGAATGGTACTCCTGTAACCACAATAAATGCATTTTTCCTTTTCAAATGTTTACCTTAATGAAGGCACCCTCTGTTGCTGTAATCTTGTGAATAATATTTGCATAAGAATTTCAGAAGCCCACTGAAAAAAGGAGATGATTAGGAGTGTCAGGCTTTTGCCCCAGCTGACAAAGAACCCTTTCCCCCCTCCCCCAACTGAGGCAGAAAGCCCCTGGGGTGACACCCTGGACTCCTCTGACTGGGTGGTGGGATGTGCCTCAGAACAAAGCCTGACAATCTGCATAATTGTCAATTGAATAGATTCATTGTTTTATTTGAATCCTCACCCTCCAATTACCCTGTCTCTTTAAAAATCCTCTGTACTGCGTGGTTTGGTAGAAAAGCACCTGTTTGGATGGAGAGAAACTTCTTTTTCTTTCCCCAAGGCTGCTGCTGCCTTCTTGCAATAAACCTTTTCCTCTGGCCAGGCCTCATCTTTGGTGAATTGAAGCGGCGAGCATCAAGAGCTGGATTATTCGCTCAATAACCACATTGGTGAGCGAACCAGAAGTCGGGTGTATTCTTCAAGTGGCCTGACCCTCTCACACTGGTAAGGAGGGCAATGGCCACTTGTACTCCCTCCCCAGAGCAGCTTGTGAGCTAACCTGGTGGCTGGGACTCTGGGGACATCCAGCAGCTGTCCTTTCTCTTCCTGCTGCACATTAGCTACCTATTAAGACAATGGCTTCCATTTGTGTACAGAGTCAACAGCTCTGAGACTGAAATTTCTGTCTCTGCTCTTTGGGTTCATGGAATTTGGACCTGGCTTAGGTCATTTTTTGTGGTACTGGTTTGTGTGAAATCGGAGAATACCCCATAAAATCCACACTAAATTGTGGCCCCTTAAAGTTCCCTAGAAATGCTATCCGGGGTGCCACATGTACTACCACAATTTGGGGTGCCATATGATTCACCGTGGGCTTATTACTAAATCCTCGATATTAATAAGCCCAAGAGGGTTCTTGCCTAATATTTAGAGAAAAATTCTAAATACCAGCACAGATAAACGAGGCAGCATGGTACGTTTTAAGCTTTTATTTAGTGAGAAAGATGCATAGGAGAGTGAGAGCTTTATTTAAGGGATAGAGGTGAATAGGGGTTCATACCAAGCACCAGGAACCAGCCACATGGATGACCATTAGGCCTGGAAGCCTAGAACACATGGCCTGAAGGCCTTGCGCCCTGGAGGTGCAGGGCTACAACAAGCCCTGTCCTGGCAAGAGGCCAGGGAAGAAGAGCAGGTGGCTACACCGTGGCCAGACTGTTAACCCACTTCCAAAGGGGAGTGGTTAATTAACCTGATTGGCTTGTGGGCACCCAGGTGTGGGCAGGTAGGGGAATGAGGCCACACAGGGGCATGGCAAAGGCATCAGGTAGGGGCATGAGGCCACACAGGGGTGTGGCAAAGGTGTGGTCTTCCAGCTCACAAACCTAATCCTATTACTAAGAAGAAAGTGGTGTCCTATTGTAATACTGCATGGCCTGTGTATGTGTTAAATTTAAGAGAAGATGGCTGTTAAGTGGATTTTTAAAATATTTATTTCATTTGAAAGTCAGAGTTGAAGTAGGCAGGCATACAGGTTAAAATTGATTAGGTTTGTGAGCTGGAAGGCCATGCCTTCACGCCTCTGTGTGATGTCATGCCCCTACCTGGCCACACCTGGGTGCCAACCAGCCAATCAGGTTAATTAACCACTCCCCTTTGGAAGCTGGTTAAACTCCTAGGACATGATGTGTCTGGCCCTTCTCTCCCCTGACCTCTTGCCAGGAGGGGCTTGCTGTAGCCCCGTGCCCTAGGCTTCCAGGCCTAGATGCTCCTCCATGTGGCTGGTTCCTGGTGCTCGGTATGAACCCATGTTTACGTCTCTCTCTTAAATAACACTCTCTGCCTCTGCGTTGCTGCTGGTGATAAGTGGTGGATAGCAGCTCGAGGTGCTTGCTGCACGTGGCTTTGGCCTGCTCTCTGAGTGGTATGGACACTACCCTAGTTTGCAGACTTTCCCCTCTCCTACCTGAACTAAACCCTTACTTTCCTGGCTCCCTGATCTCTTAAAAACCTGTTGTAAATTTCCACAGATGCCTCTGATGAAATTGACTGTGAGGAACAAGAATTAATGCAATAAAAGGTGTTTTTCAAGCAGAATGCCAACTGAACCTGAAATGAAGATATAATTATCTTTATATATGTTAGTGTCCAGTACCATCACAGGGACTAGAGTTGCTTTCCAAATTAAATGCTCAAGTAAGTTTCTCAGGTTTCAACTGTGGAACAATAGGGTTAACTGAGGTTACTAAAAGCAAGAAGTAATTATATTTAATTGATTAGAACATTTATTTATTTTTCTTTGATTGGGAGTTTTAAAAAGGAGTTGTAACCATAAGAAAACCATCTTCCTTCCCTTTTCCTTTTCACATTTTGTATAGCAAAAACCACTTACTGATATTCTGAATTACCTGAATTACTCTGGAGCTACCAGAGTAATTCAACTACCAGAGCTGTGCCGACCTGGAGTCAGGTCTCCCGTGCAGGTGCAGGGGCCTAAGGACTTGAGCTATCCTCTACTGCTCTCCCAGGCCACAGCAGAGGGTTGGATTGGAAGAGGAGCAGCCAGGCTTAGAACCAGTGCCCATATGGTATGCCAGCACCACAGGCAGAGGATTAACCTACAGTGCCATGGTGCTGGCCTCATAATGGTGGACTTTTGACCCCACTGACAAGGATCCTCCAACCAACTGATGCTGACTCCCCTGGTTAAGAGGTCTCCATCAGAAAAAAAGCTTGGACATCTACATATCATCAGTTAAGGTGACTCATCATTTTATTTCTAACTTCCCCCTGAAGCTACCCTTGTCCTTTAAAAACTCTTTGGGAGAAAGAGAACATTTTACATCAAGAGCACTCTCTTGGAGCCATGCTGTGGCATAGAGAGCTGGGCCTTCACCTGTAGTGCTGGCTTCCCTTGTGGGCACCATTTCATGTGCATGCTGGCTTCTCTCCTGATTCGGCTTTCTGCAGTGCAGGGTGGTCCAGGTGCTTGGGCCCAACACCCAGCTGGGGAGGTTCCTGGCTCCTGGCTTTGAATCAGCCCAGCTCTGGCCATTTTGGCTATTTTGGGGGTGGGCCAGCAGGTAGAAGACCTTTATCTGGCTCTCCCTCTCTCCATGGCTCTGTTTCTCAAATGAATGAATAAAATATTTAGTTATTTATTTGACAGGTAGAGTTATAGACAGAGAGAGACAGAGAGAAAGGTCTTCCTTCCATTGGTTCACCCCTCAAATGGCTGCTGCAGCTGGCGCTGTGCTGATATGAAGCCAGGAGCCAGGTGCCTCCTCCTGGTCTCCCGTGCAGGTGCAGGGCCCAAGCACTTAGGCCATCCTCCACTGCCCTCCTGGGCCACAGCAGAGAGTTGGACTGGAAGCGGAGCAACCAGGACTAGAACCCGGTGCTCATATGGGATGCCAGCGCTGGGCCCCAAATGAATAAAATCTTTAAAAAAAAGGATAAATATCTTTCCCCAAGATGCCAGCTTCTAGAAATAAGCTCTTTCCTCTTGCCAACATTCATCTCTGTTGAATTGGCAACCCACATGGTGAGCCATAAGGGCCTGATTATTTGTCAGGTAATGGAGTTAAAAGATTTAAAAACTGTTGCAGAGATTTCTATGTTTCTCTGTCTCATAATGTATGCTATGCCTTATATACATGTACATGTAGTATGTTTAAAAGTTTGTTGTGCTTATTGTGTTAAAATCAAAATATAATTTTTCAGCTAAGCACAAAGAATATATGAAAGTGATGCAATGTTCTTTGCTTTCTATGAAGTTCAATTTTAAAGTTGTTCTTTGGCAAGATCATAACCTAAGAATAACCATACTTATCTAATATTTTAGTTTTTCAGGCAATCTAAGTATAAATGCTCAAAATGAATTGGTGGTCTTTGCTTTCTCTGCACTTTGCTGTGGCACCTTGTGCATCATCATGTCCTTGCAACCTAAGGGTATCTCCCTCTCATCATCTGCCTGAGAAATGGACTCAAGTGTGCAGTGACTGGAGAGGAGGTAAAGAACTGTATGCAGTGCTTGATCAGAATCAGCAACCAGGTTCAAACTGATGTTGCATACCTTGCTGCATTCATAGATGCATGTGAGATGGAGCAAACATTGACTAGCATCGAGAAGACAGGTGAGCATTTCTGCCTCATCCTTGACACCAAGGGGCCATTTTGCTGATCACTACATCACAGCAGAAGGCATGTGGTGGCAGACATGAGCAGGAGGTGGTATACAAACTGAACTACAAGCTGTGCAAGGTGAGGAGGATGACTGGGTACAAAGGGAATCCCACCCCTGATGGCTCATGATGCTTGTGCCATGCGCAACCCAGATCCTCTCATCAAGGTGATCATGGGATGGATTACTGATTTGGGGACCCTATGCAATTTGACATGAGGTAATAGACCTCAGGTTTTCCTGCCCAGGGATAAGAGCATCTCTGATTTAGAGTGGCTGAAGAGAGATAAAGCAGTGTAGCAGCTAGAGAGACCAAGGGCTACTCTGCAGTAGCATGACTTTTTTTTCCTCAATAAATGATAAATGCTCATGAAAAAATAAAAAATGAATTGCTAAATGTAAAAGATAGATTTTTCTAAATACATGTACTCTTGGCTTAAAATATATAGAAGGGATTGGGCCTTTTGGTAAATGTTTTTATAAGTTGTTATACACAGCTGTTCAAAATTACTTGCTAAGTTATCACTAAACAATAAGTTACCTACAAGATGGTAGAGTCAAAATGAAGCCTTTGGTAGGGGTGGTATCTGTGCCTTTAGCAGATAAAAACAATGGTCTAGGTGGGAGTGATTTTATTTTCTGCTCTTTTCTTCCACATGTGCAGGGGATGAACTCTAAGAGCATCAGCTTGACCAGCCCACGATATTTCAGTGGATTGTTCATCTCAGGCCTTAAAGCTTTTTGGAAACCAACAGCATCACAGCTCACTTGGACTTCACACTGTTACTTTCAGCATGAAAATGTGTGGTTTGGTAGGGGTTTCTTATTCCTCAGAGGCAGAGAGCCTGACTGGCAGAGGAAGGCTGCAGAATAGGAAGGAATGTGTGAGTTACTTCTTTCACATGCCCACAGTTTACTTTAAAATAGGAAAATAGGGCTTCTGCAAAATGGAAAATTTTAGTTTATGACTGATTTTGAGGAGTGGCTTTCCTTTTCATGGACACTTAATTTTGTTCTGATGTTAATATACCAAATTTCTTCTGTGTATCAGATAACACCACCATTCACAAGTTAAGATTCTTGGTATTTGGCTATCTGTTAGATGCTACTAAGAAAGTAGAGATGAGCTTTCTTTTTAAAGCTTTTGAGGTGGTGTCACAGAATAGCGTGTTGTAGATACAGTCAACTGCTTTGTTACCTTCCAAGTAGGCATCTGTAAGTACTGAAACTTAAGATGGCAGGTGATGTCCTGTAGACACTGCTGTTCAGATTGGACATAACTGACAGAGTTCATTCTTTCTCTCTAAAAGTGATAGGGGATTTGTAGCTTAGTGGTTTTTCATTTATTTATTTCTAATTTGCTGCTAATAATGTATATGAATTTAACATTCTGTGTAAATTGTCATTTGTTACTGCACAGTTTATGCAGTGTTGCTTTGCCAAATAAAAGTTCAAAGTAAAAAAAATCAAGTTATCAAGGATAAGAAATATTGTTTTAAGGTTTATTTAAGTATTTGCAAAGCAGAATAACAGAGAGAGAGAGAGAGAGAGAGAGAGGTCCTCCATCCACAGGTTCACTCTCCAGAGGGCTACAATGGCTGGATCTTGCTGATCTGAAGCCAAGAGTCAGGACCCTCATCCAAGTCTCCCACATGAGTGCAGAGACCAAAGGATTTGTGCCATCCTCCAATGCTTTTCTAGGGCATTTTGAACCAGTGCTCTTATGAAATGCCAGCACTGCAGGTGGAGGTTTAACCTACTATGCCACAGTGCTGGCCCCAATAAAAATAATTCTAAATCAACATACCAAAATTTAGAATTCTTTGAAGTTTTATTTAGGTATTTGAAAGGCTGAGTTAGAGAGTGGGACAGAAATCTTCAACCTACTGGTTCAATGCCAGACATCTGCAGCAAGCAAGCACTGGGCCAGACTGAAGGCAGGAGCCTGGAGCTCCATTCAGGTCTCCTACATCTGTGGCAAGGATCTAAACACTTGTGCCATTTTCCTCTGCTCTTCCCAGGCCATTAGCAGGGAGTTTGATCTGAAGCAGAGCAGCTGTGACACGGGACCATATGGATGCCAGCATCATAGGTGGTGGCCTTACCCACAACATCACAGTTCCAGCCCTGACATTAAAAATGTTCAAGGTACAGCCAGCATCATAGGTTAAGTGCAGTCTATCATACCTGCATCCCATAAGAGTGCATGAGTCCAGACTGCTCCACTTCTAATCCAGCACCCTGTGAATGTGCCTGGGATAGCAGAAGATGGCCCAAGTGCTGGGACCCTTGTCACACATGTGGGAGAACCACATGGACTTCCCTGGCTTCTGGCTTCTTCAGTCTGTCCCAGCTCTAGCTGCTGCAGTCATTTGGGAAGTGATCCAGATGATCACTTTCTCATTGTCTTTATTTTTTTGGAATTCTTTCAAATAAATAAAACTAGGATTTATACCCCACATTAAGTTAGTAATTTTTTTACAAAAATATAAATATTAATGATAATTTTTTGCAAGAGGTTTTCATATTTGATTTTAAAGTCTAATAACTTTCTACAACACATTTATTTATTTGAAAGGCAGAGATACAAAGAGAGAAAGAGGGAAAGAAAGATTTTCCATCCAATGACTCTACCCAAATGACGGGGTTGGGTCAGGCAGGAGCCAGGAGCTTCTTCTGGGTCTCCCATACAGGTTCAGGGGCTCAAGTACCACATTTCTCTGCTTTGCCCAGGTGCACTAGTAAAGAGCTGGATTGGAAGTTGAGCAGCTGGGATTCAACTGAGCTGGTACCCATATAAGATGCTGGCACTGCGGTGGAGGTTTAACCTTCTATGCCACAGTACCTGCCCCAGTCTAATAACTTTTAAAAATTTTGAGAGAGATAAAGAGAGGGAGAGAGAGAGTGAAATGTCTTCCATCTACTAGTTCACTCTTCAAATACCCACAATGGCTGGAGCTGAGCCAATCCAAAACAGGAGCCAGGAGCTTCTTGCATATCCCCCATGCTCAAGCACACCTTGCACTGCTTTCCTAGGATTAGCCTACAATGCCCTCTAAATAACATTTTCAACCATCTAATCAACTGCAACTTCTTGTTTTTTATTTTTTTTATTTATTTGACAGATAGAGTTAGACAGTGAGAGAGACAGAAAGGTCTTCCTTCCATTGCTTCACCCCTAAATGGCTGCTACAGCCATTGCAGTATGGATCCGAAGCCAGGAGCCAGGTGTTTCCTCCCTGTCTCCCAGGTCTCCCATGTGGGTGCAAGGGTCCATGCACTTGGGCCATCCTCCACTGCCTTCCTGAGCCACAGAAGAGAGCTGGACTGGAAGAGGAGCAACTGGGACTATACCCAGCACCCATATGGGTTGCCAGCACTGAAGGTGGAGGGTTAACCAAGTGAGCCACCAACTGCTTTTCTAGGATTAGCCTACTACGCTACAGTGCCTGGCCCCTCTAATAACATTTCAACCCTCTCCTCAACTGCAATTTTTTAAAATTTCCATTTGATTGACTCCTTTCCAACAACTAGCCATCTCTTATAAGCTATTTTCTCCTCCTTTATTGTTTAGTTATGGCCTTTCATTAAAAATGCTTGTCCTCAGGCCGGTGCCATGGCTCAATAGGCTAATTCTCCACCTTGCAGCGCTGGCACACTGGGTTCTAGTCCCGGTTGGGGCGCCGGATTCTGTCCTGGTTGCCCCTCTTTCAGGCCAGCTCTCTGCTATGACCCGGGAGTGCAGAGGAGGATGGCCCAAGTGCTTGGGCCCTGCACCCACATGGGAGACCAGGAGAAGCACCTAGCTCCTGGCTTCCGATCAGCGTGATGCACTGGCCGCAGCACACCGGCTGTGGCGGCCATTGGAAGGTGAACCAATGGCAAAAGGAAGACCTTTCTCTCTGTCTCTCTCACTGTCCACTCTGCCTGTCAAAAAAAAAAAAAAATGCTTGTCCTTACAGCTGACATTGTGGCACAGCAGGTTAAGATGCTGCCTGTGATGGCAGCAACCCATATGGGCACTGGTTTGATTCCTTGTGGCCCACTTCTGATTCATCTCCTAGCTAATCCACCTGGCAAAACAGGAGAGGATGGCCCAAGTCCTTGGGACCCTGCACCCATGTGGAAGACCTGGATGGATCTCCTGGCAGTGGTTTCTTCCTGGCCCAGTTCTGGTTGTAGTGGCCATTTGGCTAATGAACTAGCAGATGGGAAGATCTTTCTCTCTGTTCTCTCTCTCTAACTCTACCTTTGAAATTAATTAATCTTAAAGAGAAATGTTTATCTTAGAAAACTAGGATATTAAGAGTACCTATTTTTTTGTAAAGATTTCTTCATTTGTAAGCCAGAGTTCACAGAGAGAGAGGAAGAGACAGAGATCTTTGGTCTACTGGCTACAATGCCTAGACCTGAGCCACAATGGCCAGGAGCCAGGAGCTTCTTCTGGGTCTCACACAGGGGCCCAAGGACTTGGCAATTTTTCATTATTTTCCTTGGTGCATTAGCAGGGATCTGGATCTGAACTGGAATATTCAGGACTGGACAAGTGCCCATGTGGGACGCCTGTGTCACAGGGGCTGGCTTTACACAACATGCCACAACACTGGCCCCTATACTTGACTTTTCTAGATGTATTTAAACTGTTCTATGGATTTTTTTTCTGCTTTTGTTTCTAAGATGTATTATTGTCTTTTTTGTTAAAGATTTATGTATTTATTTGAAAGGCTGAGTTACAGAGAGGCAGAGAGAGAGTTAGAGAGAGGTCTTACATCTGCTGGTTCACTCCCCAAAAAGCTGCAATGGCTGGAGTTATGCCAATCTGAAGCCAGGAGCCAGGAACATCATCTTTTGGGTCTCCAACACTAGTGCCGAGAGGCCAAGTACTTGGGCCATCTACTGCTTTTCCAGGCCATAGCAGAGAGCTGGATCAGAAGTAGAGCAGTCAGGACTTCAACTGCCCCCATATGGGATGCCAGCACTGCAGGCGGTGGTTTACCTGCAGTTCCACAGCACCCACCTCAGGTGTACTTGTTTCTAAGTGTTCTCATTCTTTTATAAGGTTGAATGCTTACAGATTCCACACATACTATTTCAATGTCTAAGTTTGGGTACCTTTCCATTAGGTTTAACTTCTAAGTTATCTGGGGGAACTTCCCATTAGAAGAAGTACAGTACAAAAGGATTTTCTTTATCTTTTGGTAACTAATTACATGAGGGAAAGAAATTTTGTGTTTTGTCAAGATAATCTCATATATTTTCTATCTTTGGGTTTAGAAAACTGAATGTTAAGAGTTGATTTTTAATATCTTTTAAGTATATATTTCTACTAATCAAATATTAAATATACTTAATATGTATTAAATATATTTAAACATAATTTGACTCTTTATATAAGTGAATGATTATTACCTCATAATAATCAGAGATCCTATGTTAATGAAGTATTTTTTTCAATTTTGATATCCTTGACATTTTTTTTTTAAATAAAAGTTCTAAATTAACTGATTTGACGTTGATTTCTTTGTGGATCCCTGGAAATCAACAAAGGATGTGGTTTTCAACTTGCAGAGATGATGGCTAATTAGGCTCACTTTACATGAAAACTATTATCTAGTTGCAATATCATAAATTTTAAGTTGTTACATTGATATAGAAATGTTATTGATGTAAGTTTTCCAAGGGTTATGTAACATTGAGAAGTCCAGTGGTGAAATATTACAAGTTGCTGTTCTTAAAAAAGGGGAGGGGGGTCCTTTGGGTACTTTAGAAGAATTTTGAAATTGCTCCAGTGTTATCATTGCCTGAAATGATGAACTGGTTTGTAAAATACTGCTGTGCTTTTTCAAATCCTGTGGGCATCTCCTTTGCTAAATTGCTAAATTAGTTTAAAAATTTTAATTGTGATGATTTTGTCTTTGTCATCCACAGTTCTAGTTCTTCTCCAGGAGGATTTATATTTATAAGACCATTAAAAATAATTATAAATATGGGTTTCTCATGGAAGATCAATGGAGTAACCATGAATTTCTAGAACTCAAAAAAAGAAAAAAAAGACAGAATTGTGAAACTGCTGATGGAGATCAAAAGAGAAAAAAGAGAAAAAAAGTAATTATAGGACTCAATGAACTGGTGAAATTGGTGGGTTTTTTATGTCTTAGTTGAAACATTGTTCTGTTTTTTAAAATGATTTATTTATTTATTTGAAAAGCAGTGTTACAGAGAGGCATGGGTAGAGGTTTTCCATCCACTGGTTCACTCCCCAAATGGCCATAATGGCCTGGGCTGGGCCAATCTGAAGCCAGCAGCCAGCAGCTTCTTCAGGGTCTCCCACATGGGTGCAGAGGCCCAAGGGCTTCAGCCATCTTCTACTGCTTTTCCAGACCACCCCAGAGAGTTGGATCAGAAGTGGAGCAGCCAGGACTTGATTTGAATCAGTGGCCATATGTGATGCCAGCACTGAAGGGGGAGGTTTATTTAACATTTTATGCCACAATGAGGGCAACCTCTAATAACATTTTCAATCATCTTCTGAACTGCAGCTTTTTTAAATTTCCATTTGATTGACTCCTTTCAAATTTCTAGTCATCTCCTGTAAGCTATTTTCTCCTCCTTTATTGTGGCCTGAGTTAGAAACGCTTATCTTTATGACATTGTGGCATAGTAGGTTAAGCTGCTGCCAGTGACAGTAGCAAACCATATGGGCACTGGTCTGATTCCTGGTGGCCCAATTCTGATCCATCTCCTAGCTAATGCACCTGGGAAAGTAGGAGAGGATGGCCCAAGTCCTTGGGTCTCTGTAGCCCTGTAGGAGACAAGGATGAAGCTTTTGTCTATGGCTTCAGCCTGGCCCATCCCTGTAGTGGTGGCCATTGGGGAAGTGAACCAACAGATGGAAGGTCTCTTTGTTTTCTCTTTCTGTAACTCTGCCTTTAAAATAAATGTTAAAAATGTTAATAAATAAATGTTAAAAAGTTTACCTTAGAAGCTTAGGATAATAAGAGGGCTTGATTATTTACATCTGTGTTTTTCAAGATTTCTTTATTTGAAAAATAAGATTTGGGTAGGGTAGCTTGATATCATGGTGCAGAGGCTGTTGGCTCTTGGTATGAGAAGCATCCCTTGCTATGTGCCAGAATCACAGCACTGTGTCTTTCCTACACAAAGTGGGGAGCACACACATTCCTTTCTCCACCCTACTCCACTCCACTCTCTGTTTCTTCTGCCTTTTTTGGCTCCAGTTTTCTCTGATTTTGTTTTTTGGTTTCTTAAGGTAGAATTGCAGATAACTTATTTTATATTTTATTATGAAATATAGATCTTTACAGCTATTTCCTCCTAAGCCTTGCTTTGCATTTAGTCCATTAATTTGTGTTGTACTTTGATTCTAATCATCTTATTTCTGAATTTCCCATGTGGTTTCTTCAATAACTCACTGTCCATTTGGGAATATGATTCTTATTTACTACAAGTTTGAAGAATTCTCTAATATCCTTCTGGTTTTGGGTTCTAGGGTTGTAAATTTTAAAAATTTTTTTTATTTGAGAAACTTAAGAGACAGAGCAAAAGGGAGAGAGAAGCACAGGGATCTCCTATCAACTGGCTTTCTCCAGCTACCACAATACCTGGACTCCACTAGCCTAAGGCCTAGCACTTAGAGCTCAGTATAGATTTCAACAGTTTGCAAAGACACACAATGTCTAAAGTACTCTTGAAGATGAGTTTTACTATTAATTCTCATAGCACAACTCATTAAGGACAGAGGTCCTACATAGGGAGTAAGTACACAGTGACTCCTATTGTTTTTAACAATTGACACTTTTATTTATGATGTCAGTGATCACCGAGGCTCTTGTCATGAGCTGCCAAGGCTATGGAAGCCTTTTGAGTCCACAAATTCTGTTAGTGTGTAGACAGGGACATAAGAAAAGTTGAAAGTTCTCTCTAGCCTTCTGAAAAAGGTACCTCCTTTGATGTCCTCTTCTTTCTACTGGGGTCTCACTCACCGAGATCATTTATGTAGATTTTTTTTTTTTTTTTTTGCTACAGTGCCTTGGCTTTCCATGCCTATAATGCTCTCATGGGATTTTTAGCTAGATCTGAAGGCCTTAAGGCTGATTCTGATATCATTGTGCTGCTTAGGGCATTTGTCATTCTGTGAGTCTGCTGTGTGGCCTGCTTCCCATGTTGCATCATTCTCTCCTTTTTAATTCTATCTATTGTTATTAGTAGACACTTGATCTTACTTATGTGATCCCTTTGAGCCTATCTATACGAACAGTTACACATTTGTTTTTTAAGGATTTATTTTTCTATTTAAAAGTCAGTTACACACAGAGAGAAAGAGAGGCAGAGAGAGAGAGAGGGAGGTCTTCTATCCGATGGTTCACTCCCTAGTTGGCTGTAACAGCTAGAGCCCTGCTGACCCAGAGCCAGGAGCTTCTTCCAGGTCCCCCACAGAGGTGCAGGGGCCCAAAGACTTGGGCCATCTTCTACTGCTTTTCCAGGGCATAACAACTAGATTGGAAGTGGAGCAATCGGGATCCAAACCAGTGCCCATATGGGATGCCAGCACTGGAGGTGGGACTTGAAGTGGTGCCCTTGTGGAATCCCAACACTGCAGATGGGCGGCTTTATCCTCTAAGCCATGGCCCCAGCCCCTTCTATATGTATTGTTTTCATCATTCAGCTTTTAAACTCTTTGTATCCCTGACTTTTTTTTGGTTTTTATTTTTTTTTTTGGAGTTTTTATTTTATTTTTTTCTTTTGGGGCCACTGCTGTGTTAAACAAAGATAAACTGCAGCTTACAGCACTGGCATCCCATACAGGCCCAGGTTCAAGTCCCAGCTGCACCATTTCCAATCCAGCTCCTGGCTAATGTGCCTGGAAAAGCAACAGAAGATGACCCAAGTACTTGGACACCTGCACCCACATGTGAGACCCAGAATAAGCCCCTGCCTCCTGGCTTTGGATTGGCACAGCTCTGTTGTGGCCATCTGGAGAGTGAACCAGTGGATGGAAGATCTATATCTCTTCTCTCTAACTCTGCCTTTCAATTTAACAAATCTTTAAGAATCATTTTTGTCCTACTGTGAAATCATTAAACATTTCTCTTTATATTAATACACATTGTATTGTTCCTAGCTTTTTTAGTTTAGCCTGGTAATCTTTGCCTTTTTAAACTATTCAACTGAGAAATAGCTATAGATACCTGTGGGATACAATGTGATCATTTGATAAGTGTTAATTCTGGAATTGTCTAATCAGAATAATTCATTCATCACCTCCTATACTGTATGGTGAGTACTTTCAAAAGCCTCTCTTAACAAGCTGAAATATGAAATACAGCATTGTAGTTTCCATGCTTTGCAGTACAGCTGTAGACTCATTTCTCCTGTCTACTGGAGACTTTGTGCCCCATGACCAATGTATCTCCTTTGTCCTTAATCCACCATTTCTCCCCCTCACTCACTGGTAACCACAATTCTTCTCTACTGACATGCATTTCACAGGTGTACTCTGGCGAGCCCAAAACTGGGGACAGGGAGGTGGGGGCTTAGTCTCCACCCTTGGCCGAGGCAAGTACCCACAGGGCCCACTGGAGTGGTGGTGCTCTGCTATCCATGTCCCTCCCCCAGCTGCGATCAGGTGCCTAGGACAGCTGCTATTCTCCTATTGGAGCTCCCTCCCACAGCCGTGGCTGGGCACCCAGCTGTGGCCCAGGCAAGCCATTGCTGGGTGGGCATGGATAATGGATGGATGAGGGTGATGGGTGAGGGTGTGTAGTGCAGGAAGATGAAGATGGTTAGGAATCATGGGAAGCCAGCCCTTACCATGTTACCATTTTTCCTTTTAATAAATTTTGGAAATTATTAAAATCCCCTAAATGTCCCACCACTCTGGTAGGTAAATTTGCAGCTTCTACAGAATGCCACTATTTCTAAGGTATGCTAACTAGATACAATGTTGGGAGTTCTCTCACCTCATCCTAACTCATATTATGCTATACATAGTACCCATACTGAGTTAGATCTTGGAATTCTTGGTAATAAAGAAGCAATAGGACTCAGAATACTGACTCAAAAACCTAGAAAAGTGAAATATTTAAAAATCTGAACATTGCCAACCAAGGCTGCCTGATCACTCTGCAAAAGCCCACAACAGCCAGGGTTCTATCTATGAAAGCCAGGAGGTAGGGACTCCATGTGGGTTTCCATGCAGATGGCAGAAAAGCAAGTTTTTGAGCCATGATCTGTTGACTCAAAAGAACACTTGTGGGGCCGCTGCTGTGGTGTCATGAGTAAAGTCACCACCTGCATTGCCAGCAATCCATATGGGCATCAGTTTGAGTTCTGGCTGCGATTCCAATCCAGCTCTCTGTTATGGCCTGAGAAAGTAGAAGAAGATGGCCCAAGTCCTTGGGCCCTTGTGCCTGTGTGGGAGACCTGGAAGAAGCTCCTGGCTCCTGGTTTTGGATCACTGTAGCTCTAGCCATTGCAGCCACCTCAGGAGTGAACCAGCAGATGGAAGACCTCTCTCTCTGTCTCTGTGTCTCTGTAACTATGCATTTCAAATAAATAACTAAAACTTTAAAAAATAACTTAAGAAAAAAAATACTTGCAGTAAGTTGGTTTGGAGGTCTGAAATAGCCAGGACACACACCAAGCACTCTGATATATATGTGGTATGTCCAGAGAAGTAGCTTAACTTAGTGTATCATGATGCCTATGCTTCCAATGTCTGGTTTGTGCAGCCTGTGACCTAGGCCCCATGTGTCCAACAGGAAAGTCTCAGGATTTTCCACATGATTACTGTACAAGAAGGGAAACTCCCAAAGGCAAAATACTTTTCAAATTATGTTGGTATCATATTTACTGTTGTCTCATGGGCTAGAACAAAAGTGAACTGGAAAATGTCAGGGGTCCCTGTGGAGAAGAATTATATCAAGGTTTGTATACAGAGAGGAGTGTCATGGAACAGTTAAAGAAAGCTGTAATAGATATATCATGTCAATTTATCCTATACATATAATTGTGGCCAAAAACTAATTTTTAAGCTGTATACTTTAATGGAATTTTAAATACATAAAAGCAAGAGATGTTGTAAGGAAAACAGTTAATATTGCCTGACTAATTTTCTGTGTAATATAGATACTAATGAAAGCAGGTTTCTTTCTGGTGTACTGCTAATTAATTGGACAATCCTGATGAATATTATAAATTATTTAGGCAGTGACATTTTTTTTATGATTTATTTATTTATTTATTTAAAAGGCTGTTACAGAGAGGCAGAGGCAGAGGCAGAAAGAGAGATGGTCTTCCATCTGCTGATCACTCCCTAAATGGCCTCATTGGCTAAGGCTGGGCCAATCTGAAGCCAGGAGCCTGGAGATTTTTCCAAGTCTCCCATGTTGGTGCAAGGGACCTAAGGACTTGGGTCTCCTCTCCTCTCCTCTCCTCTCCTCTCCTCTCCTCTCCTCTCCTCTCCTCCCCTTCCCTCTCTTCTCTTCCCCTCCCCCCTCCCCTCTTTTCATTTGACAGGTAGAGTTATAGACCGTGAGAGAGAGAGACAAAGAGAAAGGTCTTCCTTCCATTGGTTCACCCCGCAAATGGCCACCATAGCTGGAGCTGTGCCAATCTGAAGACAGGAGCCAAGTGACCCTTTCTGGTCTCCCACATGGGTGCAGGGGCCCAAGCACCTGGGCCATCCTCCACTGCCCTCCTGGGCCACAGCAGAGAGCTGTACTTGAAGAGAAGCAACCAGGATTAGAACCAGTGCCCACATGGGATGCCAGTCCTGCAGGCAGAGGATTAACCCAGTGTGCTACAGTGCTGGTCCCAGGACTTGGGTTTTCATCCACTGCTTTCCCAGTCCATAGCAGAGAGCTAGATCTGAAGTGTAGCAGGTAGGACTCAACTTGGTGTCCATATGAGATGCCCACACTGCAGCAGGAAGCTTCACCCACTGCTCCACAGTGATGGCTCTGACATTGATTTTTTTTTTACAGAATTGGTAACAAATTAATATTTTAATTAGCCTAACAATAGTTTCTGTTTAACCTGAGTGATTGGTAGAGTTGTGTGTGCTCTTTCAGGGTCTTTTCTGCTCTTCCCATGTGTAAATCCTATATTCCCCCATAGGGAGGGTACTTTATTTTTGTTGCCCAGCTAATATACCCACTTGTCTATATGCATTTCCTTCATGATCTTGCTAGCACAGTAGAATCTAGGAAGAATCTAGATCATTTGTCTCACCACTCTCTCTGAATAATTTCTCTTGCAGATAAGATCCTGGAGACATCTTCATGTACCCAAGTCTGACAAAAATGAATATATTGCCAGTAAGTTGTTTATTCCTCAGCTTCTTTCACATTGTATTTATTTTATTTTATTTTATTTTTGACAGGCAGTTAGAAAGTGAGAGAGAGACAGAGAGAAAGGTTTTCCTACCATTGGTTCACCCCCCAAATGGCTGCTACGGCTGGCACGCTGTACTGATCCGAAACCAGGAGCCAGATACTTCCTCCTGGTCTCCCATATGTGTGCAGGGCCCAAGGACTTGGGCCATCCTCCACTGCCTTCCCAGGCCACAGCAGAGAGCTGGGCTGGAAGAGGAGCAAGCGGGACAGAATCTGGCACCCCAACCGGGACTAGAACCCGAGGTACCAGCACCGTAGGCAGAGGATTACCCTAGTGAGCTGTGGTGCCGGCCTACATTGTATTTTTATTTTTTATTTTTTTGACAGGCAGAGTGGACAGTGAGAGAGAGACAGAGAGAAAGATCTTCCATTTTGCCATTGGTTCACCCTCCAATGACCGCTGCGGCCGGTGCACTGTGGCCGGCGCACTGCGCTGATCCGATGGCAGGAGCCAGGTGCTTCTCCTGGTCTCCCATGGGGTGCAGGGCCCAAGCACCTGGGCCATCCTCCACTGCACTCCCTGGCCACAGCAGAGGGCTGGCCTGGAAGAGGGGCAACCGGGACAGAATCCAGCGCCCTGACCGGGACTAGAACACGGTGTGCCGTTGCCGCAAGGCGGAGGATTAGCCTAGTGAGCTGCGGCGCCAGCCCCTACATTGTATTTTAAGATGTTTATAAGATTTGGTTAGATTGGAAAAGCATAAAGAAATATAATTCAGAATCAGGAAAAAGGGAGCATGGCTGCAAGATTTAAAGCCTTCTGAGCTGAATGCACATTGGTTTCAATTTTTTTTTATTGTCATAGCTACAAGATGTTTTACATGTTCTAGTTGAAACTTACAGAATTGAGGGGCTGGCGCTGTGGTACAGCAGGTTAAAGCTCTGGCCTGAAGCGTCGGTACTCCATATGGACACTAATTCTAGTCCTGGCTATTCCTCTTCCAATCCAGCTCCCTGCTATGGCCTGGGATAGTAGTAGAAGATGGTTCAAGTCCTTGGGTTCCTGCATCCATGTGGGAGATCTAGAAGAAAGTCCTAGATCCTGGCTTCAGATGGGTGCAGCTCTGGGTGTTGCGGCCGTCTGGGAGGTGAACCAGTGGATGGAACACCTCTATATCTGTCTCTACCTCTCTTTAGCTCTTTCAAATAAATAAAATAAATCTTTTTTAAAAGAGTTACAGGCAGAGTGGACAGTGAGAGAGAGAGAGAAAGGTCTTCCTTTTTGCCATTGGTTCACCCTCCAATGGCCGCTGCGGCCAGCGCTGTGGCTGACGCATCGCGCTGATCTGATGGCAGGAGCCAAGTACTTACCCTGGTCTCCCATGGAGTGCAGAGCCCAAGGACTTTGGCCCATCCTCCACTGCAATCCTTGGCCACAGCAGAGAGCTGGCCAGGAAGAGGGGCAAAAGGGACAGAATCTGGTGCCCCGACTGGGACTAGGAAAAAAAAAAAGAGTTACAGGGAGAGGAGAGAAAGAAGTCTACAATCCACTCTTTAACCCTCTAACTGACCAAAAGTGTGGAGATGGGCTGATCCAAAGAGAGGAGCCAGGAGCATCCTCTGGCTCGCTGGCTCCCGGGTTCCCACATTCACCATCCAGGAATCCCTGCAAAAAGAGCTGATAGGGCAGGGCCATTACCAGGGGCTGCTGCGGGGACACACCCACTCCTGACACCAACTGGGTGGTCCACGCGAGATGAGTTGGTGTGGGGATTCGGGCTGTCCCACCATGGGCTCCTGAGCCTGAGAGTACACCCATGGGCCCTCTTGGGTTGCCTGCAGGAATGGAGTCTGGGCACTCCTGCTTTCCTGGAGGCACAGAGATGGGAGGTCTTCCCTGGCCAATCAAGAGTTGGCAGCGAGCACCCCCAAAGCCTCCGCTGGCAGTTCCCAGGAGGATGGACCTGGCTGCGCCTCGGCTGGCTTCCTCCCTGTGGTCAGGCATTGTAAACCCAGACACACTTCTGCCCCCTGTGTTCCTGCCCTCCAGAGTGTGCTTAGGAGCATGCGGCTCCCCTCAGCTTCCATCTGCCATTCACCCAAGGAGCCTGCCGGACCCCTGGCTCTAGGAGGCTGCCCAGCCAAAGCTGTCCACTGGCCCTAGGTACTAGCTAGATGCAGCGGCCACCCGCAGGAACACACCTGCGGGCATCCCCAGGACCCACAAAAATTCTCTGAGGGAAACCGGAGCCCCTGGCAGTGTCCTCTTTTCCATCTCTGGCTACCGGACTTGCACGTCCGCTGTCCAGGATTCCTCCTCTTGTTCCCGGGCTCCCGGGCTCACGCGAGCTCCATCCAGGATTCCCTGCATTAAGAGCTGGTAGGGAGGAGCCATTACAGAGGGCTGCTGCGGGGACACACCCACTCCTGCCACCCACTTGGGCGGTCTACACCAGAAGAGTTCGGAGCTGGGGTAGGGGCTGTCCCACCCTGGTCTCCTGAGCCAGAGGACACATGCGTGGGCCCTCTCCGAGTACCTGCAGGGCCATAGTCTGGGCAATCCCGAGTTTCTGGGCGCTCTGGCTCTCTGGCTACCTGGCTCACGCATGCTCAGTCCAGGACTCCCCACAGGAAAGGCTTGTCTAGGGAGGGGCCGCTCCCGGGGTGGGGGGCGGCTGCTGCTGGGACACACCTACTCCTGACGCCCACTGGGTGGTCCACGCGAGATGAGCTCGGTGCTGGGGTGCGGGCTGTCCCACCGTGGCCTCCTGAGCCCGAGCGGACACGCGTGGGCCCTCTCCGAGGGCCGGCAGGGCCGCAGTCTGGGCCCTCCTGCGTTCCTGGGCGCCTCCGAGGTTCCCCCCACCTCCCTTGGATCCCCGGGTCATACAAACATTCTCTGAGGACAGTTCGAGCCCACGGCAGCGTCCTCCTCTGGCTCTCTGGCTCCCTGGCTCATGCATGTGCAGACCAGGACTCCCTGTGCTAAGAGCTGGTAGGGCGGGGCTGTTCCTAGGGGCTCCTGCTGGGACACACCTACTCCTGACGCGCACTGGGTGGTCCACGCGACATGAGCTCGGTGCTGGGGTACTGCTGTCGCACCGTGGCCTCCTGAGCCCGAGCGGACACGCGTGGGCCCTCTCCGAGGGCCGGCGGGGCCGGAGTCTGGGCCCTCCTGCGTTCCTGGGCGCCTCCGAGGTTCCCCCCACCTCCCTTGGGCCGGGCCGGGACGAGGCGCAGCCCCAGGAACCCTGTGCCACCTGGCTGGCCCGTGGAGGCCCCGCCCACGGGCAGGGCAGCAAGCTCCAGAGCCCCACGGCCGCTGCGCCCGACCCTGCAGCCTGCTGGCCGGCTGGAGCCACAGACACGGCAGGTCTCCCCCGGCCAAGCCAAGAGTTGGCAGCGCGCTCCCCAAAAGCCTCCGCTGGCAGTTCCGGGAGGATGCAACTGGCTGCCCCTGGCTGGCTCCCTCCCGCTGGTCGGGCAATGCAAAGCCAAACCCACTTCTGCCCCCTAGGGTTCCTGGCCTCCAGGACGAGATTGAGCTTAGGAATCGGAGCGGGCGGGCCCCCTTTGGCTTCCGTCTGCCCTTCGCCCGCCCGCCCGCGGAGCCTGCCGCAGCCAGCCCTGGCTCTAGGAGGCTGGCCAGCAGGCACTGCCAACTGGCCCCAGGTGCTAGCTAGAGGCAGCGGCAAGCCTCGGGAGCACACCTGCGGGCGCCCCCAGCCCGCACCAGCATTCTCTGAGGGAAGAGGAGCCCCAGGCCTCATCTGCCTCTGGCTGGCGGGCTCGCCGGCTCGCGCGTGAAAAGTCCAGGACTCCTCACAGGAAAGGCTTGTCTAGGGAGGGGCCGTTCCCGGGGTGGGGGGCGGCTGCTGCTGGGACACACCTACTCCTGACGCCCACTGGGTGGTCCACGCGAGATGAGCTCGGTGCTGGGGTACGGGCTGTCCCGCCGTGGCCTCCTGAGCCCGAGCGGACACGCGTGGGCCCTCTGCGAGGGCCGGCAGGGCCGCAGTCTGGGCCCTCCTGCATTCCTGACCGCCTCTGAGGTTCCCCCCACCTCCCTTGGATCCCCGGGTCATACAAACATTCTCTGAGGACAGTTCGAGCCCACGGCAGCGTCCTCCTCTGGCTCCCTGGCTCCCTGGCTCATGCATGTGCAGACCAGGACTCCCTGTGCTAAGAGCTGGTAGGGCGGGGCTGTTCCTAGGGGCTCCTGCTGGGACACACCTACTCCTGACGCGCACTGGGTGGTCCACGCGACATGAGCTCGGTGCTGGGGTACTGGCTGTCCCGCCGTGGCCTCCTGAGCCCGAGCGGACACGCGTGGGCCCTCTGCGAGGGCCGGCAGGGCCGCAGTCTGGGCCCTCCTGCGTTCCTGGGCGCCTCCGAGGTTCCCCGCACCTCTCTTGGGCCGGGCCGGGACGAGGCGCAGCCCCAGGAACCCTGTGCCACCTGGCTGGCCCGTGGAGGCCCCGCCCACGGGCAGGGCAGCAAGCTCCAGAGCCCCACGGCCGCTGCGCCCGACCCTGCAGCCTGCTGGCCGGCTGGAGCCACAGACACGGCAGGTCTCCCCCGGCCAAGCCAAGAGTTGGCAGCGCGCTCCCCAAAAGCCTCCGCTGGCAGTTCCGGGAGGATGCAACTGGCTGCCCCTGGCTGGCTCCCTCCCGCTGGTCGGGCAATGCAAAGCCAAACCCACTTCTGCCCCCTAGGGTTCCTGGCCTCCAGGACGAGATTGAGCTTAGGAATCGGAGCGGGCGGGCCCCCTTTGGCTTCCGTCTGCCCTTCGCCCGCCCGCCCGCGGAGCCTGCCGCAGCCAGCCCTGGCTCTAGGAGGCTGGCCAGCAGGCACTGCCAACTGGCCCCAGGTGCTAGCTAGAGGCAGCGGCAGGCCTCGGGAGCACACCTGCGGGCGCCCCCAGGCCGCACAAGCATTCTCGGAGGGAAGAGGAGCCCCAGGCAGCAGCTCCTTCCATCTCGCGCATGCGCAGTCCAGGACTCCCCACAGGAAAGGCTTGTCTAGGGAGGGGCCGTTCCCGGGGTGGGGGGCGGCTGCTGCTGGGACACACCTACTCCTGACGCCCACTGGGTGGTCCACGCGAGATGAGCTCGGTGCTGGGGTGCGGGCTGTCCCGCCGTGGCCTCCTGAGCCCGAGCGGACACGCGTGGGCCCTCTGCGAGGGCCGGCAGGGCCGCAGTCTGGGCCCTCCTGCGTTCCTGGGCGCCTCCGAGGTTCCCCCCACCTCCCTTGGATCCCCGGGTCATACAAACATTCTCTGAGGACAGTTCGAGCCCACGGCAGCGTCCTCCTCTGGCTCCCTGGCTCATGCATGTGCAGACCAGGACTCCCTGTGCTAAGAGCTGGTAGGGCGGGGCTGTTCCTAGGGGCTCCTGCTGGGACACACCTACTCCTGACGCGCACTGGGTGGTCCACGCGACATGAGCTCGGTGCTGGGGTACTGCTGTCGCACCGTGGCCTCCTGAGCCCGAGCGGACACGCGTGGGCCCTCTCTGAGGGCCGGCGGGGCCGGAGTCTGGGCCCTCCTGCGTTCCTGGGCGCCTCCGAGGTTCCCCCCACCTCCCTTGGGCCGGGCCGGGACGAGGCGCAGCCCCAGGAACCCTGTGCCACCTGGCTGGCCCGTGGAGGCCCCGCCCACGGGCAGGGCAGCAAGCTCCAGAGCCCCACGGCCGCTGCGCCTGACCCTGCAGCCTGCTGGCCGGCTGGAGCCACAGACACGGCAGGTCTCCCCCGGCCAAGCCAAGAGTTGGCAGCGCGCTCCCCAAAAGCCTCCGCTGGCAGTTCCCGGGAGGATGCAACTGGCTGCCCCTGGCTGGCTCCCTCCCGCTGGTCGGCCAATGCAAAGCCAGACCCACTTCTGCCCCCTGGGGTCCTGGCCTCCAGGGCGTGCTTAGGAGCGGAGCGGGCGGGCCCCCTTCGGCTTCTGTCTGCCCTTCGCCCGCCCGCCCCCCCGCCCGCCCGCCCCCCCGCCCGCGGAGCCTGCTGCAGCCAGCCCTGGCTCTAGGAGGCTGGCCAGCCGGCACTGCCAACTGGCCCCAGGTGCTAGCTAGAGGCCGCGGCAGGCCTCGGAGCACACCTGCGGGCGCCCCCAGGCCGCACAAGCATTCTCTGAGGTAAGAGGAGCCCCAGGCATCATCTCCCTCTGGCTGGCGGGCTCGCCGGCTCCCGCGTGAAAAGTCCAGGACTCCTCACAGGAAAGGCTTGTCTAGGGAGGGGCCGTTCCCGGGGTGGGGGGCGGCTGCTGCTGGGACACACCTACTCCTGACGCCCACTGGGTGGTCCACGCGAGATGAGCTCGGTGCTGGGGTACTGGCTGTCCCACCGTGGCCTCCTGAGCCCGAGCAGACACGCGTGGGCCCTCTCCGAGGGCCGGCAGGGCCGGAGTCTGGGCCCTCCTGCGTTCCTGGGCGCCTCCGAGGTTCCCCCCACCTCCCTTGGATCCCCGGGTCATACCAACATTCTCTGAGGACAGTTAGAGCCCACGGCAGCGTCCTCCTCTGGCTGTCTGGCTCCCTGGCTCATGCATGTGCAGACCAGGACTCCCTGTGCTAAGAGCTGGTAGGGCAGGGCTGTTCCTAGGGGCTCCTGCTGGGACACACCTACTCCTGACGCGCACTGGGTGGTCCACGCGAGATGAGCTCGGTGCTGGGGTACTGGCTGTCCCACCGTGGCCTCCTGAGCCCGAGCAGACACGCGTGGGCCCTCTCCGAGGGCCGGCAGGGCCGGAGTCTGGGCCCTCCTGCGTTCCTGGGCGCCTCCGAGGTTCCCCCCACCTCCCTTGGATCCCCGGGTCATACCAACATTCTCTGAGGACAGTTAGAGCCCACGGCAGCGTCCTCCTCTGGCTGTCTGGCTCCCTGGCTCATGCATGTGCAGACCAGGACTCCCTGTGCTAAGAGCTGGTAGGGCAGGGCTGTTCCTAGGGGCTCCTGCTGGGACACACCTACTCCTGACGCGCACTGGGTGGTCCACGCGAGATGAGCTCGGTGCTGGGGTACTGGCTGTCCCACCGTGGCCTCCTGAGCCCGAGCAGACACGCGTGGGCCCTCTCCGAGGGCCGGCAGGGCCGCAGTCTGGGCCCTCTTGCGTTCCTGGGCGCCTCCGAGGTTCCCCCCACCTCCCTTGGGCCGGGCCGGGCCGGGCCGGGAGGAGGCGCAGCCCCAGGAACCCTGTGCCACCTGGCTGGCCCGTGGAGGCCCCGCCCACGGGCAGGGCAGCAAGCTCCAGAGCCCCACGGCCGCTGCGCCCGACCCTGTAGCCTGCTTGCCGGCTGGAGCCACAGAGACGGCAGGTCTCCCCCGGCCAAGCCAAGAGTTGGCAGCGCGCTCCCCAAAAGCCTCCGCTGGCAGTTCCCGGGAGGATGCAACTGGCTGCCCCTGGCTGGCTCCCTCCCGCTGGTCGGCCAATGCAAAGCCAGACCCACTTCTGCCCCCTGGGGTCCTGGCCTCCAGGGCGGGCGTGCTTCGGCTTCCGTCTGCCCTTCGCCCGCCCGCCCGCCCGCGGAGCCTGCTGCAGCCAGCCCTGGCTCTAGGAGGCTGGCCAGCCGGCACTGCCAACTGGCCCCAGGTGCTAGCTAGAGGCCGCGGCAGGCCTCGGAGCACACCTGCGGGCGCCCCCAGGCCGCACAAGCATTCTCTGAGGCAAGAGGAGCCCCAGGCCTCATCTCCCTCTGGCTGGCGGGCTCGCCGGCTCGCGCGTGCGCAGTCCAGGACTCCTCACAGGAAAGGCTTGTCTAGGGAGGGGCCGTTCCCGGGGTGGGGGGCAGCTGCTGCTGGGACACACCTACTCCTGACGCGCACTGGGTGGTCCACGCGAGATGAGCTCGGTGCTGGGGTACTGGCTGTCCCACCGTGGCCTCCTGAGCCCGAGCAGACACGCGTGGGCCCTCTCCGAGGGCCGGCAGGGCCGCAGTCTGGGCCCTCCTGCGTTCCTGGGCGCCTCCGAGGTTCCCCCCACCTCCCTTGGATCCCCGGGTCATACCAACATTCTCTGAGGACAGTTAGAGCCCACGGCAGCGTCCTCCTCTGGCTGTCTGGCTCCCTGGCTCATGCATGTGCAGACCAGGACTCCCTGTGCTAAGAGCTGGTAGGGCAGGGCTGTTCCTAGGGGCTCCTGCTGGGACACACCTACTCCTGACGCGCACTGGGTGGTCCACGCGAGATGAGCTCGGTGCTGGGGTACTGGCTGTCCCACCGTGGCCTCCTGAGCCCGAGCAGACACGCGTGGGCCCTCTCCGAGGGCCGGCAGGGCCGCAGTCTGGGCCCTCCTGCGTTCCTGGGCGCCTCCGAGGTTCCCCCCACCTCCCTTGGGCCGGGCCGGGACGAGGCGCAGCCCCAGGAACCCTGTGCCACCTGGCTGGCCAGTGGAGGCCCCGCCCACGGGCAGGGCAGCAAGCTCCAGAGCCCCACGGCCGCTGCGCCCGACCCTGCAGCCTGCTGGCCGGCTGGAGCCACAGAGACGGCAGGTCTCCCCCGGCCAAGCCAAGAGTTGGCAGCGCGCTCCCCAAAAGCCTCCGCTGGCAGTTCCCGGGAGGATGCAACTGGCTGCCCCTGGCTGGCTCCCTCCCGCTGGTCGGCCAATGCAAAGCCAGACCCACTTCTGCCCCCTGGGGTCCTGGCCTCCAGGGCGGGCGCGCTTCGCAGTGGAGCGGGCGGGCGGGCCCCCTTCGGCTTCCGTCTGCCCTTCGCCCGCCGGACCGCCCGCCCGCCCGCTCGCGGAGCCTGCTGCAGCCAGCCCTGGCTCTAGGAGGCTGGCCAGCCGGCACTGCCAACTGGCCCCAGGTGCTAGCTAGAGGCAGCGGCAGGCCTCGGAGCACACCTGCGGGCGCCCCCAGGCCGCACAAGCATTCTCTGAGGCAAGAGGAGCCCCAGGCATCATCTCCCTCTGGCTGGCGGGCTCGCCGGCTCGCGCGTGCGCAGTCCAGGACTCCTCACAGGAAAGGCTTGTCTAGGGAGGGGCCGTTCCCGGGGTGGGGGGCGGCTGCTGTGGGACACACCTACTCCTGATGCCCACTGGGTGGTCCACGCGAGATGAGCTCGGTGCTGGGGTACTGGCTGTCCCACCGTGGCCTCCTGAGCCCGAGCAGACACGCGTGGGCCCTCTCCGAGGGCCGGCAGGGCCGGAGTCTGGGCCCTCCTGCGTTCCTGGGCGCCTCCGAGGTTCCCCCCACCTCCCTTGGATCCCCGGGTCATACCAACATTCTCTGAGGACAGTTAGAGCCCACGGCAGCGTCCTCCTCTGGCTGTCTGGCTCCCTGGCTCATGCATGTGCAGACCAGGACTCCCTGTGCTAAGAGCTGGTAGGGCAGGGCTGTTCCTAGGGGCTCCTGCTGGGACACACCTACTCCTGACGCGCACTGGGTGGTCCACGCGAGATGAGCTCGGTGCTGGGGTACTGGCTGTCCCACCGTGGCCTCCTGAGCCCGAGCGGACACGCGTGGGCCCTCTCCGAGGGCCGGCAGGGCCGGAGTCTGGGCCCTCCTGCGTTCCTGGGCGCCTCCGAGGTTCCCCCCACCTCCCTTGGATCCCCGGGTCATACCAACATTCTCTGAGGACAGTTAGAGCCCACGGCAGCGTCCTCCTCTGGCTGTCTGGCTCCCTGGCTCATGCATGTGCAGACCAGGACTCCCTGTGCTAAGAGCTGGTAGGGCAGGGCTGTTCCTAGGGGCTCCTGCTGGGACACACCTACTCCTGACGCGCACTGGGTGGTCCACGCGAGATGAGCTCGGTGCTGGGGTACTGGCTGTCCCACCGTGGCCTCCTGAGCCCGAGCAGACACGCGTGGGCCCTCTCCGAGGGCCGGCAGGGCCGCAGTCTGGGCCCTCCTGCGTTCCTGGGCGCCTCCGAGGTTCCCCCCACCTCCCTTGGGCCGGGCCGGGACGAGGCGCAGCCCCAGGAACCCTGTGCCACCTGGCTGGCCAGTGGAGGCCCCGCCCACGGGCAGGGCAGCAAGCTCCAGAGCCCCACGGCCGCTGCGCCCGACCCTGCAGCCTGCTGGCCGGCTGGAGCCACAGAGACGGCAGGTCTCCCCCGGCCAAGCCAAGAGTTGGCAGCGCGCTCCCCAAAAGCCTCCGCTGGCAGTTCCCGGGAGGATGCAACTGGCTGCCCCTGGCTGGCTCCCTCCCGCTGGTCGGCCAATGCAAAGCCAGACCCACTTCTGCCCCCTGGGGTCCTGGCCTCCAGGGCGGGCGCGCTTCGCAGTGGAGCGGGCGGGCGGGCCCCCTTCGGCTTCCGTCTGCCCTTCGCCCGCCGGACCGCCCGCCCGCCCGCTCGCGGAGCCTGCTGCAGCCAGCCCTGGCTCTAGGAGGCTGGCCAGCCGGCACTGCCAACTGGCCCCAGGTGCTAGCTAGAGGCAGCGGCAGGCCTCGGAGCACACCTGCGGGCGCCCCCAGGCCGCACAAGCATTCTCTGAGGCAAGAGGAGCCCCAGGCATCATCTCCCTCTGGCTGGCGGGCTCGCCGGCTCGCGCGTGCGCAGTCCAGGACTCCTCACAGGAAAGGCTTGTCTAGGGAGGGGCCGTTCCCGGGGTGGGGGGCGGCTGCTGCTGGGACACACCTACTCCTGACGCCCACTGGGTGGTCCACGCGAGATGAGCTCGGTGCTGGGGTACTGGCTGTCCCACCGTGGCCTCCTGAGCCCGAGCAGACACGCGTGGGCCCTCTCCGAGGGCCGGCAGGGCCGCAGTCTGGGCCCTCCTGCGTTCCTGGGCGCCTCCGAGGTTCCCCCCACCTCCCTTGGATCCCCGGGTCATACCAACATTCTCTGAGGACAGTTAGAGCCCACGGCAGCGTCCTCCTCTGGCTGTCTGGCTCCCTGGCTCATGCATGTGCAGACCAGGACTCCCTGTGCTAAGAGCTGGTAGGGCAGGGCTGTTCCTAGGGGCTCCTGCTGGGACACACCTACTCCTGACGCACACTGGGTGGTCCACGCGAGATGAGCTCGGTGCTGGGGTACTGGCTGTCCCACCGTGGCCTCCTGAGCCCGAGCGGACACGCGTGGGCCCTCTCCGAGGGCCGGCAGGGCCGGAGTCTGGGCCCTCCTGCGTTCCTGGGCGCCTCCGAGGTTCCCCCCACCTCCCTTGGATCCCCGGGTCATACCAACATTCTCTGAGGACAGTTAGAGCCCACGGCAGCGTCCTCCTCTGGCTCCCTGGCTCCCTGGCTCATGCATGTGCAGACCAGGACTCCCTGTGCTAAGAGCTGGTAGGGCAGGGCTGTTCCTAGGGGCTCCTGCTGGGACACACCTACTCCTGACGCGCACTGGGTGGTCCACGCGAGATGAGCTCGGTGCTGGGGTACTGGCTGTCCCACCGTGGCCTCCTGAGCCCGAGCAGACACGCGTGGGCCCTCTCCGAGGGCCGGCAGGGCCGCAGTCTGGGCCCTCCTGCGTTCCTGGGCGCCTCCGAGGTTCCCCCCACCTCCCTTGGGCCGGGCCGGGACGAGGCGCAGCCCCAGGAACCCTGTGCCACCTGGCTGGCCAGTGGAGGCCCCGCCCACGGGCAGGGCAGCAAGCTCCAGAGCCCCACGGCCGCTGCGCCCGACCCTGCAGCCTGCTGGCCGGCTGGAGCCACAGAGACGGCAGGTCTCCCCCGGCCAAGCCAAGAGTTGGCAGCGCGCTCCCCAAAAGCCTCCGCTGGCAGTTCCCGGGAGGATGCAACTGGCTGCCCCTGGCTGGCTCCCTCCCGCTGGTCGGCCAATGCAAAGCCAGACCCACTTCTGCCCCCTGGGGTCCTGGCCTCCAGGGCGGGCGCGCTTCGGCTTCCCTCTGCCCTTCGCCCGCCCGCCCGCCCGCGGAGCCTGCTGCAGCCAGCCCTGGCTCTAGGAGGCTGGCCAGCCGGCACTGCCAACTGGCCCCAGGTGCTAGCTAGAGGCCGCGGCAGGCCTCGGAGCACACCTGCGGGCGCCCCCAGGCCGCACAAGCATTCTCTGAGGCAAGAGGAGCCCCAGGCCTCATCTCCCTCTGGCTGGCGGGCTCGCCGGCTCGCGCGTGCGCAGTCCAGGACTCCTCACAGGAAAGGCTTGTCTAGGGAGGGGCCGTTCCCGGGGTGGGGGGCGGCTGCTGCTGGGACACACCTACTCCTGACGCCCACTGGGTGGTCCACGCGAGATGAGCTCGGTGCTGGGGTACTGGCTGTCCCACCGTGGCCTCCTGAGCCCGAGCAGACACGGGTGGGCCCTCTCCGAGGGCCGGCAGGGCCGGAGTCTGGGCCCTCCTGCGTTCCTGGGCGCCTCCGAGGTTCCCCCCACCTCCCTTGGATCCCCGGGTCATACCAACATTCTCTGAGGACAGTTAGAGCCCACGGCAGCGTCCTCCTCTGGCTGTCTGGCTCCCTGGCTCATGCATGTGCAGACCAGGACTCCCTGTGCTAAGAGCTGGTAGGGCAGGGCTGTTCCTAGGGGCTCCTGCTGGGACACACCTACTCCTGACGCGCACTGGGTGGTCCACGCGAGATGAGCTCGGTGCTGGGGTACTGGCTGTCCCACCGTGGCCTCCTGAGCCCGAGCAGACACGCGTGGGCCCTCTCCGAGGGCCGGCAGGGCCGCAGTCTGGGCCCTCCTGCGTTCCTGGGCGCCTCCGAGGTTCCCCCCACCTCCCTTGGATCCCCGGGTCATACCAACATTCTCTGAGGACAGTTAGAGCCCACGGCAGCGTCCTCCTCTGGCTGTCTGGCTCCCTGGCTCATGCATGTGCAGACCAGGACTCCCTGTGCTAAGAGCTGGTAGGGCAGGGCTGTTCCTAGGGGCTCCTGCTGGGACACACCTACTCCTGACGCGCACTGGGTGGTCCACGCGAGATGAGCTCGGTGCTGGGGTACTGGCTGTCCCACCGTGGCCTCCTGAGCCCGAGCAGACACGCGTGGGCCCTCTCCGAGGGCCGGCAGGGCCGCAGTCTGGGCCCTCTTGCGTTCCTGGGCGCCTCCGAGGTTCCCCCCACCTCCCTTGGGCCGGGCCGGGCCGGGCCGGGAGGAGGCGCAGCCCCAGGAACCCTGTGCCACCTGGCTGGCCCGTGGAGGCCCCGCCCACGGGCAGGGCAGCAAGCTCCAGAGCCCCACGGCCGCTGCGCCCGACCCTGTAGCCTGCTGGCCGGCTGGAGCCACAGAGACGGCAGGTCTCCCCCGGCCAAGCCAAGAGTTGGCAGCGCGCTCCCCAAAAGCCTCCGCTGGCAGTTCCCGGGAGGATGCAACTGGCTGCCCCTGGCTGGCTCCCTCCCGCTGGTCGGCCAATGCAAAGCCAGACCCACTTCTGCCCCCTGGGGTCCTGGCCTCCAGGGCGGGCGCGCTTCGGCTTCCGTCTGCCCTTCGCCCGCCCGCCCGCCCGCGGAGCCTGCTGCAGCCAGCCCTGGCTCTAGGAGGCTGGCCAGCCGGCACTGCCAACTGGCCCCAGGTGCTAGCTAGAGGCCGCGGCAGGCCTCGGAGCACACCTGCGGGCGCCCCCAGGCCGCACAAGCATTCTCTGAGGCAAGAGGAGCCCCAGGCCTCATCTCCCTCTGGCTGGCGGGCTCGCCGGCTCGCGCGTGCGCAGTCCAGGACTCCTCACAGGAAAGGCTTGTCTAGGGAGGGGCCGTTCCCGGGGTGGGGGGCAGCTGCTGCTGGGACACACCTACTCCTGACGCCCACTGGGTGGTCCACGCGAGATGAGCTCGGTGCTGGGGTACTGGCTGTCCCACCGTGGCCTCCTGAGCCCGAGCAGACACGCGTGGGCCCTCTCCGAGGGCCGGCAGTGCCGGAGTCTGGGCCCTCCTGCGTTCCTGGGCGCCTCCGAGGTTCCCCCCACCTCCCTTGGATCCCCGGGTCATACCAACATTCTCTGAGGACAGTTAGAGCCCACGGCAGCGTCCTCCTCTGGCTGTCTGGCTCCCTGGCTCATGCATGTGCAGACCAGGACTCCCTGTGCTAAGAGCTGGTAGGGCAGGGCTGTTCCTAGGGGCTCCTGCTGGGACACACCTACTCCTGACGCGCACTGGGTGGTCCACGCGAGATGAGCTCGGTGCTGGGGTACTGGCTGTCCCACCGTGGCCTCCTGAGCCCGAGCAGACACGCGTGGGCCCTCTCCGAGGGCCGGCAGGGCCGGAGTCTGGGCCCTCCTGCGTTCCTGGGCGCCTCCGAGGTTCCCCCCACCTCCCTTGGATCCCCGGGTCATACCAACATTCTCTGAGGACAGTTAGAGCCCACGGCAGCGTCCTCCTCTGGCTGTCTGGCTCCCTGGCTCATGCATGTGCAGACCAGGACTCCCTGTGCTAAGAGCTGGTAGGGCAGGGCTGTTCCTAGGGGCTCCTGCTGGGACACACCTACTCCTGACGCGCACTGGGTGGTCCACGCGAGATGAGCTCGGTGCTGGGGTACTGGCTGTCCCACCGTGGCCTCCTGAGCCCGAGCAGACACGCGTGGGCCCTCTCCGAGGGCCGGCAGGGCCGCAGTCTGGGCCCTCCTGCGTTCCTGGGCGCCTCCGAGGTTCCCCCCACCTCCCTTGGGCCGGGCCGGGACGAGGCGCAGCCCCAGGAACCCTGTGCCACCTGGCTGGCCAGTGGAGGCCCCGCCCACGGGCAGGGCAGCAAGCTCCAGAGCCCCACGGCCGCTGCGCCCGACCCTGCAGCCTGCTGGCCGGCTGGAGCCACAGAGACGGCAGGTCTCCCCCGGCCAAGCCAAGAGTTGGCAGCGCGCTCCCCAAAAGCCTCCGCTGGCAGTTCCCGGGAGGATGCAACTGGCTGCCCCTGGCTGGCTCCCTCCCGCTGGTCGGCCAATGCAAAGCCAGACCCACTTCTGCCCCCTGGGGTCCTGGCCTCCAGGGCGGGCGCGCTTCGCAGTGGAGCGGGCGGGCGGGCCCCCTTCGGCTTCCGTCTGCCCTTCGCCCGCCGGACCGCCCGCCCGCCCGCTCGCGGAGCCTGCTGCAGCCAGCCCTGGCTCTAGGAGGCTGGCCAGCCGGCACTGCCAACTGGCCCCAGGTGCTAGCTAGAGGCAGCGGCAGGCCTCGGAGCACACCTGCGGGCGCCCCCAGGCCGCACAAGCATTCTCTGAGGCAAGAGGAGCCCCAGGCATCATCTCCCTCTGGCTGGCGGGCTCGCCGGCTCGCGCGTGCGCAGTCCAGGACTCCTCACAGGAAAGGCTTGTCTAGGGAGGGGCCGTTCCCGGGGTGGGGGGCGGCTGCTGCTGGGACACACCTACTCCTGACGCCCACTGGGTGGTCCACGCGAGATGAGCTCGGTGCTGGGGTACTGGCTGTCCCACCGTGGCCTCCTGAGCCCGAGCAGACACGCGTGGGCCCTCTCCGAGGGCCGGCAGGGCCGCAGTCTGGGCCCTCCTGCGTTCCCGGGCGCCTCCGAGGTTCCCCCCACCTCCCTTGGATCCCCGGGTCATACCAACATTCTCTGAGGACAGTTAGAGCCCACGGCAGCGTCCTCCTCTGGCTGTCTGGCTCCCTGGCTCATGCATGTGCAGACCAGGACTCCCTGTGCTAAGAGCTGGTAGGGCAGGGCTGTTCCTAGGGGCTCCTGCTGGGACACACCTACTCCTGACGCGCACTGGGTGGTCCACGCGAGATGAGCTCGGTGCTGGGGTACTGGCTGTCCCACCGTGGCCTCCTGAGCCCGAGCAGACACGCGTGGGCCCTCTCCGAGGGCCGGCAGGGCCGCAGTCTGGGCCCTCCTGCGTTCCTGGGCGCCTCCGAGGTTCCCCCCACCTCCCTTGGGCCGGGCCGGGACGAGGCGCAGCCCCAGGAACCCTGTGCCACCTGGCTGGCCAGTGGAGGCCCCGCCCACGGGCAGGGCAGCAAGCTCCAGAGTCCCACGGCCGCTGCGCCCGACCCTGCAGCCTGCTGGCCGGCTGGAGCCACAGAGACGGCAGGTCTCCCCCGGCCAAGCCAAGAGTTGGCAGCGCGCTCCCCAAAAGCCTCCGCTGGCAGTTCCCGGGAGGATGCAACTGGCTGCCCCTGGCTGGCTCCCTCCCGCTGGTCGGCCAATGCAAAGCCAGACCCACTTCTGCCCCCTGGGGTCCTGGCCTCCAGGGCGGGCGCGCTTCGCAGTGGAGCGGGCGGGCGGGCCCCCTTCGGCTTCCGTCTGCCCTTCGCCCGCCGGACCGCCCGCCCGCCCGCTCGCGGAGCCTGCTGCAGCCAGCCCTGGCTCTAGGAGGCTGGCCAGCCGGCACTGCCAACTGGCCCCAGGTGCTAGCTAGAGGCAGCGGCAGGCCTCGGAGCACACCTGCGGGCGCCCCCAGGCCGCACAAGCATTCTCTGAGGCAAGAGGAGCCCCAGGCATCATCTCCCTCTGGCTGGCGGGCTCGCCGGCTCGCGCGTGCGCAGTCCAGGACTCCTCACAGGAAAGGCTTGTCTAGGGAGGGGCCGTTCCCGGGGTGGGGGGCGGCTGCTGCTGGGACACACCTACTCCTGACGCCCACTGGGTGGTCCACGCGAGATGAGCTCGGTGCTGGGGTACTGGCTGTCCCACCGTGGCCTCCTGAGCCCGAGCAGACACGCGTGGGCCCTCTCCGAGGGCCGGCAGGGCCGCAGTCTGGGCCCTCCTGCGTTCCCGGGCGCCTCCGAGGTTCCCCCCACCTCCCTTGGATCCCCGGGTCATACCAACATTCTCTGAGGACAGTTAGAGCCCACGGCAGCGTCCTCCTCTGGCTGTCTGGCTCCCTGGCTCATGCATGTGCAGACCAGGACTCCCTGTGCTAAGAGCTGGTAGGGCAGGGCTGTTCCTAGGGGCTCCTGCTGGGACACACCTACTCCTGACGCGCACTGGGTGGTCCACGCGAGATGAGCTCGGTGCTGGGGTACTGGCTGTCCCACCGTGGCCTCCTGAGCCCGAGCAGACACGCGTGGGCCCTCTCCGAGGGCCGGCAGGGCCGCAGTCTGGGCCCTCCTGCGTTCCTGGGCGCCTCCGAGGTTCCCCCCACCTCCCTTGGGCCGGGCCGGGACGAGGCGCAGCCCCAGGAACCCTGTGCCACCTGGCTGGCCAGTGGAGGCCCCGCCCACGGGCAGGGCAGCAAGCTCCAGAGCCCCACGGCCGCTGCGCCCGACCCTGCAGCCTGCTGGCCGGCTGGAGCCACAGAGACGGCAGGTCTCCCCCGGCCAAGCCAAGAGTTGGCAGCGCGCTCCCCAAAAGCCTCCGCTGGCAGTTCCCGGGAGGATGCAACTGGCTGCCCCTGGCTGGCTCCCTCCCGCTGGTCGGCCAATGCAAAGCCAGACCCACTTCTGCCCCCTGGGGTCCTGGCCTCCAGGGCGGGCGCGCTTCGCAGTGGAGCGGGCGGGCGGGCCCCCTTCGGCTTCCGTCTGCCCTTCGCCCGCCGGACCGCCCGCCCGCCCGCTCGCGGAGCCTGCTGCAGCCAGCCCTGGCTCTAGGAGGCTGGCCAGCCGGCACTGCCAACTGGCCCCAGGTGCTAGCTAGAGGCAGCGGCAGGCCTCGGAGCACACCTGCGGGCGCCCCCAGGCCGCACAAGCATTCTCTGAGGCAAGAGGAGCCCCAGGCATCATCTCCCTCTGGCTGGCGGGCTCGCCGGCTCGCGCGTGCGCAGTCCAGGACTCCTCACAGGAAAGGCTTGTCTAGGGAGGGGCCGTTCCCGGGGTGGGGGGCGGCTGCTGCTGGGACACACCTACTCCTGACGCCCACTGGGTGGTCCACGCGAGATGAGCTCGGTGCTGGGGTACTGGCTGTCCCACCGTGGCCTCCTGAGCCCGAGCAGACACGCGTGGGCCCTCTCCGAGGGCCGGCAGGGCCGCAGTCTGGGCCCTCCTGCGTTCCCGGGCGCCTCCGAGGTTCCCCCCACCTCCCTTGGATCCCCGGGTCATACCAACATTCTCTGAGGACAGTTAGAGCCCACGGCAGCGTCCTCCTCTGGCTGTCTGGCTCCCTGGCTCATGCATGTGCAGACCAGGACTCCCTGTGCTAAGAGCTGGTAGGGCAGGGCTGTTCCTAGGGGCTCCTGCTGGGACACACCTACTCCTGACGCGCACTGGGTGGTCCACGCGAGATGAGCTCGGTGCTGGGGTACTGGCTGTCCCACCGTGGCCTCCTGAGCCCGAGCAGACACGCGTGGGCCCTCTCCGAGGGCCGGCAGGGCCGCAGTCTGGGCCCTCCTGCGTTCCTGGGCGCCTCCGAGGTTCCCCCCACCTCCCTTGGGCCGGGCCGGGACGAGGCGCAGCCCCAGGAACCCTGTGCCACCTGGCTGGCCAGTGGAGGCCCCGCCCATGGGCAGGGCAGCAAGCTCCAGAGCCCCACGGCCGCTGCGCCCGACCCTGCAGCCTGCTGGCCGGCTGGAGCCACAGAGACGGCAGGTCTCCCCCGGCCAAGCCAAGAGTTGGCAGCGCGCTCCCCAAAAGCCTCCGCTGGCAGTTCCCGGGAGGATGCAACTGGCTGCCCCTGGCTGGCTCCCTCCCGCTGGTCGGCCAATGCAAAGCCAGACCCACTTCTGCCCCCTGGGGTCCTGGCCTCCAGGGCGGGCGCGCTTCGCAGTGGAGCGGGCGGGCGGGCCCCCTTCGGCTTCCGTCTGCCCTTCGCCCGCCGGACCGCCCGCCCGCCCGCCCACGGAGCCTGCTGCAGCCAGCCCTGGCTCTAGGAGGCTGGCCAGCCGGCACTGCCAACTGGCCCCAGGTGCTAGCTAGAGGCAGCGGCAGGCCTCGGAGCACACCTGCGGGCGCCCCCAGGCCGCACAAGCATTCTCTGAGGCAAGAGGAGCCCCAGGCATCATCTCCCTCTGGCTGGCGGGCTCGCTGGCTCGCGCGTGCGCAGTCCAGGACTCCTCACAGGGAAGGCTTGTCTAGGGAGGGGCCGTTCCCGGGGTGGGGGGCGGCTGCTGCTGGGACACACCTACTCCTGACGCGCACTGGGTGGTCCACGCGAGATGAGCTCGGTGCTGGGGTACTGGCTGTCCCACCGTGGCCTCCTGAGCCCGAGCAGACACGCGTGGGCCCTCTCCGAGGGCCGGCAGGGCCGCAGTCTGGGCCCTCCTGCGTTCCTGGGCGCCTCCGAGGTTCCCCCCACCTCCCTTGGATCCCCGGGTCATACCAACATTCTCTGAGGACAGTTAGAGCCCACGGCAGCGTCCTCCTCTGGCTGTCTGGCTCCCTGGCTCATGCATGTGCAGACCAGGACTCCCTGTGCTAAGAGCTGGTAGGGCAGGGCTGTTCCTAGGGGCTCCTGCTGGGACACACCTACTCCTGACGCGCACTGGGTGGTCCACGCGAGATGAGCTCGGTGCTGGGGTACTGGCTGTCCCACCGTGGCCTCCTGAGCCCGAGCAGACACGCGTGGGCCCTCTCCGAGGGCCGGCAGGGCCGCAGTCTGGGCCCTCTTGCGTTCCTGGGCGCCTCCGAGGTTCCCCCCACCTCCCTTGGGCCGGGCCGGGCCGGGCCGGGAGGAGGCGCAGCCCCAGGAACCCTGTGCCACCTGGCTGGCCCGTGGAGGCCCCGCCCACGGGCAGGGCAGCAAGCTCCAGAGCCCCACGGCCGCTGCGCCCGACCCTGTAGCCTGCTGGCCGGCTGGAGCCACAGAGACGGCAGGTCTCCCCCGGCCAAGCCAAGAGTTGGCAGCGCGCTCCCCAAAAGCCTCCGCTGGCAGTTCCCGGGAGGATGCAACTGGCTGCCCCTGGCTGGCTCCCTCCCGCTGGTCGGCCAATGCAAAGCCAGACCCACTTCTGCCCCCTGGGGTCCTGGCCTCCAGGGCGGGCGCGCTTCGCAGTGGAGCGGGCGGGCGGGTCCCCTTCGGCTTCCGTCTGCCCTTCGCCCGCCGGACCGCCCGACCGCCCGCCCGCGGAGCCTGCTGCAGCCAGCCCTGGCTCTAGGAGGCTGGCCAGCCGGCACTGCCAACTGGCCCCAGGTGCTAGCTAGAGGCCGCGGCAGGCCTCGGAGCACACCTGCGGGCGCCCCCAGGCCGCACAAGCATTCTCTGAGGTAAGAGGAGCCCCAGGCATCATCTCCCTCTGGCTGGCGGGCTCGCCGGCTCCCGCGTGAAAAGTCCAGGACTCCTCACAGGAAAGGCTTGTCTAGGGAGGGGCCGTTCCCGGGGTGGGGGGCGGCTGCTGCTGGGACACACCTACTCCTGACGCCCACTGGGTGGTCCACGCGAGATGAGCTCGGTGCTGGGGTACTGGCTGTCCCACCGTGGCCTCCTGAGCCCGAGCAGACACGCGTGGGCCCTCTCCGAGGGCCGGCAGGGCCGCAGTCTGGGCCCTCCTGCGTTCCTGGGCGCCTCCGAGGTTCCCCCCACCTCCCTTGGATCCCCGGGTCATACCAACATTCTCTGAGGACAGTTAGAGCCCACGGCAGCGTCCTCCTCTGGCTGTCTGGCTCCCTGGCTCATGCATGTGCAGACCAGGACTCCCTGTGCTAAGAGCTGGTAGGGCAGGGCTGTTCCTAGGGGCTCCTGCTGGGACACACCTACTCCTGACGCGCACTGGGTGGTCCACGCGAGATGAGCTCGGTGCTGGGGTACTGGCTGTCCCACCGTGGCCTCCTGAGCCCGAGCAGACACGCGTGGGCCCTCTCCGAGGGCCGGCAGGGCCGCAGTCTGGGCCCTCCTGCGTTCCTGGGCGCCTCCGAGGTTCCCCCCACCTCCCTTGGATCCCCGGGTCATACCAACATTCTCTGAGGACAGTTAGAGCCCACGGCAGCGTCCTCCTCTGGCTGTCTGGCTCCCTGGCTCATGCATGTGCAGACCAGGACTCCCTGTGCTAAGAGCTGGTAGGGCAGGGCTGTTCCTAGGGGCTCCTGCTGGGACACACCTACTCCTGACGCGCACTGGGTGGTCCACGCGAGATGAGCTCGGTGCTGGGGTACTGGCTGTCCCACCGTGGCCTCCTGAGCCCGAGCAGACACGCGTGGGCCCTCTCCGAGTGCCGGCAGGGCCGCAGTCTGGGCCCTCTTGCGTTCCTGGGCGCCTCCGAGGTTCCCCCCACCTCCCTTGGGCCGGGCCGGGCCGGGCCGGGAGGAGGCGCAGCCCCAGGAACCCTGTGCCACCTGGCTGGCCCGTGGAGGCCCCGCCCACGGGCAGGGCAGCAAGCTCCAGAGCCCCACGGCCGCTGCGCCCGACCCTGTAGCCTGCTGGCCGGCTGGAGCCACAGAGACGGCAGGTCTCCCCCGGCCAAGCCAAGAGTTGGCAGCGCGCTCCCCAAAAGCCTCCGCTGGCAGTTCCCGGGAGGATGCAACTGGCTGCCCCTGGCTGGCTCCCTCCCGCTGGTCGGCCAATGCAAAGCCAGACCCACTTCTGCCCCCTGGGGTCCTGGCCTCCAGGGCGGGCGCGCTTCGGAGCGGAGCGGGCGGGCCCCCTTCCGCTTCTGTCTGCCCTTCGCCCGCCCGCCCGCGGAGCCTGCCGCAGCCAGCCCTGGCTCTAGGAGGCTGGCCAGCAGGCACTGCCAACTGGCCCCAGGTGCTAGCTAGAGGCAGCGGCAGGCCTCGGGAGCACACCTGCGGGCGCCCCCAGGCCGCACAAGCATTCTCGGAGGGAAGAGGAGCCCCAGGCAGCAGCTCCTTCCATCTCGCGCATGCGCAGTCCAGGACTCCCCACAGGAAAGGCTTGTCTAGGGAGGGGCCGTTCCCGGGGTGGGGGGCGGCTGCTACTGGGACACACCTACTCCTGACGCCCACTGGGTGGTCCACGCGAGATGAGCTCGGTGCTGGGGTGCGGGCTGTCCCGCCGTGGCCTCCTGAGCCCGAGCGGACACGCGTGGGCCCTCTGCGAGGGCCGGCAGGGCCGCAGTCTGGGCCCTCCTGCGTTCCTGGGCGCCTCCGAGGTTCCCCCCACCTCCCTTGGATCCCCGGGTCATACAAACATTCTCTGAGGACAGTTCGAGCCCACGGCAGCGTCCTCCTCTGGCTCCCTGGCTCATGCATGTGCAGACCAGGACTCCCTGTGCTAAGAGCTGGTAGGGCGGGGCTGTTCCTAGGGGCTCCTGCTGGGACACACCTACTCCTGACGCGCACTGGGTGGTCCACGCGACATGAGCTCGGTGCTGGGGTACTGCTGTCGCACCGTGGCCTCCTGAGCCCGAGCGGACACGCGTGGGCCCTCTCTGAGGGCCGGCGGGGCCGGAGTCTGGGCCCTCCTGCGTTCCTGGGCGCCTCCGAGGTTCCCCCCACCTCCCTTGGGCCGGGCCGGGACGAGGCGCAGCCCCAGGAACCCTGTGCCACCTGGCTGGCCCGTGGAGGCCCCGCCCACGGGCAGGGCAGCAAGCTCCAGAGCCCCACGGCCGCTGCGCCTGACCCTGCAGCCTGCTGGCCGGCTGGAGCCACAGACACGGCAGGTCTCCCCCGGCCAAGCCAAGAGTTGGCAGCGCGCTCCCCAAAAGCCTCCGCTGGCAGTTCCCGGGAGGATGCAACTGGCTGCCCCTGGCTGGCTCCCTCCCGCTGGTCGGCCAATGCAAAGCCAGACCCACTTCTGCCCCCTGGGGTCCTGGCCTCCAGGGCGTGCTTAGGAGCAGAGCGGGCGGGCCCCCTTCGGCTTCTCTCTGCCCTTCGCCCGCCCGCACGCCCGCCCGCCCGCCCCCCCGCCCGCGGAGCCTGCTGCAGCCAGCCCTGGCTCTAGGAGGCTGGCCAGCCGGCACTGCCAACTGGCCCCAGGTGCTAGCTAGAGGCAGCGGCAAGCCTCGGGAGCACACCTGCGGGCGCCCCCAGCCCGCACCAGCATTCTCTGAGGGAAGAGGAGCCCCAGGCCTCATCTGCCTCTGGCTGGCGGGCTCGCCGACTCGCGCGTGCGCAGTCCAGGACTCCTCACAGGAAAGGCTTGTCTAGGGAGGGGCCGTTCCCGGGGTGGGGGGCGGCTGCTGCTGGGACACACCTACTCCTGACGCCCACTGGGTGGTCCACGCAAGATGAGCTCGGTGCTGGGGTGCGGGCTGTCCCGCCGTGGCCTCCTGAGCCCGAGCGGACACGCGTGGGCCCTCTCCGAGGGCCGGCAGGGCCGCAGTCTGGGCCCTCCTGCGTTCCTGGGCGCCTCCGAGGTTCCCCCCACCTCCCTTGGATCCCCGGGTCATACAAACATTCTCTGAGGACAGTTCGAGCCCACGGCAGCGTCCTCCTCTGGCTCCCTGGCTCCCTGGCTCATGCATGTGCAGACCAGGACTCCCTGTGCTAAGAGCTGGTAGGGCGGGGCTGTTCCTAGGGGCTCCTGCTGGGACACACCTACTCCTGACGCGCACTGGGTGGTCCACGCGACATGAGCTCGGTGCTGGGGTACTGCTGTCGCACCGTGGCCTCCTGAGCCCGAGCGGACACGCGTGGGCCCTCTCCGAGGGCCGGCGGGGCCGTTGTCTGGGCCCTCCTGCGTTCCTGGGCGCCTCCGAGGTTCCCCCCACCTCCCTTGGGCCGGGCCGGGACGAGGCGCAGCCCCAGGAACCCTGTGCCACCTGGCTGGCCCGTGGAGGCCCCGCCCACGGGCAGGGCAGCAAGCTCCAGAGCCCCACGGCCGCTGCGCCCGACCCTGCAGCCTGCTGGCCGGCTGGAGCCACAGAGACGGCAGGTCTCCCCCGGCCAAGCCAAGAGTTGGCAGCGCGCTCCCCAAAAGCCTCCGCTGGCAGTTCCGGGAGGATGCAACTGGCTGCCCCTGGCTGGCTCCCTCCCGCTGGTCGGGCAATGCAAAGCCAAACCCACTTCTGCCCCCTAGGGTTCCTGGCCTCCAGGACGAGATTGAGCTTAGGAATCGGAGCGGGCGGGCCCCCTTTGGCTTCCGTCTGCCCTTCGCCCGCCCGCCCGCGGAGCCTGCCGCAGCCAGCCCTGGCTCTAGGAGGCTGGCCAGCAGGCACTGCCAACTGGCCCCAGGTGCTAGCTAGAGGCAGCGGCAGGCCTCGGGAGCACACCTGCGGGCGCCCCCAGGCCGCACAAGCATTCTCGGAGGGAAGAGGAGCCCCAGGCAGCAGCTCCTTCCATCTCGCGCATGCGCAGTCCAGGACTCCCCACAGGAAAGGCTTGTCTAGGGAGGGGCCGTTCCCGGGGTGGGGGGCGGCTGCTGCTGGGACACACCTACTCCTGACGCCCACTGGGTGGTCCACGCGAGATGAGCTCGGTGCTGGGGTGCGGGCTGTCCCGCCGTGGCCTCCTGAGCCCGAGCGGACACGCGTGGGCCCTCTCCGAGGGCCGGCAGGGCCGCAGTCTGGGCCCTCCTGCGTTCCTGGGCGCCTCCGAGGTTCCCCCCACCTCCCTTGGATCCCCGGGTCATACAAACATTCTCTGAGGACAGTTCGAGCCCACGGCAGCGTCCTCCTCTGGCTCTCTGGCTCCCTGGCTCATGCATGTGCAGACCAGGACTCCCTGTGCTAAGAGCTGGTAGGGCGGGGCTGTTCCTAGGGGCTCCTGCTGGGACACACCTACTCCTGACGCGCACTGGGTGGTCCACGCGACAGGAGCTCGGTGCTGGGGTACTGCTGTCGCACCGTGGCCTCCTGAGCCCGAGCGGACACGCGTGGGCCCTCTCCGAGGGCCGGCGGGGCCGTTGTCTGGGCCCTCCTGCGTTCCTGGGCGCCTCCGAGGTTCCCCCCACCTCCCTTGGGCCGGGCCGGGACGAGGCGCAGCCCCAGGAACCCTGTGCCACCTGGCTGGCCCGTGGAGGCCCCGCCCACGGGCAGGGCAGCAAGCTCCAGAGCCCCACGGCCGCTGCGCCCGACCCTGCAGCCTGCTGGCCGGCTGGAGCCACAGACACGGCAGGTCTCCCCCGGCCAAGCCAAGAGTTGGCAGCGCGCTCCCCAAAAGCCTCCGCTGGCAGTTCCGGGAGGATGCAACTGGCTGCCCCTGGCTGGCTCCCTCCCGCTGGTCGGGCAATGCAAAGCCAAACCCACTTCTGCCCCCTAGGGTTCCTGGCCTCCAGGACGAGATTGAGCTTAGGAATCGGAGCGGGCGGGCCCCCTTTGGCTTCCGTCTGCCCTTCGCCCGCCCGCCCGCGGAGCCTGCCGCAGCCAGCCCTGGCTCTAGGAGGCTGGCCAGCAGGCACTGCCAACTGGCCCCAGGTGCTAGCTAGAGGCAGCGGCAGGCCTCGGGAGCACACCTGCGGGCGCCCCCAGGCCGCACAAGCATTCTCGGAGGGAAGAGGAGCCCCAGGCAGCAGCTCCTTCCATCTCGCGCATGCGCAGTCCAGGACTCCCCACAGGAAAGGCTTGTCTAGGGAGGGGCCGTGCCCGGGGTGGGGGGCGGCTGCTGCTGGGACACACCTACTCCTGACGCCCACTGGGTGGTCCACGCGAGATGAGCTCGGTGCTGGGGTGCGGGCTGTCCCGCCGTGGCCTCCTGAGCCCGAGCGGACACGCGTGGGCCCTCTCCGAGGGCCGGCAGGGCCGCAGTCTGGGCCCTCCTGCGTTCCTGGGCGCCTCCGAGGTTCCCCCCACCTCCCTTGGATCCCCGGGTCATACAAACATTCTCTGAGGACAGTTCGAGCCCACGGCAGCGTCCTCCTCTGGCTCTCTGGCTCCCTGGCTCATGCATGTGCAGACCAGGACTCCCTGTGCTAAGAGCTGGTAGGGCGGGGCTGTTCCTAGGGGCTCCTGCTGGGACACACCTACTCCTGACGCCCACTGGGTGGTCCACGTGACAGGAGCTCGGTGCTGGGGTACTGCTGTCGCACCGTGGCCTCCTGAGCCCGAGCGGACACGCGTGGGCCCTCTCTGAGGGCCGGCGGGGCCGGAGTCTGGGCCCTCCTGCGTTCCTGGGCGCCTCCGAGGTTTCCCCCACCTCCCTTGGATCCCCGGGTCATACCAACATTCTCTGAGGACAGTTAGAGCCCACGGCAGCGTCCTCCTCTGGCTGTCTGGCTCCCTGGCTCATGCATGTGCAGACCAGGACTCCCTGTGCTAAGAGCTGGTAGGGCAGGGCTGTTCCTAGGGGCTCCTGCTGGGACACACCTACTCCTGACGCGCACTGGGTGGTCCACGCGAGATGAGCTCGGTGCTGGGGTACTGGCTGTCCCACCGTGGCCTCCTGAGCCCGAGCAGACACGCGTGGGCCCTCTCCGAGGGCCGGCAGGGCCGGAGTCTGGGCCCTCCTGCGTTCCTGGGCGCCTCCGAGGTTCCCCCCACCTCCCTTGGATCCCCGGGTCATACAAACATTCTCTGAGGACAGTTCGAGCCCACGGCAGCGTCCTGCTCTGGCTCCCTGGCTCATGCATGTGCAGACCAGGACTCCCTGTGCTAAGAGCTGGTAGGGCGGGGCTGTTCCTAGGGGCTCCTGCTGGGACACACCTACTCCTGACGCGCACTGGGTGGTCCACGCGAGATGAGCTCGGTGCTGGGGTACGGGCTGTCCCGCCGTGGCCTCCTGAGCCCGAGCGGACACGCGTGGGCCCTCTGCGAGGGCCGGCAGAGCCGCAGTCTGGGCCCTCCTGCGTTCCTGGGCGCCTCCGAGGTTCCCCGCACCTCCCTTGGGCCGGGCCGGGACGAGGCGCAGCCCCAGGAACCCTGTGCCACCTGGCTGGCCCGTGGAGGCCCCGCCCACGGGCAGGGCAGCAAGCTCCAGAGCCCCACGGCCGCTGCGCCCGACCCTGCAGCCTGCTGGCCGGCTGGAGCCACAGACACGGCAGGTCTCCCCCGGCCAAGCCAAGAGTTGGCAGCGCGCTCCCCAAAAGCCTCCGCTGGCAGTTCCCGGGAGGATGCAACTGGCTGCCCCTGGCTGGCTCCCTCCCGCTGGTCGGGCAATGCAAAGCCAGACCCACTTCTGCCCCCTGGGGTCCTGGCCTCCAGGGCGGGCGCGCTTCGCAGCGGAGCGGGCGGGCGGGCCCCCTTCGGCTTCCGTCTGCCCTTCGCCCGCCGGACCGCCCGCCCGCCCGCTCGCGGAGCCTGCTGCAGCCAGCCCTGGCTCTAGGAGGCTGGCCAGCCGGCACTGCCAACTGGCCCCAGGTGCTAGCTAGAGGCCGCGGCAGGCCTCGGAGCACACCTGCGGGCGCCCCCAGGCCGCACAAGCATTCTCTGAGGCAAGAGGAGCCCCAGGCATCATCTCCCTCTGGCTGGCGGGCTCGCCGGCTCGCGCGTGCGCAGTCCAGGACTCCTCACAGGAAAGGCTTGTCTAGGGAGGGGCCGTTCCCGGGGTGGGGGGCAGCTGCTGCTGGGACACACCTACTCCTGACGCCCACTGGGTGGTCCACGCGAGATGAGCTCGGTGCTGGGGTACTGGCTGTCCCACCGTGGCCTCCTGAGCCCGAGCAGACACGCGTGGGCCCTCTCCGAGGGCCGGCAGGGCCGGAGTCTGGGCCCTCCTGCGTTCCTGGGCGCCTCCGAGGTTCCCCCCACCTCCCTTGGATCCCCGGGTCATACCAACATTCTCTGAGGACAGTTAGAGCCCACGGCAGCGTCCTCCTCTGGCTGTCTGGCTCCCTGGCTCATGCATGTGCAGACCAGGACTCCCTGTGCTAAGAGCTGGTAGGGCAGGGCTGTTCCTAGGGGCTCCTGCTGGGACACACCTACTCCTGACGCGCACTGGGTGGTCCACGCGAGATGAGCTCGGTGCTGGGGTACTGGCTGTCCCACCGTGGCCTCCTGAGCCCGAGCAGACACGCGTGGGCCCTCTCCGAGGGCCGGCAGGGCCGCAGTCTGGGCCCTCCTGCGTTCCTGGGCGCCTCCGAGGTTCCCCCCACCTCCCTTGGATCCCCGGGTCATACCAACATTCTCTGAGGACAGTTAGAGCCCACGGCAGCGTCCTCCTCTGGCTCCCTGGCTCCCTGGCTCATGCATGTGCAGACCAGGACTCCCTGTGCTAAGAGCTGGTAGGGCAGGGCTGTTCCTAGGGGCTCCTGCTGGGACACACCTACTCCTGACGCCCACTGGGTGGTCCACGCGAGATGAGCTCGGTGCTGGGGTACTGGCTGTCCCACCGTGGCCTCCTGAGCCCGAGCAGACACGCGTGGGCCCTCTCCGAGGGCCGGCAGGGCCGCAGTCTGGGCCCTCCTGCGTTCCTGGGCGCCTCCGAGGTTCCCCCCACCTCCCTTGGATCCCCGGGTCATACCAACATTCTCTGAGGACAGTTAGAGCCCACGGCAGCGTCCTCCTCTGGCTGTCTGGCTCCCTGGCTCATGCATGTGCAGACCAGGACTCCCTGTGCTAAGAGCTGGTAGGGCAGGGCTGTTCCTAGGGGCTCCTGCTGGGACACACCTACTCCTGACGCGCACTGGGTGGTCCACGCGAGATGAGCTCGGTGCTGGGGTACTGGCTGTCCCACCGTGGCCTCCTGAGCCCGAGCAGACACGCGTGGGCCCTCTCCGAGGGCCGGCAGGGCCGCAGTCTGGGCCCTCCTGCGTTCCTGGGCGCCTCCGAGGTTCCCCCCACCTCCCTTGGATCCCCGGGTCATACCAACATTCTCTGAGGACAGTTAGAGCCCACGGCAGCGTCCTCCTCTGGCTCCCTGGCTCCCTGGCTCATGCATGTGCAGACCAGGACTCCCTGTGCTAAGAGCTGGTAGGGCAGGGCTGTTCCTAGGGGCTCCTGCTGGGACACACCTACTCCTGACGCGCACTGGGTGGTCCACGCGAGATGAGCTCGGTGCTGGGGTACTGGCTGTCCCACCGTGGCCTCCTGAGCCCGAGCAGACACGCGTGGGCCCTCTCCGAGGGCCGGCAGGGCCGCAGTCTGGGCCCTCTTGCTTTCCTGGGCGCCTCCGAGGTTCCCTCCACCTCCCTTGGGCCGGGCCGGGCCGGGACGAGGCGCAGCCCCAGGAACCCTGTGCCACCTGGCTGGCCCGTGGAGGCCCCGCCCACGGGCAGGGCAGCAAGCTCCAGAGCCCCACGGCCGCTGCGCCCGACCCTGCAGCCTGCTGGCCGGCTGGAGCCACAGAGACGGCAGGTCTCCCCCGGCCAAGCCAAGAGTTGGCAGCGCGCTCCCCAAAAGCCTCCGCTGGCAGTTCCCGGGAGGATGCAACTGGCTGCCCCTGGCTGGCTCCCTCCCGCTGGTCGGCCAATGCAAAGCCAGACCCACTTCTGCCCCCTGGGGTCCTGGCCTCCAGGGCGGGCGCGCTTCGCAGCGGAGCGGGCGGGCGGGCCCCCTTCGGCTTCCGTCTGCCCTTCGCCCGCCGGACCGCCCGACCGCCCGCCCGCGGAGCCTGCTGCAGCCAGCCCTGGCTCTAGGAGGCTGGCCAGCCGGCACTGCCAACTGGCCCCAGGTGCTAGCTAGCGGCCGCGGCAGGCCTCGGAGCACACCTGCGGGCGCCCCCAGGCCGCACAAGCATTCTCTGAGGCAAGAGGAGCCCCAGGCATCATCTCCCTCTGGCTGGCGGGCTCGCCGGCTCCCGCATGAAAAGTCCAGGACTCCTCACAGGAAAGGCTTGTCTAGGGAGGGGCCGTTCCCGGGGTGGGGGGCAGCTGCTGCTGGGACACACCTACTCCTGACGCCCACTGGGTGGTCCACGCGAGATGAGCTCGGTGCTGGGGTACTGGCTGTCCCACCGTGGCCTCCTGAGCCCGAGCAGACACGCGTGGGCCCTCTCCGAGGGCCGGCAGGGCCGCAGTCTGGGCCCTCCTGCGTTCCTGGGCGCCTCCGAGGTTCCCCCCACCTCCCTTGGATCCCCGGGTCATACCAACATTCTCTGAGGACAGTTAGAGCCCACGGCAGCGTCCTCCTCTGGCTCCCTGGCTCCCTGGCTCATGCATGTGCAGACCAGGACTCCCTGTGCTAAGAGCTGGTAGGGCAGGGCTGTTCCTAGGGGCTCCTGCTGGGACACACCTACTCCTGACGCGCACTGGGTGGTCCACGCGAGATGAGCTCGGTGCTGGGGTACTGGCTGTCCCACCGTGGCCTCCTGAGCCCGAGCAGACACGCGTGGGCCCTCTCCGAGGGCCGGCAGGGCCGCAGTCTGGGCCCTCCTGCGTTCCTGGGCGCCTCCGAGGTTCCCCCCACCTCCCTTGGATCCCCGGGTCATACCAACATTCTCTGAGGACAGTTAGAGCCCACGGCAGCGTCCTCCTCTGGCTCCCTGGCTCCCTGGCTCATGCATGTGCAGACCAGGACTCCCTGTGCTAAGAGCTGGTAGGGCAGGGCTGTTCCTAGGGGCTCCTGCTGGGACACACCTACTCCTGACGCGCACTGGGTGGTCCACGCGAGATGAGCTCGGTGCTGGGGTACTGGCTGTCCCACCGTGGCCTCCTGAGCCCGAGCAGACACGCGTGGGCCCTCTCCGAGGGCCGGCAGGGCCGCAGTCTGGGCCCTCCTGCGTTCCTGGGCGCCTCCGAGGTTCCCCCCACCTCCCTTGGATCCCCGGGTCATACCAACATTCTCTGAGGACAGTTAGAGCCCACGGCAGCGTCCTCCTCTGGCTCCCTGGCTCCCTGGCTCATGCATGTGCAGACCAGGACTCCCTGTGCTAAGAGCTGGTAGGGCAGGGCTGTTCCTAGGGGCTCCTGCTGGGACACACCTACTCCTGACGCCCACTGGGTGGTCCACGCGAGATGAGCTCGGTGCTGGGGTACTGGCTGTCCCACCGTGGCCTCCTGAGCCCGAGCAGACACGCGTGGGCCCTCTCCGAGGGCCGGCAGGGCCGGAGTCTGGGCCCTCCTGCGTTCCTGGGCGCCTCCGAGGTTCCCCCCACCTCCCTTGGATCCCCGGGTCATACCAACATTCTCTGAGGACAGTTAGAGCCCACGGCAGCGTCCTCCTCTGGCTGTCTGGCTCCCTGGCTCATGCATGTGCAGACCAGGACTCCCTGTGCTAAGAGCTGGTAGGGCAGGGCTGTTCCTAGGGGCTCCTGCTGGGACACACCTACTCCTGACGCGCACTGGGTGGTCCACGCGAGATGAGCTCGGTGCTGGGGTACTGGCTGTCCCACCGTGGCCTCCTGAGCCCGAGCAGACACGCGTGGGCCCTCTCCGAGGGCCGGCAGGGCCGCAGTCTGGGCCCTCCTGCGTTCCTGGGCGCCTCCGAGGTTCCCCCCACCTCCCTTGGATCCCCGGGTCATACCAACATTCTCTGAGGACAGTTAGAGCCCACGGCAGCGTCCTCCTCTGGCTCCCTGGCTCCCTGGCTCATGCATGTGCAGACCAGGACTCCCTGTGCTAAGAGCTGGTAGGGCAGGGCTGTTCCTAGGGGCTCCTGCTGGGACACACCTACTCCTGACGCGCACTGGGTGGTCCACGCGAGATGAGCTCGGTGCTGGGGTACTGGCTGTCCCACCGTGGCCTCCTGAGCCCGAGCAGACACGCGTGGGCCCTCTCCGAGGGCCGGCAGGGCCGCAGTCTGGGCCCTCTTGCTTTCCTGGGCGCCTCCGAGGTTCCCCCCACCTCCCTTGGGCCGGGCCGGGCCGGGACGAGGCGCAGCCCCAGGAACCCTGTGCCACCTGGCTGGCCCGTGGAGGCCCCGCCCACGGGCAGGGCAGCAAGCTCCAGAGCCCCACGGCCGCTGCGCCCGACCCTGCAGCCTGCTGGCCGGCTGGAGCCACAGAGACGGCAGGTCTCCCCCGGCCAAGCCAAGAGTTGGCAGCGCGCTCCCCAAAAGCCTCCGCTGGCAGTTCCCGGGAGGATGCAACTGGCTGCCCCTGGCTGGCTCCCTCCCGCTGGTCGGCCAATGCAAAGCCAGACCCACTTCTGCCCCCTGGGGTCCTGGCCTCCAGGGCGGGCGCGCTTCGCAGCGGAGCGGGCGGGCGGGCCCCCTTCGGCTTCCGTCTGCCCTTCGCCCGCCGGACCGCCCGACCGCCCGCCCGCGGAGCCTGCTGCAGCCAGCCCTGGCTCTAGGAGGCTGGCCAGCCGGCACTGCCAACTGGCCCCAGGTGCTAGCTAGCGGCCGCGGCAGGACTCGGAGCACACCTGCGGGCGCCCCCAGGCCGCACAAGCATTCTCTGAGGCAAGAGGAGCCCCAGGCATCATCTCCCTCTGGCTGGCGGGCTCGCCGGCTCCCGCATGAAAAGTCCAGGACTCCTCACAGGAAAGGCTTGTCTAGGGAGGGGCCGTTCCCGGGGTGGGGGGCGGCTGCTGCTGGGACACACCTACTCCTGACGCCCACTGGGTGGTCCACGCGAGATGAGCTCGGTGCTGGGGTACTGGCTGTCCCACCGTGGCCTCCTGAGCCCGAGCAGACACGCGTGGGCCCTCTCCGAGGGCCGGCAGGGCCGCAGTCTGGGCCCTCCTGCGTTCCTGGGCGCCTCCGAGGTTCCCCCCACCTCCCTTGGATCCCCGGGTCATACCAACATTCTCTGAGGACAGTTAGAGCCCACGGCAGCGTCCTCCTCTGGCTCCCTGGCTCCCTGGCTCATGCATGTGCAGACCAGGACTCCCTGTGCTAAGAGCTGGTAGGGCAGGGCTGTTCCTAGGGGCTCCTGCTGGGACACACCTACTCCTGACGCCCACTGGGTGGTCCACGCGAGATGAGCTCGGTGCTGGGGTACTGGCTGTCCCACCGTGGCCTCCTGAGCCCGAGCAGACACGCGTGGGCCCTCTCCGAGGGCCGGCAGGGCCGGAGTCTGGGCCCTCCTGCGTTCCTGGGCGCCTCCGAGGTTCCCCCCACCTCCCTTGGATCCCCGGGTCATACCAACATTCTCTGAGGACAGTTAGAGCCCACGGCAGCGTCCTCCTCTGGCTCCCTGGCTCCCTGGCTCATGCATGTGCAGACCAGGACTCCCTGTGCTAAGAGCTGGTAGGGCAGGGCTGTTCCTAGGGGCTCCTGCTGGGACACACCTACTCCTGACGCGCACTGGGTGGTCCACGCGAGATGAGCTCGGTGCTGGGGTACTGGCTGTCCCACCGTGGCCTCCTGAGCCCGAGCAGACACGCGTGGGCCCTCTCCGAGGGCCGGCAGGGCCGCAGTCTGGGCCCTCCTGCGTTCCTGGGCGCCTCCGAGGTTCCCCCCACCTCCCTTGGATCCCCGGGTCATACCAACATTCTCTGAGGACAGTTAGAGCCCACGGCAGCGTCCTCCTCTGGCTCCCTGGCTCCCTGGCTCATGCATGTGCAGACCAGGACTCCCTGTGCTAAGAGCTGGTAGGGCAGGGCTGTTCCTAGGGGCTCCTGCTGGGACACACCTACTCCTGACGCGCACTGGGTGGTCCACGCGAGATGAGCTCGGTGCTGGGGTACTGGCTGTCCCACCGTGGCCTCCTGAGCCCGAGCAGACACGCGTGGGCCCTCTCCGAGGGCCGGCAGGGCCGCAGTCTGGGCCCTCCTGCGTTCCTGGGCGCCTCCGAGGTTCCCCCCACCTCCCTTGGGCCGGGCCGGGCCGGGACGAGGCGCAGCCCCAGGAACCCTGTGCCACCTGGCTGGCCCGTGGAGGCCCCGCCCACGGGCAGGGCAGCAAGCTCCAGAGCCCCACGGCCGCTGCGCCCGACCCTGCAGCCTGCTGGCCGGCTGGAGCCACAGAGACGGCAGGTCTCCCCCGGCCAAGCCAAGAGTTGGCAGCGCGCTCCCCAAAAGCCTCCGCTGGCAGTTCCCGGGAGGATGCAACTGGCTGCCCCTGGCTGGCTCCCTCCCGCTGGTCGGCCAATGCAAAGCCAGACCCACTTCTGCCCCCTGGGGTCCTGGCCTCCAGGGCGGGCGCGCTTCGCAGCGGAGCGGGCGGGCGGGCCCCCTTCGGCTTCCGTCTGCCCTTCGCCCGCCGGACCGCCCGACCGCCCGCCCGCGGAGCCTGCTGCAGCCAGCCCTGGCTCTAGGAGGCTGGCCAGCCGGCACTGCCAACTGGCCCCAGGTGCTAGCTAGCGGCCGCGGCAGGCCTCGGAGCACACCTGCGGGCGCCCCCAGGCCGCACAAGCATTCTCTGAGGCAAGAGGAGCCCCAGGCATCATCTCCCTCTGGCTGGCGGGCTCGCCGGCTCCCGCATGAAAAGTCCAGGACTCCTCACAGGAAAGGCTTGTCTAGGGAGGGGCCGTTCCCGGGGTGGGGGGCGGCTGCTGCTGGGACACACCTACTCCTGACGCCCACTGGGTGGTCCACGCGAGATGAGCTCGGTGCTGGGGTACTGGCTGTCCCACCGTGGCCTCCTGAGCCCGAGCAGACACGCGTGGGCCCTCTCCGAGGGCCGGCAGGGCCGGAGTCTGGGCCCTCCTGCGTTCCTGGGCGCCTCCGAGGTTCCCCCCACCTCCCTTGGATCCCCGGGTCATACCAACATTCTCTGAGGACAGTTAGAGCCCACGGCAGCGTCCTCCTCTGGCTGTCTGGCTCCCTGGCTCATGCATGTGCAGACCAGGACTCCCTGTGCTAAGAGCTGGTAGGGCAGGGCTGTTCCTAGGGGCTCCTGCTGGGACACACCTACTCCTGACGCGCACTGGGTGGTCCACGCGAGATGAGCTCGGTGCTGGGGTACTGGCTGTCCCACCGTGGCCTCCTGAGCCCGAGCAGACACGCGTGGGCCCTCTCCGAGGGCCGGCAGGGCCGCAGTCTGGGCCCTCCTGCGTTCCTGGGCGCCTCCGAGGTTCCCCCCACCTCCCTTGGATCCCCGGGTCATACCAACATTCTCTGAGGACAGTTAGAGCCCACGGCAGCGTCCTCCTCTGGCTCCCTGGCTCCCTGGCTCATGCATGTGCAGACCAGGACTCCCTGTGCTAAGAGCTGGTAGGGCAGGGCTGTTCCTAGGGGCTCCTGCTGGGACACACCTACTCCTGACGCGCACTGGGTGGTCCACGCGAGATGAGCTCGGTGCTGGGGTACTGGCTGTCCCACCGTGGCCTCCTGAGCCCGAGCAGACACGCGTGGGCCCTCTCCGAGGGCCGGCAGGGCCGGAGTCTGGGCCCTCCTGCGTTCCTGGGCGCCTCCGAGGTTCCCCCCACCTCCCTTGGGCCGGGCCGGGACGAGGCGCAGCCCCAGGAACCCTGTGCCACCTGGCTGGCCCGTGGAGGCCCCGCCCACGGGCAGGGCAGCAAGCTCCAGAGCCCCACGGCCGCTGCGCCCGACCCTGCAGCCTGCTGGCCGGCTGGAGCCACAGAGACGGCAGGTCTCCCCCGGCCAAGCCAAGAGTTGGCAGCGCGCTCCCCAAAAGCCTCCGCTGGCAGTTCCCGGGAGGATGCAACTGGCTGCCCCTGGCTGGCTCCCTCCCGCTGGTCGGCCAATGCAAAGCCAGACCCACTTCTGCCCCCTGGGGTCCTGGCCTCCAGGGCGGGCGCGCTTCGCAGCGGAGCGGGCGGGCGGGCCCCCTTCGGCTTCCGTCTGCCCTTCGCCCGCCGGACCGCCCGCCCGCCCGCTCGCGGAGCCTGCTGCAGCCAGCCCTGGCTCTAGGAGGCTGGCCAGCCGGCACTGCCAACTGGCCCCAGGTGCTAGCTAGAGGCCGCGGCAGGCCTCGGAGCACACCTGCGGGCGCCCCCAGGCCGCACAAGCATTCTCTGAGGCAAGAGGAGCCCCAGGCATCATCTCCCTCTGGCTGGCGGGCTCGCCGGCTCGCGCGTGCGCAGTCCAGGACTCCTCACAGGAAAGGCTTGTCTAGGGAGGGGCCGTTCCCGGGGTGGGGGGCGGCTGCTGCTGGGACACACCTACTCCTGACGCCCACTGGGTGGTCCACGCGAGATGAGCTCGGTGCTGGGGTACTGGCTGTCCCACCGTGGCCTCCTGAGCCCGAGCAGACACGCGTGGGCCCTCTCCGAGGGCCGGCAGGGCCGGAGTCTGGGCCCTCCTGCGTTCCTGGGCGCCTCCGAGGTTCCCCCCACCTCCCTTGGATCCCCGGGTCATACCAACATTCTCTGAGGACAGTTAGAGCCCACGGCAGCGTCCTCCTCTGGCTGTCTGGCTCCCTGGCTCATGCATGTGCAGACCAGGACTCCCTGTGCTAAGAGCTGGTAGGGCAGGGCTGTTCCTAGGGGCTCCTGCTGGGACACACCTACTCCTGACGCGCACTGGGTGGTCCACGCGAGATGAGCTCGGTGCTGGGGTACTGGCTGTCCCACCGTGGCCTCCTGAGCCCGAGCAGACACGCGTGGGCCCTCTCCGAGGGCCGGCAGGGCCGCAGTCTGGGCCCTCCTGCGTTCCTGGGCTCCTCCGAGGTTCCCCCCACCTCCCTTGGATCCCCGGGTCATACCAACATTCTCTGAGGACAGTTAGAGCCCACGGCAGCGTCCTCCTCTGGCTCCCTGGCTCCCTGGCTCATGCATGTGCAGACCAGGACTCCCTGTGCTAAGAGCTGGTAGGGCAGGGCTGTTCCTAGGGGCTCCTGCTGGGACACACCTACTCCTGACGCGCACTGGGTGGTCCACGCGAGATGAGCTCGGTGCTGGGGTACTGGCTGTCCCACCGTGGCCTCCTGAGCCCGAGCAGACACGCGTGGGCCCTCTCCGAGGGCCGGCAGGGCCGGAGTCTGGGCCCTCCTGCGTTCCTGGGCGCCTCCGAGGTTCCCCCCACCTCCCTTGGGCCGGGCCGGGCCGGGACGAGGCGCAGCCCCAGGAACCCTGTGCCACCTGGCTGGCCAGTGGAGGCCCCGCCCACGGGCAGGGCAGCAAGCTCCAGAGCCCCACGGCCGCTGCGCCCGACCCTGCAGCCTGCTGGCCGGCTGGAGCCACAGAGACGGCAGGTCTCCCCCGGCCAAGCCAAGAGTTGGCAGCGCGCTCCCCAAAAGCCTCCGCTGGCAGTTCCCGGGAGGATGCAACTGGCTGCCCCTGGCTGGCTCCCTCCCGCTGGTCGGCCAATGCAAAGCCAGACCCACTTCTGCCCCCTGGGGTCCTGGCCTCCAGGGCGGTTGCGCTTCCCAGCGGAGCGGGCGGGCGGGCCCCCTTTGGCTTCCGTCTGCCCTTCGCCCGCCGGACCGCCCTTCGCCCGCCGGACCGCCCGCCCGCCCGCTCGCGGAGCCTGCTGCAGCCAGCCCTGGCTCTAGGAGGCTGGCCAGCCGGCACTGCCAACTGGCCCCAGGTGCTAGCTAGAGGCCGCGGCAGGCCTCGGAGCACACCTGCGGGCGCCCCCAGGCCGCACAAGCATTCTCTGAGGCAAGAGGAGCCCCAGGCATCATCTCCCTCTGGCTGGCGGGCTCGCCGGCTCGCGCGTGCGCAGTCCAGGACTCCTCACAGGAAAGGCTTGTCTAGGGAGGGGCCGTTCCCGGGGTGGGGGGCGGCTGCTGCTGGGACACACCTACTCCTGACGCCCACTGGGTGGTCCACGCGAGATGAGCTCGGTGCTGGGGTACTGGCTGTCCCACCGTGGCCTCCTGAGCCCGAGCAGACACGCGTGGGCCCTCTCCGAGGGCCGGCAGGGCCGCAGTCTGGGCCCTCCTGCGTTCCTGGGCGCCTCCGAGGTTCCCCCCACCTCCCTTGGATCCCCGGGTCATACCAACATTCTCTGAGGACAGTTAGAGCCCACGGCAGCGTCCTCCTCTGGCTGTCTGGCTCCCTGGCTCATGCATGTGCAGACCAGGACTCCCTGTGCTAAGAGCTGGTAGGGCAGGGCTGTTCCTAGGGGCTCCTGCTGGGACACACCTACTCCTGACGCGCACTGGGTGGTCCACGCGAGATGAGCTCGGTGCTGGGGTACTGGCTGTCCCACCGTGGCCTCCTGAGCCCGAGCAGACACGCGTGGGCCCTCTCCGAGGGCCGGCAGGGCCGCAGTCTGGGCCCTCCTGCGTTCCTGGGCTCCTCCGAGGTTCCCCCCACCTCCCTTGGATCCCCGGGTCATACCAACATTCTCTGAGGACAGTTAGAGCCCACGGCAGCGTCCTCCTCTGGCTCCCTGGCTCCCTGGCTCATGCATGTGCAGACCAGGACTCCCTGTGCTAAGAGCTGGTAGGGCAGGGCTGTTCCTAGGGGCTCCTGCTGGGACACACCTACTCCTGACGCGCACTGGGTGGTCCACGCGAGATGAGCTCGGTGCTGGGGTACTGGCTGTCCCACCGTGGCCTCCTGAGCCCGAGCAGACACGCGTGGGCCCTCTCCGAGGGCCGGCAGGGCCGGAGTCTGGGCCCTCCTGCGTTCCTGGGCGCCTCCGAGGTTCCCCCCACCTCCCTTGGGCCGGGCCGGGCCGGGACGAGGCGCAGCCCCAGGAACCCTGTGCCACCTGGCTGGCCCGTGGAGGCCCCGCCCACGGGCAGGGCAGCAAGCTCCAGAGCCCCACGGCCGCTGCGCCCGACCCTGCAGCCTGCTGGCCGGCTGGAGCCACAGAGACGGCAGGTCTCCCCCGGCCAAGCCAAGAGTTGGCAGCGCGCTCCCCAAAAGCCTCCGCTGGCAGTTCCCGGGAGGATGCAACTGGCTGCCCCTGGCTGGCTCCCTCCCGCTGGTCGGCCAATGCAAAGCCAGACCCACTTCTGCCCCCTGGGGTCCTGGCCTCCAGGGCGGTTGCGCTTCCCAGCGGAGCGGGCGGGCGGGCCCCCTTTGGCTTCCGTCTGCCCTTCGCCCGCCGGACCGCACTTCGCCCGCCGGACCGCCCGCCCGCCCGCTCGCGGAGCCTGCTGCAGCCAGCCCTGGCTCTAGGAGGCTGGCCAGCCGGCACTGCCAACTGGCCCCAGGTGCTAGCTAGAGGCCGCGGCAGGCCTCGGAGCACACCTGCGGGCGCCCCCAGGCCGCACAAGCATTCTCTGAGGCAAGAGGAGCCCCAGGCATCATCTCCCTCTGGCTGGCGGGCTCGCCGGCTCGCGCGTGCGCAGTCCAGGACTCCTCACAGGAAAGGCTTGTCTAGGGAGGGGCCGTTCCCGGGGTGGGGGGCGGCTGCTGCTGGGACACACCTACTCCTGACGCCCACTGGGTGGTCCACGCGAGATGAGCTCGGTGCTGGGGTACTGGCTGTCCCACCGTGGCCTCCTGAGCCCGAGCAGACACGCGTGGGCCCTCTCCGAGGGCCGGCAGGGCCGGAGTCTGGGCCCTCCTGCGTTCCTGGGCGCCTCCGAGGTTCCCCCCACCTCCCTTGGATCCCCGGGTCATACCAACATTCTCTGAGGACAGTTAGAGCCCACGGCAGCGTCCTCCTCTGGCTGTCTGGCTCCCTGGCTCATGCATGTGCAGACCAGGACTCCCTGTGCTAAGAGCTGGTAGGGCAGGGCTGTTCCTAGGGGCTCCTGCTGGGACACACCTACTCCTGACGCGCACTGGGTGGTCCACGCGAGATGAGCTCGGTGCTGGGGTACTGGCTGTCCCACCGTGGCCTCCTGAGCCCGAGCAGACACGCGTGGGCCCTCTCCGAGGGCCGGCAGGGCCGCAGTCTGGGCCCTCCTGCGTTCCTGGGCGCCTCCGAGGTTCCCCCCACCTCCCTTGGATCCCCGGGTCATACCAACATTCTCTGAGGACAGTTAGAGCCCACGGCAGCGTCCTCCTCTGGCTGTCTGGCTCCCTGGCTCATGCATGTGCAGACCAGGACTCCCTGTGCTAAGAGCTGGTAGGGCAGGGCTGTTCCTAGGGGCTCCTGCTGGGACACACCTACTCCTGACGCGCACTGGGTGGTCCACGCGAGATGAGCTCGGTGCTGGGGTACTGGCTGTCCCACCGTGGCCTCCTGAGCCCGAGCAGACACGCGTGGGCCCTCTCCGAGGGCCGGCAGGGCCGCAGTCTGGGCCCTCTTGCGTTCCTGGGCGCCTCCGAGGTTCCCCCCACCTCCCTTGGGCCGGGCCGGGCCGGGACGAGGCGCAGCCCCAGGAACCCTGTGCCACCTGGCTGGCCCGTGGAGGCCCCGCCCACGGGCAGGGCAGCAAGCTCCAGAGCCCCACGGCCGCTGCGCCCGACCCTGCAGCCTGCTGGCCGGCTGGAGCCACAGAGACGGCAGGTCTCCCCCGGCCAAGCCAAGAGTTGGCAGCGCGCTCCCCAAAAGCCTCCGCTGGCAGTTCCCGGGAGGATGCAACTGGCTGCCCCTGGCTGGCTCCCTCCCGCTGGTCGGCCAATGCAAAGCCAGACCCACTTCTGCCCCCTGGGGTCCTGGCCTCCAGGGCGGGCGCGCTTCCCAGTGGAGCGGGCGGGCGGGTCCCCTTCGGCTTCCGTCTGCCCTTCGCCCGCCGGACCGCCCGACCGCCCGCCCGCGGAGCCTGCTGCAGCCAGCCCTGGCTCTAGGAGGCTGGCCAGCCGGCACTGCCAACTGGCCCCAGGTGCTAGCTAGAGGCCGCGGCAGGCCTCGGAGCACACCTGCGGGCGCCCCCAGGCCGCACAAGCATTCTCTGAGGCAAGAGGAGCCCCAGGCATCATCTCCCTCTGGCTGGCGGGCTCGCCGGCTCGCACGTGCGCAGTCCAGGACTCCTCACAGGAAAGGCTTGTCTAGGGAGGGGCCGTTCCCGGGGTGGGGGGCGGCTGCTGCTGGGACACACCTACTCCTGACGCCCACTGGGTGGTCCACGCGAGATGAGCTCGGTGCTGGGGTACTGGCTGTCCCACCGTGGCCTCCTGAGCCCGAGCAGACACGCGTGGGCCCTCTCCGAGGGCCGGCAGGGCCGCAGTCTGGGCCCTCCTGCGTTCCTGGGCGCCTCCGAGGTTCCCCCCACCTCCCTTGGATCCCCGGGTCATACCAACATTCTCTGAGGACAGTTAGAGCCCACGGCAGCGTCCTCCTCTGGCTGTCTGGCTCCCTGGCTCATGCATGTGCAGACCAGGACTCCCTGTGCTAAGAGCTGGTAGGGCAGGGCTGTTCCTAGGGGCTCCTGCTGGGACACACCTACTCCTGACGCGCACTGGGTGGTCCACGCGAGATGAGCTCGGTGCTGGGGTACTGGCTGTCCCACCGTGGCCTCCTGAGCCCGAGCGGACACGCGTGGGCCCTCTCCGAGGGCCGGCAGGGCCGGAGTCTGGGCCCTCCTGCGTTCCTGGGCGCCTCCGAGGTTCCCCCCACCTCCCTTGGATCCCCGGGTCATACCAACATTCTCTGAGGACAGTTAGAGCCCACGGCAGCGTCCTCCTCTGGCTCCCTGGCTCCCTGGCTCATGCATGTGCAGACCAGGACTCCCTGTGCTAAGAGCTGGTAGGGCAGGGCTGTTCCTAGGGGCTCCTGCTGGGACACACCTACTCCTGACGCGCACTGGGTGGTCCACGCGAGATGAGCTCGGTGCTGGGGTACTGGCTGTCCCACCGTGGCCTCCTGAGCCCGAGCAGACACGCGTGGGCCCTCTCCGAGGGCCGGCAGGGCCGCAGTCTGGGCCCTCTTGCGTTCCTGGGCGCCTCCGAGGTTCCCCCCACCTCCCTTGGGCCGGGCCGGGACGAGGCGCAGCCCCAGGAACCCTGTGCCACCTGGCTGGCCCGTGGAGGCCCCGCCCACGGGCAGGGCAGCAAGCTCCAGAGCCCCACGGCCGCTGCGCCCGACCCTGCAGCCTGCTGGCCGGCTGGAGCCACAGAGACGGCAGGTCTCCCCCGGCCAAGCCAAGAGTTGGCAGCGCGCTCCCCAAAAGCCTCCGCTGGCAGTTCCCGGGAGGATGCAACTGGCTGCCCCTGGCTGGCTCCCTCCCGCTGGTCGGCCAATGCAAAGCCAGACCCACTTCTGCCCCCTGGGGTCCTGGCCTCCAGGGCGGTTGCGCTTCCCAGCGGAGCGGGCGGGCGGGCCCCCTTTGGCTTCCGTCTGCCCTTCGCCCGCCGGACCGCCCTTCGCCCGCCGGACCGCCCGCCCGCCCGCTCGCGGAGCCTGCTGCAGCCAGCCCTGGCTCTAGGAGGCTGGCCAGCCGGCACTGCCAACTGGCCCCAGGTGCTAGCTAGAGGCCGCGGCAGGCCTCGGAGCACACCTGCGGGCGCCCCCAGGCCGCACAAGCATTCTCTGAGGCAAGAGGAGCCCCAGGCATCATCTCCCTCTGGCTGGCGGGCTCGCCGGCTCGCGCGTGCGCAGTCCAGGACTCCTCACAGGAAAGGCTTGTCTAGGGAGGGGCCGTTCCCGGGGTGGGGGGCGGCTGCTGCTGGGACACACCTACTCCTGACGCCCACTGGGTGGTCCACGCGAGATGAGCTCGGTGCTGGGGTACTGGCTGTCCCACCGTGGCCTCCTGAGCCCGAGCAGACACGCGTGGGCCCTCTCCGAGGGCCGGCAGGGCCGCAGTCTGGGCCCTCCTGCGTTCCTGGGCGCCTCCGAGGTTCCCCCCACCTCCCTTGGATCCCCGGGTCATACCAACATTCTCTGAGGACAGTTAGAGCCCACGGCAGCGTCCTCCTCTGGCTGTCTGGCTCCCTGGCTCATGCATGTGCAGACCAGGACTCCCTGTGCTAAGAGCTGGTAGGGCAGGGCTGTTCCTAGGGGCTCCTGCTGGGACACACCTACTCCTGACGCGCACTGGGTGGTCCACGCGAGATGAGCTCGGTGCTGGGGTACTGGCTGTCCCACCGTGGCCTCCTGAGCCCGAGCAGACACGCGTGGGCCCTCTCCGAGGGCCGGCAGGGCCGCAGTCTGGGCCCTCCTGCGTTCCTGGGCTCCTCCGAGGTTCCCCCCACCTCCCTTGGATCCCCGGGTCATACCAACATTCTCTGAGGACAGTTAGAGCCCACGGCAGCGTCCTCCTCTGGCTCCCTGGCTCCCTGGCTCATGCATGTGCAGACCAGGACTCCCTGTGCTAAGAGCTGGTAGGGCAGGGCTGTTCCTAGGGGCTCCTGCTGGGACACACCTACTCCTGACGCGCACTGGGTGGTCCACGCGAGATGAGCTCGGTGCTGGGGTACTGGCTGTCCCACCGTGGCCTCCTGAGCCCGAGCAGACACGCGTGGGCCCTCTCCGAGGGCCGGCAGGGCCGGAGTCTGGGCCCTCCTGCGTTCCTGGGCGCCTCCGAGGTTCCCCCCACCTCCCTTGGGCCGGGCCGGGCCGGGACGAGGCGCAGCCCCAGGAACCCTGTGCCACCTGGCTGGCCCGTGGAGGCCCCGCCCACGGGCAGGGCAGCAAGCTCCAGAGCCCCACGGCCGCTGCGCCCGACCCTGCAGCCTGCTGGCCGGCTGGAGCCACAGAGACGGCAGGTCTCCCCCGGCCAAGCCAAGAGTTGGCAGCGCGCTCCCCAAAAGCCTCCGCTGGCAGTTCCCGGGAGGATGCAACTGGCTGCCCCTGGCTGGCTCCCTCCCGCTGGTCGGCCAATGCAAAGCCAGACCCACTTCTGCCCCCTGGGGTCCTGGCCTCCAGGGCGGTTGCGCTTCCCAGCGGAGCGGGCGGGCGGGCCCCCTTTGGCTTCCGTCTGCCCTTCGCCCGCCGGACCGCACTTCGCCCGCCGGACCGCCCGCCCGCCCGCTCGCGGAGCCTGCTGCAGCCAGCCCTGGCTCTAGGAGGCTGGCCAGCCGGCACTGCCAACTGGCCCCAGGTGCTAGCTAGAGGCCGCGGCAGGCCTCGGAGCACACCTGCGGGCGCCCCCAGGCCGCACAAGCATTCTCTGAGGCAAGAGGAGCCCCAGGCATCATCTCCCTCTGGCTGGCGGGCTCGCCGGCTCGCGCGTGCGCAGTCCAGGACTCCTCACAGGAAAGGCTTGTCTAGGGAGGGGCCGTTCCCGGGGTGGGGGGCGGCTGCTGCTGGGACACACCTACTCCTGACGCCCACTGGGTGGTCCACGCGAGATGAGCTCGGTGCTGGGGTACTGGCTGTCCCACCGTGGCCTCCTGAGCCCGAGCAGACACGCGTGGGCCCTCTCCGAGGGCCGGCAGGGCCGGAGTCTGGGCCCTCCTGCGTTCCTGGGCGCCTCCGAGGTTCCCCCCACCTCCCTTGGATCCCCGGGTCATACCAACATTCTCTGAGGACAGTTAGAGCCCACGGCAGCGTCCTCCTCTGGCTGTCTGGCTCCCTGGCTCATGCATGTGCAGACCAGGACTCCCTGTGCTAAGAGCTGGTAGGGCAGGGCTGTTCCTAGGGGCTCCTGCTGGGACACACCTACTCCTGACGCGCACTGGGTGGTCCACGCGAGATGAGCTCGGTGCTGGGGTACTGGCTGTCCCACCGTGGCCTCCTGAGCCCGAGCAGACACGCGTGGGCCCTCTCCGAGGGCCGGCAGGGCCGCAGTCTGGGCCCTCCTGCGTTCCTGGGCGCCTCCGAGGTTCCCCCCACCTCCCTTGGATCCCCGGGTCATACCAACATTCTCTGAGGACAGTTAGAGCCCACGGCAGCGTCCTCCTCTGGCTGTCTGGCTCCCTGGCTCATGCATGTGCAGACCAGGACTCCCTGTGCTAAGAGCTGGTAGGGCAGGGCTGTTCCTAGGGGCTCCTGCTGGGACACACCTACTCCTGACGCGCACTGGGTGGTCCACGCGAGATGAGCTCGGTGCTGGGGTACTGGCTGTCCCACCGTGGCCTCCTGAGCCCGAGCAGACACGCGTGGGCCCTCTCCGAGGGCCGGCAGGGCCGCAGTCTGGGCCCTCTTGCGTTCCTGGGCGCCTCCGAGGTTCCCCCCACCTCCCTTGGGCCGGGCCGGGCCGGGACGAGGCGCAGCCCCAGGAACCCTGTGCCACCTGGCTGGCCCGTGGAGGCCCCGCCCACGGGCAGGGCAGCAAGCTCCAGAGCCCCACGGCCGCTGCGCCCGACCCTGCAGCCTGCTGGCCGGCTGGAGCCACAGAGACGGCAGGTCTCCCCCGGCCAAGCCAAGAGTTGGCAGCGCGCTCCCCAAAAGCCTCCGCTGGCAGTTCCCGGGAGGATGCAACTGGCTGCCCCTGGCTGGCTCCCTCCCGCTGGTCGGCCAATGCAAAGCCAGACCCACTTCTGCCCCCTGGGGTCCTGGCCTCCAGGGCGGGCGCGCTTCCCAGTGGAGCGGGCGGGCGGGTCCCCTTCGGCTTCCGTCTGCCCTTCGCCCGCCGGACCGCCCGACCGCCCGCCCGCGGAGCCTGCTGCAGCCAGCCCTGGCTCTAGGAGGCTGGCCAGCCGGCACTGCCAACTGGCCCCAGGTGCTAGCTAGAGGCCGCGGCAGGCCTCGGAGCACACCTGCGGGCGCCCCCAGGCCGCACAAGCATTCTCTGAGGCAAGAGGAGCCCCAGGCATCATCTCCCTCTGGCTGGCGGGCTCGCCGGCTCGCACGTGCGCAGTCCAGGACTCCTCACAGGAAAGGCTTGTCTAGGGAGGGGCCGTTCCCGGGGTGGGGGGCGGCTGCTGCTGGGACACACCTACTCCTGACGCCCACTGGGTGGTCCACGCGAGATGAGCTCGGTGCTGGGGTACTGGCTGTCCCACCGTGGCCTCCTGAGCCCGAGCAGACACGCGTGGGCCCTCTCCGAGGGCCGGCAGGGCCGCAGTCTGGGCCCTCCTGCGTTCCTGGGCGCCTCCGAGGTTCCCCCCACCTCCCTTGGATCCCCGGGTCATACCAACATTCTCTGAGGACAGTTAGAGCCCACGGCAGCGTCCTCCTCTGGCTGTCTGGCTCCCTGGCTCATGCATGTGCAGACCAGGACTCCCTGTGCTAAGAGCTGGTAGGGCAGGGCTGTTCCTAGGGGCTCCTGCTGGGACACACCTACTCCTGACGCGCACTGGGTGGTCCACGCGAGATGAGCTCGGTGCTGGGGTACTGGCTGTCCCACCGTGGCCTCCTGAGCCCGAGCGGACACGCGTGGGCCCTCTCCGAGGGCCGGCAGGGCCGGAGTCTGGGCCCTCCTGCGTTCCTGGGCGCCTCCGAGGTTCCCCCCACCTCCCTTGGATCCCCGGGTCATACCAACATTCTCTGAGGACAGTTAGAGCCCACGGCAGCGTCCTCCTCTGGCTCCCTGGCTCCCTGGCTCATGCATGTGCAGACCAGGACTCCCTGTGCTAAGAGCTGGTAGGGCAGGGCTGTTCCTAGGGGCTCCTGCTGGGACACACCTACTCCTGACGCGCACTGGGTGGTCCACGCGAGATGAGCTCGGTGCTGGGGTACTGGCTGTCCCACCGTGGCCTCCTGAGCCCGAGCAGACACGCGTGGGCCCTCTCCGAGGGCCGGCAGGGCCGCAGTCTGGGCCCTCTTGCGTTCCTGGGCGCCTCCGAGGTTCCCCCCACCTCCCTTGGGCCGGGCCGGGACGAGGCGCAGCCCCAGGAACCCTGTGCCACCTGGCTGGCCCGTGGAGGCCCCGCCCACGGGCAGGGCAGCAAGCTCCAGAGCCCCACGGCCGCTGCGCCCGACCCTGCAGCCTGCTGGCCGGCTGGAGCCACAGAGACGGCAGGTCTCCCCCGGCCAAGCCAAGAGTTGGCAGCGCGCTCCCCAAAAGCCTCCGCTGGCAGTTCCCGGGAGGATGCAACTGGCTGCCCCTGGCTGGCTCCCTCCCGCTGGTCGGCCAATGCAAAGCCAGACCCACTTCTGCCCCCTGGGGTCCTGGCCTCCAGGGCGGGCGCGCTTCGCAGCGGAGCGGGCGGGCGGGCCCCCTTCGGCTTCCGTCTGCCCTTCGCCCGCCGGACCGCCCGCCCGCCCGCTCGCGGAGCCTGCTGCAGCCAGCCCTGGCTCTAGGAGGCTGGCCAGCCGGCACTGCCAACTGGCCCCAGGTGCTAGCTAGAGGCCGCGGCAGGCCTCGGAGCACACCTGCGGGCGCCCCCAGGCCGCACAAGCATTCTCTGAGGCAAGAGGAGCCCCAGGCATCATCTCCCTCTGGCTGGCGGGCTCGCCGGCTCGCGCGTGCGCAGTCCAGGACTCCTCACAGGAAAGGCTTGTCTAGGGAGGGGCCGTTCCCGGGGTGGGGGGCGGCTGCTGCTGGGACACACCTACTCCTGACGCGCACTGGGTGGTCCACGCGAGATGAGCTCGGTGCTGGGGTACTGGCTGTCCCACCGTGGCCTCCTGAGCCCGAGCAGACACGCGTGGGCCCTCTCCGAGGGCCGGCAGGGCCGGAGTCTGGGCCCTCCTGCGTTCCTGGGCGCCTCCGAGGTTCCCCCCACCTCCCTTGGATCCCCGGGTCATACCAACATTCTCTGAGGACAGTTAGAGCCCACGGCAGCGTCCTCCTCTGGCTCCCTGGCTCCCTGGCTCATGCATGTGCAGACCAGGACTCCCTGTGCTAAGAGCTGGTAGGGCAGGGCTGTTCCTAGGGGCTCCTGCTGGGACACACCTACTCCTGACGCGCACTGGGTGGTCCACGCGAGATGAGCTCGGTGCTGGGGTACTGGCTGTCCCACCGTGGCCTCCTGAGCCCGAGCAGACACGCGTGGGCCCTCTCCGAGGGCCGGCAGGGCCGCAGTCTGGGCCCTCTTGCTTTCCTGGGCGCCTCCGAGGTTCCCCCCACCTCCCTTGGGCCGGGCCGGGCCGGGCCGGGACGAGGCGCAGCCCCAGGAACCCTGTGCCACCTGGCTGGCCCGTGGAGGCCCCGCCCACGGGCAGGGCAGCAAGCTCCAGAGCCCCACGGCCGCTGCGCCCGACCCTGCAGCCTGCTGGCCGGCTGGAGCCACAGAGACGGCAGGTCTCCCCCGGCCAAGCCAAGAGTTGGCAGCGCGCTCCCCAAAAGCCTCCGCTGGCAGTTCCCGGGAGGATGCAACTGGCTGCCCCTGGCTGGCTCCCTCCCGCTGGTCGGCCAATGCAAAGCCAGACCCACTTCTGCCCCCTGGGGTCCTGGCCTCCAGGGCGGGCGCGCTTCGCAGTGGAGCGGGCGGGCGGGTCCCCTTCGGCTTCCGTCTGCCCTTCGCCCGCAGGACCGCCCGACCGCCCGCCCGCGGAGCCTGCTGCAGCCAGCCCTGGCTCTAGGAGGCTGGCCAGCCGGCACTGCCAACTGGCCCCAGGTGCTAGCTAGAGGCCGCGGCAGGCCTCGGAGCACACCTGCGGGCACCCCCAGGCCGCACAAGCATTCTCTGAGGCAAGAGGAGCCCCAGGCATCATCTCCCTCTGGCTGGCGGGCTCGCCGGCTCCCGCGTGAAAAGTCCAGGACTCCTCACAGGAAAGGCTTGTCTAGGGAGGGGCCGTTCCCGGGGTGGGGGGCGGCTGCTGCTGGGACACACCTACTCCTGACGCCCACTGGGTGGTCCACGCGAGATGAGCTCGGTGCTGGGGTACTGGCTGTCCCACCGTGGCCTCCTGAGCCCGAGCAGACACGCGTGGGCCCTCTCCGAGGGCCGGCAGGGCCGGAGTCTGGGCCCTCCTGCGTTCCTGGGCGCCTCCGAGGTTCCCCCCACCTCCCTTGGATCCCCGGGTCATACCAACATTCTCTGAGGACAGTTAGAGCCCACGGCAGCGTCCTCCTCTGGCTCCCTGGCTCCCTGGCTCATGCATGTGCAGACCAGGACTCCCTGTGCTAAGAGCTGGTAGGGCAGGGCTGTTCCTAGGGGCTCCTGCTGGGACACACCTACTCCTGACGCGCACTGGGTGGTCCACGCGAGATGAGCTCGGTGCTGGGGTACTGGCTGTCCCACCGTGGCCTCCTGAGCCCGAGCGGACACGCGTGGGCCCTCTCCGAGGGCCGGCAGGGCCGGAGTCTGGGCCCTCCTTCGTTCCTGGGCGCCTCCGAGGTTCCCCCCACCTCCCTTGGATCCCCGGGTCATACCAACATTCTCTGAGGACAGTTAGAGCCCACGGCAGCGTCCTCCTCTGGCTCCCTGGCTCCCTGGCTCATGCATGTGCAGACCAGGACTCCCTGTGCTAAGAGCTGGTAGGGCAGGGCTGTTCCTAGGGGCTCCTGCTGGGACACACCTACTCCTGACGCCCACTGGGTGGTCCACGCGAGATGAGCTCGGTGCTGGGGTACTGGCTGTCCCACCGTGGCCTCCTGAGCCCGAGCAGACACGCGTGGGCCCTCTCCGAGGGCCGGCAGGGCCGGAGTCTGGGCCCTCCTGCGTTCCTGGGCGCCTCCGAGGTTCCCCCCACCTCCCTTGGGCCGGGCCGGGCCGGGACGAGGCGCAGCCCCAGGAACCCTGTGCCACCTGGCTGGCCAGTGGAGGCCCCGCCCACGGGCAGGGCAGCAAGCTCCAGAGCCCCACGGCCGCTGCGCCCGACCCTGCAGCCTGCTGGCCGGCTGGAGCCACAGAGACGGCAGGTCTCCCCCGGCCAAGCCAAGAGTTGGCAGCGCGCTCCCCAAAAGCCTCCGCTGGCAGTTCCCGGGAGGATGCAACTGGCTGCCCCTGGCTGGCTCCCTCCCGCTGGTCGGCCAATGCAAAGCCAGACCCACTTCTGCCCCCTGGGGTCCTGGCCTCCAGGGCGGGCGCGCTTCGCAGTGGAGCGGGCGGGCGGGCCCCCTTCGGCTTCCGTCTGCCCTTCGCCCGCCGGACCGCCCGCCCGCCTGCTCGCGGAGCCTGCTGCAGCCAGCCCTGGCTCTAGGAGGCTGGCCAGCCGGCACTGCCAACTGGCCCCAGGTGCTAGCTAGAGGCAGCGGCAGGCCTCGGAGCACACCTGCGGGCGCCCCCAGGCCACACAAGCATTCTCTGAGGCAAGAGGAGCCCCAGGCATCATCTCCCTCTGGCTGGCGGGCTCGCCGGCTCGCGCGTGCGCAGTCCAGGACTCCTCACAGGAAAGGCTTGTCTAGGGAGGGGCCGTTCCCGGGGTGGGGGGCAGCTGCTGCTGGGACACACCTACTCCTGACGCCCACTGGGTGGTCCACGCGAGATGAGCTCGGTGCTGGGGTACTGGCTGTCCCACCGTGGCCTCCTGAGCCCGAGCAGACACGCGTGGGCCCTCTCCGAGGGCCGGCAGGGCCGCAGTCTGGGCCCTCCTGCGTTCCTGGGCGCCTCCGAGGTTCCCCCCACCTCCCTTGGATCCCCGGGTCATACCAACATTCTCTGAGGACAGTTCGAGCCCACGGCAGCGTCCTCCTCTGGCTGTCTGGCTCCCTGGCTCATGCATGTGCAGACCAGGACTCCCTGTGCTAAGAGCTGGTAGGGCAGGGCTGTTCCTAGGGGCTCCTGCTGGGACACACCTACTCCTGACGCGCACTGGGTGGTCCACGCGAGATGAGCTCGGTGCTGGGGTACTGGCTGTCCCACCGTGGCCTCCTGAGCCCGAGCAGACACGCGTGGGCCCTCTCCGAGGGCCGGCAGGGCCGCAGTCTGGGCCCTCTTGCTTTCCTGGGCGCCTCCGAGGTTCCCCCCACCTCCCTTGGGCCGGGCCGGGCCGGGCCGGGACGAGGCGCAGCCCCAGGAACCCTGTGCCACCTGGCTGGCCCGTGGAGGCCCCGCCCACGGGCAGGGCAGCAAGCTCCAGAGCCCCACGGCCGCTGCGCCCGACCCTGCAGCCTGCTGGCCGGCTGGAGCCACAGAGACGGCAGGTCTCCCCCGGCCAAGCCAAGAGTTGGCAGCGCGCTCCCCAAAAGCCTCCGCTGGCAGTTCCCGGGAGGATGCAACTGGCTGCCCCTGGCTGGCTCCCTCCCGCTGGTCGGCCAATGCAAAGCCAGACCCACTTCTGCCCCCTGGGGTCCTGGCCTCCAGGGCGGGCGCGCTTCGCAGTGGAGCGGGCGGGCGGGTCCCCTTCGGCTTCCGTCTGCCCTTCGCCCGCAGGACCGCCCGACCGCCCGCCCGCGGAGCCTGCTGCAGCCAGCCCTGGCTCTAGGAGGCTGGCCAGCCGGCACTGCCAACTGGCCCCAGGTGCTAGCTAGAGGCCGCGGCAGGCCTCGGAGCACACCTGCGGGCACCCCCAGGCCGCACAAGCATTCTCTGAGGCAAGAGGAGCCCCAGGCATCATCTCCCTCTGGCTGGCGGGCTCGCCGGCTCCCGCGTGAAAAGTCCAGGACTCCTCACAGGAAAGGCTTGTCTAGGGAGGGGCCGTTCCCGGGGTGGGGGGCGGCTGCTGCTGGGACACACCTACTCCTGACGCCCACTGGGTGGTCCACGCGAGATGAGCTCGGTGCTGGGGTACTGGCTGTCCCACCGTGGCCTCCTGAGCCCGAGCAGACACGCGTGGGCCCTCTCCGAGGGCCGGCAGGGCCGGAGTCTGGGCCCTCCTGCGTTCCTGGGCGCCTCCGAGGTTCCCCCCACCTCCCTTGGATCCCCGGGTCATACCAACATTCTCTGAGGACAGTTAGAGCCCACGGCAGCGTCCTCCTCTGGCTCCCTGGCTCCCTGGCTCATGCATGTGCAGACCAGGACTCCCTGTGCTAAGAGCTGGTAGGGCAGGGCTGTTCCTAGGGGCTCCTGCTGGGACACACCTACTCCTGACGCGCACTGGGTGGTCCACGCGAGATGAGCTCGGTGCTGGGGTACTGGCTGTCCCACCGTGGCCTCCTGAGCCCGAGCGGACACGCGTGGGCCCTCTCCGAGGGCCGGCAGGGCCGGAGTCTGGGCCCTCCTTCGTTCCTGGGCGCCTCCGAGGTTCCCCCCACCTCCCTTGGATCCCCGGGTCATACCAACATTCTCTGAGGACAGTTAGAGCCCACGGCAGCGTCCTCCTCTGGCTGTCTGGCTCCCTGGCTCATGCATGTGCAGACCAGGACTCCCTGTGCTAAGAGCTGGTAGGGCAGGGCTGTTCCTAGGGGCTCCTGCTGGGACACACCTACTCCTGACGCGCACTGGGTGGTCCACGCGAGATGAGCTCGGTGCTGGGGTACTGGCTGTCCCACCGTGGCCTCCTGAGCCCGAGCAGACACGCGTGGGCCCTCTCCGAGGGCCGGCAGGGCCGGAGTCTGGGCCCTCCTGCGTTCCTGGGCGCCTCCGAGGTTCCCCCCACCTCCCTTGGGCCGGGCCGGGCCGGGACGAGGCGCAGCCCCAGGAACCCTGTGCCACCTGGCTGGCCAGTGGAGGCCCCGCCCACGGGCAGGGCAGCAAGCTCCAGAGCCCCACGGCCGCTGCGCCCGACCCTGCAGCCTGCTGGCCGGCTGGAGCCACAGAGACGGCAGGTCTCCCCCGGCCAAGCCAAGAGTTGGCAGCGCGCTCCCCAAAAGCCTCCGCTGGCAGTTCCCGGGAGGATGCAACTGGCTGCCCCTGGCTGGCTCCCTCCCGCTGGTCGGCCAATGCAAAGCCAGACCCACTTCTGCCCCCTGGGGTCCTGGCCTCCAGGGCGGGCGCGCTTCGCAGTGGAGCGGGCGGGCGGGCCCCCTTCGGCTTCCGTCTGCCCTTCGCCCGCCGGACCGCCCGCCCGCCTGCTCGCGGAGCCTGCTGCAGCCAGCCCTGGCTCTAGGAGGCTGGCCAGCCGGCACTGCCAACTGGCCCCAGGTGCTAGCTAGAGGCAGCGGCAGGCCTCGGAGCACACCTGCGGGCGCCCCCAGGCCACACAAGCATTCTCTGAGGCAAGAGGAGCCCCAGGCATCATCTCCCTCTGGCTGGCGGGCTCGCCGGCTCGCGCGTGCGCAGTCCAGGACTCCTCACAGGAAAGGCTTGTCTAGGGAGGGGCCGTTCCCGGGGTGGGGGGCAGCTGCTGCTGGGACACACCTACTCCTGACGCCCACTGGGTGGTCCACGCGAGATGAGCTCGGTGCTGGGGTACTGGCTGTCCCACCGTGGCCTCCTGAGCCCGAGCAGACACGCGTGGGCCCTCTCCGAGGGCCGGCAGGGCCGCAGTCTGGGCCCTCCTGCGTTCCTGGGCGCCTCCGAGGTTCCCCCCACCTCCCTTGGATCCCCGGGTCATACCAACATTCTCTGAGGACAGTTCGAGCCCACGGCAGCGTCCTCCTCTGGCTGTCTGGCTCCCTGGCTCATGCATGTGCAGACCAGGACTCCCTGTGCTAAGAGCTGGTAGGGCAGGGCTGTTCCTAGGGGCTCCTGCTGGGACACACCTACTCCTGACGCGCACTGGGTGGTCCACGCGAGATGAGCTCGGTGCTGGGGTACTGGCTGTCCCACCGTGGCCTCCTGAGCCCGAGCAGACACGCGTGGGCCCTCTCCGAGGGCCGGCAGGGCCGGAGTCTGGGCCCTCCTGCGTTCCTGGGCGCCTCCGAGGTTCCCCCCACCTCCCTTGGGCCGGGCCGGGCCGGGACGAGGCGCAGCCCCAGGAACCCTGTGCCACCTGGCTGGCCAGTGGAGGCCCCGCCCACGGGCAGGGCAGCAAGCTCCAGAGCCCCACGGCCGCTGCGCCCGACCCTGCAGCCTGCTGGCCGGCTGGAGCCACAGAGACGGCAGGTCTCCCCCGGCCAAGCCAAGAGTTGGCAGCGCGCTCCCCAAAAGCCTCCGCTGGCAGTTCCCGGGAGGATGCAACTGGCTGCCCCTGGCTGGCTCCCTCCCGCTGGTCGGCCAATGCAAAGCCAGACCCACTTCTGCCCCCTGGGGTCCTGGCCTCCAGGGCGGGCGCGCTTCGCAGTGGAGCGGGCGGGCGGGCCCCCTTCGGCTTCCGTCTGCCCTTCGCCCGCCGGACCGCCCGCCCGCCTGCTCGCGGAGCCTGCTGCAGCCAGCCCTGGCTCTAGGAGGCTGGCCAGCCGGCACTGCCAACTGGCCCCAGGTGCTAGCTAGAGGCAGCGGCAGGCCTCGGAGCACACCTGCGGGCGCCCCCAGGCCACACAAGCATTCTCTGAGGCAAGAGGAGCCCCAGGCATCATCTCCCTCTGGCTGGCGGGCTCGCCGGCTCGCGCGTGCGCAGTCCAGGACTCCTCACAGGAAAGGCTTGTCTAGGGAGGGGCCGTTCCCGGGGTGGGGGGCAGCTGCTGCTGGGACACACCTACTCCTGACGCCCACTGGGTGGTCCACGCGAGATGAGCTCGGTGCTGGGGTACTGGCTGTCCCACCGTGGCCTCCTGAGCCCGAGCAGACACGCGTGGGCCCTCTCCGAGGGCCGGCAGGGCCGCAGTCTGGGCCCTCCTGCGTTCCTGGGCGCCTCCGAGGTTCCCCCCACCTCCCTTGGATCCCCGGGTCATACCAACATTCTCTGAGGACAGTTCGAGCCCACGGCAGCGTCCTCCTCTGGCTGTCTGGCTCCCTGGCTCATGCATGTGCAGACCAGGACTCCCTGTGCTAAGAGCTGGTAGGGCAGGGCTGTTCCTAGGGGCTCCTGCTGGGACACACCTACTCCTGACGCGCACTGGGTGGTCCACGCGAGATGAGCTCGGTGCTGGGGTACTGGCTGTCCCACCGTGGCCTCCTGAGCCCGAGCAGACACGCGTGGGCCCTCTCCGAGGGCCGGCAGGGCCGCAGTCTGGGCCCTCCTGCGTTCCTGGGCGCCTCCGAGGTTCCCCCCACCTCCCTTGGATCCCCGGGTCATACCAACATTCTCTGAGGACAGTTAGAGCCCACGGCAGCGTCCTCCTCTGGCTCCCTGGCTCCCTGGCTCATGCATGTGCAGACCAGGACTCCCTGTGCTAAGAGCTGGTAGGGCAGGGCTGTTCCTAGGGGCTCCTGCTGGGACACACCTACTCCTGACGCGCACTGGGTGGTCCACGCGAGATGAGCTCGGTGCTGGGGTACTGGCTGTCCCACCGTGGCCTCCTGAGCCCGAGCAGACACGCGTGGGCCCTCTCCGAGGGCCGGCAGGGCCGCAGTCTGGGCCCTCTTGCTTTCCTGGGCGCCTCCGAGGTTCCCCCCACCTCCCTTGGGCCGGGCCGGGCCGGGCCGGGACGAGGCGCAGCCCCAGGAACCCTGTGCCACCTGGCTGGCCCGTGGAGGCCCCGCCCACGGGCAGGGCAGCAAGCTCCAGAGCCCCACGGCCGCTGCGCCCGACCCTGCAGCCTGCTGGCCGGCTGGAGCCACAGAGACGGCAGGTCTCCCCCGGCCAAGCCAAGAGTTGGCAGCGCGCTCCCCAAAAGCCTCCGCTGGCAGTTCCCGGGAGGATGCAACTGGCTGCCCCTGGCTGGCTCCCTCCCGCTGGTCGGCCAATGCAAAGCCAGACCCACTTCTGCCCCCTGGGGTCCTGGCCTCCAGGGCGGGCGCGCTTCGCAGTGGAGCGGGCGGGCGGGTCCCCTTCGGCTTCCGTCTGCCCTTCGCCCGCCGGACCGCCCGACCGACCGCCCGCCCGCGGAGCCTGCTGCAGCCAGCCCTGGCTCTAGGAGGCTGGCCAGCCGGCACTGCCAACTGGCCCCAGGTGCTAGCTAGAGGCCGCGGCAGGCCTCGGAGCACACCTGCGGGCGCCCCCAGGCCGCACAAGCATTCTCTGAGGCAAGAGGAGCCCCAGGCATCATCTCCCTCTGGCTGGCGGGCTCGCCGGCTCCCGCGTGAAAAGTCCAGGACTCCTCACAGGAAAGGCTTGTCTAGGGAGGGGCCGTTCCCGGGGTGGGGGGCGGCTGCTGCTGGGACACACCTACTCCTGACGCCCACTGGGTGGTCCACGCGAGATGAGCTCGGTGCTGGGGTACTGGCTGTCCCACCGTGGCCTCCTGAGCCCGAGCAGACACGCGTGGGCCCTCTCCGAGGGCCGGCAGGGCCGGAGTCTGGGCCCTCCTGCGTTCCTGGGCGCCTCCGAGGTTCCCCCCACCTCCCTTGGATCCCCGGGTCATACCAACATTCTCTGAGGACAGTTAGAGCCCACGGCAGCGTCCTCCTCTGGCTGTCTGGCTCCCTGGCTCATGCATGTGCAGACCAGGACTCCCTGTGCTAAGAGCTGGTAGGGCAGGGCTGTTCCTAGGGGCTCCTGCTGGGACACACCTACTCCTGACGCGCACTGGGTGGTCCACGCGAGATGAGCTCGGTGCTGGGGTACTGGCTGTCCCACCGTGGCCTCCTGAGCCCGAGCGGACACGCGTGGGCCCTCTCCGAGGGCCGGCAGGGCCGGAGTCTGGGCCCTCCTGCGTTCCTGGGCGCCTCCGAGGTTCCCCCCACCTCCCTTGGATCCCCGGGTCATACCAACATTCTCTGAGGACAGTTAGAGCCCACGGCAGCGTCCTCCTCTGGCTCCCTGGCTCCCTGGCTCATGCATGTGCAGACCAGGACTCCCTGTGCTAAGAGCTGGTAGGGCAGGGCTGTTCCTAGGGGCTCCTGCTGGGACACACCTACTCCTGACGCGCACTGGGTGGTCCACGCGAGATGAGCTCGGTGCTGGGGTACTGGCTGTCCCACCGTGGCCTCCTGAGCCCGAGCAGACACGCGTGGGCCCTCTCCGAGGGCCGGCAGGGCCGCAGTCTGGGCCCTCCTGCGTTCCTGGGCGCCTCCGAGGTTCCCCCCACCTCCCTTGGGCCGGGCCGGGACGAGGCGCAGCCCCAGGAACCCTGTGCCACCTGGCTGGCCCGTGGAGGCCCCGCCCACGGGCAGGGCAGCAAGCTCCAGAGCCCCACGGCCGCTGCGCCCGACCCTGCAGCCTGCTGGCCGGCTGGAGCCACAGAGACGGCAGGTCTCCCCCGGCCAAGCCAAGAGTTGGCAGCGCGCTCCCCAAAAGCCTCCGCTGGCAGTTCCCGGGAGGATGCAACTGGCTGCCCCTGGCTGGCTCCCTCCCGCTGGTCGGCCAATGCAAAGCCAGACCCACTTCTGCCCCCTGGGGTCCTGGCCTCCAGGGCGGGCGCGCTTCGCAGTGGAGCGGGCGGGCGGGTCCCCTTCGGCTTCCGTCTGCCCTTCGCCCGCCGGACCGCCCGACCGCCCGCCCGCGGAGCCTGCTGCAGCCAGCCCTGGCTCTAGGAGGCTGGCCAGCCGGCACTGCCAACTGGCCCCAGGTGCTAGCTAGAGGCCGCGGCAGGCCTCGGAGCACACCTGCGGGCGCCCCCAGGCCGCACAAGCATTCTCGGAGGGAAGAGGAGCCCCAGGCAGCAGCTCCTTCCATCTCGCACATGCGCAGTCCAGGACTCCCCACAGGAAAGGCTTGTCTAGGGAGGGGCCGTTCCCGGGGTGGGGGGCGGCTGCTGCTGGGACACACCTACTCCTGACGCCCACTGGGTTGTCCACGCGAGATGAGCTCGGTGCTGGGGTGCGGGCTGTCCCGCCGTGGCCTCCTGAGCCCGAGCGGACACGCGTGGGCCCTCTCCGAGGGCCGGCAGGGCCGCAGTCTGGGCCCTCCTGCGTTCCTGGGCGCCTCCGAGGTTCCCCCCACCTCCCTTGGATCCCCGGGTCATACAAACATTCTCTGAGGACAGTTCGAGCCCACGGCAGCGTCCTCCTCTGGCTCCCTGGCTCATGCATGTGCAGACCAGGACTCCCTGTGCTAAGAGCTGGTAGGGCGGGGCTGTTCCTAGGGGCTCCTGCTGGGACACACCTACTCCTGACGCGCACTGGGTGGTCCACGCGAGATGAGCTCGGTGCTGGGGTACTGGCTGTCCCACCGTGGCCTCCTGAGCCCGAGCGGACACGCGTGGGCCCTCTCCGAGGGCCGGCAGGGCCGCAGTCTGGGCCCTCCTGCGTTCCTGGGCGCCTCCGAGGTTCCCCCCACCTCCCTTGGATCCCCGGGTCATACCAACATTCTCTGAGGACAGTTAGAGCCCACGGCAGCGTCCTCCTCTGGCTCCCTGGCTCCCTGGCTCATGCATGTGCAGACCAGGACTCCCTGTGCTAAGAGCTGGTAGGGCAGGGCTGTTCCTAGGGGCTCCTGCTGGGACACACCTACTCCTGACGCGCACTGGGTGGTCCACGCGAGATGAGCTCGGTGCTGGGGTACTGGCTGTCCCACCGTGGCCTCCTGAGCCCGAGCAGACACGCGTGGGCCCTCTCCGAGGGCCGGCAGGGCCGCAGTCTGGGCCCTCCTGCGTTCCTGGGCGCCTCCGAGGTTCCCCCCACCTCCCTTGGGCCGGGCCGGGACGAGGCGCAGCCCCAGGAACCCTGTGCCACCTGGCTGGCCCGTGGAGGCCCCGCCCACGGGCAGGGCAGCAAGCTCCAGAGCCCCACGGCCGCTGCGCCCGACCCTGCAGCCTGCTGGCCGGCTGGAGCCACAGAGACGGCAGGTCTCCCCCGGCCAAGCCAAGAGTTGGCAGCGCGCTCCCCAAAAGCCTCCGCTGGCAGTTCCCGGGAGGATGCAACTGGCTGCCCCTGGCTGGCTCCCTCCCGCTGGTCGGCCAATGCAAAGCCAGACCCACTTCTGCCCCCTGGGGTCCTGGCCTCCAGGGCGGGCGCGCTTCGCAGTGGAGCGGGCGGGCGGGTCCCCTTCGGCTTCCGTCTGCCCTTCGCCCGCCGGACCGCCCGACCGCCCGCCCGCGGAGCCTGCTGCAGCCAGCCCTGGCTCTAGGAGGCTGGCCAGCCGGCACTGCCAACTGGCCCCAGGTGCTAGCTAGAGGCCGCGGCAGGCCTCGGAGCACACCTGCGGGCGCCCCCAGGCCGCACAAGCATTCTCTGAGGCAAGAGGAGCCCCAGGCATCATCTCCCTCTGGCTGGCGGGCTCGCCGGCTCCCGCGTGAAAAGTCCAGGACTCCTCACAGGAAAGGCTTGTCTAGGGAGGGGCCGTTCCCGGGGTGGGGGGCGGCTGCTGCTGGGACACACCTACTCCTGACGCCCACTGGGTGGTCCACGCGAGATGAGCTCGGTGCTGGGGTACTGGCTGTCCCACCGTGGCCTCCTGAGCCCGAGCAGACACGCGTGGGCCCTCTCCGAGGGCCGGCAGGGCCGGAGTCTGGGCCCTCCTGCGTTCCTGGGCGCCTCCGAGGTTCCCCCCACCTCCCTTGGATCCCTGGGTCATACCAACATTCTCTGAGGACAGTTAGAGCCCACGGCAGCGTCCTCCTCTGGCTCCCTGGCTCCCTGGCTCATGCATGTGCAGACCAGGACTCCCTGTGCTAAGAGCTGGTAGGGCAGGGCTGTTCCTAGGGGCTCCTGCTGGGACACACCTACTCCTGACGCGCACTGGGTGGTCCACGCGAGATGAGCTCGGTGCTGGGGTACTGGCTGTCCCACCGTGGCCTCCTGAGCCCGAGCGGACACGCGTGGGCCCTCTCCGAGGGCCGGCAGGGCCGCAGTCTGGGCCCTCCTGCGTTCCTGGGCGCCTCCGAGGTTCCCCCCACCTCCCTTGGATCCCCGGGTCATACCAACATTCTCTGAGGACAGTTAGAGCCCACGGCAGCGTCCTCCTCTGGCTCCCTGGCTCCCTGGCTCATGCATGTGCAGACCAGGACTCCCTGTGCTAAGAGCTGGTAGGGCAGGGCTGTTCCTAGGGGCTCCTGCTGGGACACACCTACTCCTGACGCGCACTGGGTGGTCCACGCGAGATGAGCTCGGTGCTGGGGTACTGGCTGTCCCACCGTGGCCTCCTGAGCCCGAGCAGACACGCGTGGGCCCTCTCCGAGGGCCGGCAGGGCCGCAGTCTGGGCCCTCCTGCGTTCCTGGGCGCCTCCGAGGTTCCCCCCACCTCCCTTGGGCCGGGCCGGGCCGGGACGAGGCGCAGCCCCAGGAACCCTGTGCCACCTGGCTGGCCAGTGGAGGCCCCGCCCACGGGCAGGGCAGCAAGCTCCAGAGCCCCACGGCCGCTGCGCCCGACCCTGCAGCCTGCTGGCCGGCTGGAGCCACAGAGACGGCAGGTCTCCCCCGGCCAAGCCAAGAGTTGGCAGCGCGCTCCCCAAAAGCCTCCGCTGGCAGTTCCCGGGAGGATGCAACTGGCTGCCCCTGGCTGGCTCCCTCCCGCTGGTCGGCCAATGCAAAGCCAGACCCACTTCTGCCCCCTGGGGTCCTGGCCTCCAGGGCGGGCGCGCTTCGCAGTGGAGCGGGCGGGCGGGCCCCCTTCGGCTTCCGTCTGCCCTTCGCCCGCCGGACCGCCCGCCCGCCCGCTCGCGGAGCCTGCTGCAGCCAGCCCTGGCTCTAGGAGGCTGGCCAGCCGGCACTGCCAACTGGCCCCAGGTGCTAGCTAGAGGCAGCGGCAGGCCTCGGAGCACACCTGCGGGCGCCCCCAGGCCGCACAAGCATTCTCTGAGGCAAGAGGAGCCCCAGGCATCATCTCCCTCTGGCTGGCGGGCTCGCCGGCTCCCGCGTGAAAAGTCCAGGACTCCTCACAGGAAAGGCTTGTCTAGGGAGGGGCCGTTCCCGGGGTGGGGGGCGGCTGCTGCTGGGACACACCTACTCCTGACGCCCACTGGGTGGTCCACGCGAGATGAGCTCGGTGCTGGGGTACTGGCTGTCCCACCGTGGCCTCCTGAGCCCGAGCAGACACGCGTGGGCCCTCTCCGAGGGCCGGCAGGGCCGGAGTCTGGGCCCTCCTGCGTTCCTGGGCGCCTCCGAGGTTCCCCCCACCTCCCTTGGATCCCTGGGTCATACCAACATTCTCTGAGGACAGTTAGAGCCCACGGCAGCGTCCTCCTCTGGCTCCCTGGCTCCCTGGCTCATGCATGTGCAGACCAGGACTCCCTGTGCTAAGAGCTGGTAGGGCAGGGCTGTTCCTAGGGGCTCCTGCTGGGACACACCTACTCCTGACGCGCACTGGGTGGTCCACGCGAGATGAGCTCGGTGCTGGGGTACTGGCTGTCCCACCGTGGCCTCCTGAGCCCGAGCGGACACGCGTGGGCCCTCTCCGAGGGCCGGCAGGGCCGCAGTCTGGGCCCTCCTGCGTTCCTGGGCGCCTCCGAGGTTCCCCCCACCTCCCTTGGATCCCCGGGTCATACCAACATTCTCTGAGGACAGTTAGAGCCCACGGCAGCGTCCTCCTCTGGCTCCCTGGCTCCCTGGCTCATGCATGTGCAGACCAGGACTCCCTGTGCTAAGAGCTGGTAGGGCAGGGCTGTTCCTAGGGGCTCCTGCTGGGACACACCTACTCCTGACGCGCACTGGGTGGTCCACGCGAGATGAGCTCGGTGCTGGGGTACTGGCTGTCCCACCGTGGCCTCCTGAGCCCGAGCAGACACGCGTGGGCCCTCTCCGAGGGCCGGCAGGGCCGCAGTCTGGGCCCTCCTGCGTTCCTGGGCGCCTCCGAGGTTCCCCCCACCTCCCTTGGGCCGGGCCGGGCCGGGACGAGGCGCAGCCCCAGGAACCCTGTGCCACCTGGCTGGCCAGTGGAGGCCCCGCCCACGGGCAGGGCAGCAAGCTCCAGAGCCCCACGGCCGCTGCGCCCGACCCTGCAGCCTGCTGGCCGGCTGGAGCCACAGAGACGGCAGGTCTCCCCCGGCCAAGCCAAGAGTTGGCAGCGCGCTCCCCAAAAGCCTCCGCTGGCAGTTCCCGGGAGGATGCAACTGGCTGCCCCTGGCTGGCTCCCTCCCGCTGGTCGGCCAATGCAAAGCCAGACCCACTTCTGCCCCCTGGGGTCCTGGCCTCCAGGGCGGGCGCGCTTCGCAGTGGAGCGGGCGGGCGGGCCCCCTTCGGCTTCCGTCTGCCCTTCGCCCGCCGGACCGCCCGCCCGCCCGCTCGCGGAGCCTGCTGCAGCCAGCCCTGGCTCTAGGAGGCTGGCCAGCCGGCACTGCCAACTGGCCCCAGGTGCTAGCTAGAGGCAGCGGCAGGCCTCGGAGCACACCTGCGGGCGCCCCCAGGCCGCACAAGCATTCTCTGAGGCAAGAGGAGCCCCAGGCATCATCTCCCTCTGGCTGGCGGGCTCGCCGGCTCGCGCGTGCCCAGTCCAGGACTCCTCACAGGAAAGGCTTGTCTAGGGAGGGGCCGTTCCCGGGGTGGGGGGCAGCTGCTGCTGGGACACACCTACTCCTGACGCCCACTGGGTGGTCCACGCGAGATGAGCTCGGTGCTGGGGTACTGGCTGTCCCACCGTGGCCTCCTGAGCCCGAGCAGACACGCGTGGGCCCTCTCCGAGGGCCGGCAGGGCCGCAGTCTGGGCCCTCCTGCGTTCCTGGGCGCCTCCGAGGTTCCCCCCACCTCCCTTGGATCCCCGGGTCATGCCAACATTCTCTGAGGACAGTTAGAGCCCACGGCAGCGTCCTCCTCTGGCTCCCTGGCTCCCTGGCTCATGCATGTGCAGACCAGGACTCCCTGTGCTAAGAGCTGGTAGGGCAGGGCTGTTCCTAGGGGCTCCTGCTGGGACACACCTACTCCTGACGCGCACTGGGTGGTCCACGCGAGATGAGCTCGGTGCTGGGGTACTGGCTGTCCCACCGTGGCCTCCTGAGCCCGAGCAGACACGCGTGGGCCCTCTCCGAGGGCCGGCAGGGCCGCAGTCTGGGCCCTCCTGCGTTCCTGGGCGCCTCCGAGGTTCCCCCCACCTCCCTTGGATCCCCGGGTCATACCAACATTCTCTGAGGACAGTTAGAGCCCACGGCAGCGTCCTCCTCTGGCTCCCTGGCTCCCTGGCTCATGCATGTGCAGACCAGGACTCCCTGTGCTAAGAGCTGGTAGGGCAGGGCTGTTCCTAGGGGCTCCTGCTGGGACACACCTACTCCTGACGCGCACTGGGTGGTCCACGCGAGATGAGCTCGGTGCTGGGGTACTGGCTGTCCCACCGTGGCCTCCTGAGCCCGAGCAGACACGCGTGGGCCCTCTCCGAGGGCCGGCAGGGCCACAGTCTGGGCCCTCTTGCTTTCCTGGGCGCCTCCGAGGTTCCCCCCACCTCCCTTGGGCCGGGCCGGGCCGGGCCGGGACGAGGCGCAGCCCCAGGAACCCTGTGCCACCTGGCTGGCCCGTGGAGGCCCCGCCCACGGGCAGGGCAGCAAGCTCCAGAGCCCCACGGCCGCTGCGCCCGACCCTGCAGCCTGCTGGCCGGCTGGAGCCACAGAGACGGCAGGTCTCCCCCGGCCAAGCCAAGAGTTGGCAGCGCGCTCCCCAAAAGCCTCCGCTGGCAGTTCCCGGGAGGATGCAACTGGCTGCCCCTGGCTGGCTCCCTCCCGCTGGTCGGCCAATGCAAAGCCAGACCCACTTCTGCCCCCTGGGGTCCTGGCCTCCAGGGCGGGCGCGCTTCGCAGTGGAGCGGGCGGGCGGGTCCCCTTCGGCTTCCGTCTGCCCTTCGCCCGCCGGACCGCCCGACCGCCCGCCCGCGGAGCCTGCTGCAGCCAGCCCTGGCTCTAGGAGGCTGGCCAGCCGGCACTGCCAACTGGCCCCAGGTGCTAGCTAGAGGCCGCGGCAGGCCTCGGAGCACACCTGCGGGCGCCCCCAGGCCGCACAAGCATTCTCGGAGGGAAGAGGAGCCCCAGGCAGCAGCTCCTTCCATCTCGCACATGCGCAGTCCAGGACTCCCCACAGGAAAGGCTTGTCTAGGGAGGGGCCGTTCCCGGGGTGGGGGGCGGCTGCTGCTGGGACACACCTACTCCTGACGCCCACTGGGTTGTCCACGCGAGATGAGCTCGGTGCTGGGGTGCGGGCTGTCCCGCCGTGGCCTCCTGAGCCCGAGCGGACACGCGTGGGCCCTCTCCGAGGGCCGGCAGGGCCGCAGTCTGGGCCCTCCTGCGTTCCTGGGCGCCTCCGAGGTTCCCCCCACCTCCCTTGGATCCCCGGGTCATACAAACATTCTCTGAGGACAGTTCGAGCCCACGGCAGCGTCCTCCTCTGGCTCCCTGGCTCATGCATGTGCAGACCAGGACTCCCTGTGCTAAGAGCTGGTAGGGCGGGGCTGTTCCTAGGGGCTCCTGCTGGGACACACCTACTCCTGACGCGCACTGGGTGGTCCACGCGAGATGAGCTCGGTGCTGGGGTACTGGCTGTCCCACCGTGGCCTCCTGAGCCCGAGCGGACACGCGTGGGCCCTCTCCGAGGGCCGGCAGGGCCGGAGTCTGGGCCCTCCTGCGTTCCTGGGCGCCTCCGAGGTTCCCCCCACCTCCCTTGGATCCCCGGGTCATACCAACATTCTCTGAGGACAGTTAGAGCCCACGGCAGCGTCCTCCTCTGGCTCCCTGGCTCCCTGGCTCATGCATGTGCAGACCAGGACTCCCTGTGCTAAGAGCTGGTAGGGCAGGGCTGTTCCTAGGGGCTCCTGCTGGGACACACCTACTCCTGACGCGCACTGGGTGGTCCACGCGAGATGAGCTCGGTGCTGGGGTACTGGCTGTCCCACCGTGGCCTCCTGAGCCCGAGCAGACACGCGTGGGCCCTCTCCGAGGGCCGGCAGGGCCGCAGTCTGGGCCCTCCTGCGTTCCTGGGCGCCTCCGAGGTTCCCCCCACCTCCCTTGGGCCGGGCCGGGACGAGGCGCAGCCCCAGGAACCCTGTGCCACCTGGCTGGCCCGTGGAGGCCCCGCCCACGGGCAGGGCAGCAAGCTCCAGAGCCCCACGGCCGCTGCGCCCGACCCTGCAGCCTGCTGGCCGGCTGGAGCCACAGAGACGGCAGGTCTCCCCCGGCCAAGCCAAGAGTTGGCAGCGCGCTCCCCAAAAGCCTCCGCTGGCAGTTCCCGGGAGGATGCAACTGGCTGCCCCTGGCTGGCTCCCTCCCGCTGGTCGGCCAATGCAAAGCCAGACCCACTTCTGCCCCCTGGGGTCCTGGCCTCCAGGGCGGGCGCGCTTCGCAGTGGAGCGGGCGGGCGGGTCCCCTTCGGCTTCCGTCTGCCCTTCGCCCGCAGGACCGCCCGACCGCCCGCCCGCGGAGCCTGCTGCAGCCAGCCCTGGCTCTAGGAGGCTGGCCAGCCGGCACTGCCAACTGGCCCCAGGTGCTAGCTAGAGGCCGCGGCAGGCCTCGGAGCACACCTGCGGGCGCCCCCAGGCCGCACAAGCATTCTCTGAGGCAAGAGGAGCCCCAGGCATCATCTCCCTCTGGCTGGCGGGCTCGCCGGCTCCCGCGTGAAAAGTCCAGGACTCCTCACAGGAAAGGCTTGTCTAGGGAGGGGCCGTTCCCGGGGTGGGGGGCGGCTGCTGCTGGGACACACCTACTCCTGACGCCCACTGGGTGGTGCACGCGAGATGAGCTCGGTGCTGGGGTACTGGCTGTCCCACCGTGGCCTCCTGAGCCCGAGCAGACACGCGTGGGCCCTCTCCGAGGGCCGGCAGGGCCGGAGTCTGGGCCCTCCTGCGTTCCTGGGCGCCTCCGAGGTTCCCCCCACCTCCCTTGGATCCCCGGGTCATACCAACATTCTCTGAGGACAGTTAGAGCCCACGGCAGCGTCCTCCTCTGGCTCCCTGGCTCCCTGGCTCATGCATGTGCAGACCAGGACTCCCTGTGCTAAGAGCTGGTAGGGCAGGGCTGTTCCTAGGGGCTCCTGCTGGGACACACCTACTCCTGACGCGCACTGGGTGGTCCACGCGAGATGAGCTCGGTGCTGGGGTACTGGCTGTCCCACCGTGGCCTCCTGAGCCCGAGCGGACACGCGTGGGCCCTCTCCGAGGGCCGGCAGGGCCGGAGTCTGGGCCCTCCTGCGTTCCTGGGCGCCTCCGAGGTTCCCCCCACCTCCCTTGGATCCCCGGGTCATACCAACATTCTCTGAGGACAGTTAGAGCCCACGGCAGCGTCCTCCTCTGGCTCCCTGGCTCCCTGGCTCATGCATGTGCAGACCAGGACTCCCTGTGCTAAGAGCTGGTAGGGCAGGGCTGTTCCTAGGGGCTCCTGCTGGGACACACCTACTCCTGACGCGCACTGGGTGGTCCACGCGAGATGAGCTCGGTGCTGGGGTACTGGCTGTCCCACCGTGGCCTCCTGAGCCCGAGCAGACACGCGTGGGCCCTCTCCGAGGGCCGGCAGGGCCGCAGTCTGGGCCCTCTTGCTTTCCTGGGCGCCTCCGAGGTTCCCCCCACCTCCCTTGGGCCGGGCCAGGCCGGGCCGGGACGAGGCGCAGCCCCAGGAACCCTGTGCCACCTGGCTGGCCCGTGGAGGCCCCGCCCACGGGCAGGGCAGCAAGCTCCAGAGCCCCACGGCCGCTGCGCCCGACCCTGCAGCCTGCTGGCCGGCTGGAGCCACAGAGACGGCAGGTCTCCCCCGGCCAAGCCAAGAGTTGGCAGCGCGCTCCCCAAAAGCCTCCGCTGGCAGTTCCCGGGAGGATGCAACTGGCTGCCCCTGGCTGGCTCCCTCCCGCTGGTCTGCCAATGCAAAGCCAGACCCACTTCTGCCCCCTGGGGTCCTGGCCTCCAGGGCGGGCGCGCTTCGCAGTGGAGCGGGCGGGCGGGTCCCCTTCGGCTTCCGTCTGCCCTTCGCCCGCCGGACCGCCCGACCGCCCGCCCGCGGAGCCTGCTGCAGCCAGCCCTGGCTCTAGGAGGCTGGCCAGCCGGCACTGCCAACTGGCCCCAGGTGCTAGCTAGAGGCCGCGGCAGGCCTCGGAGCACACCTGCGGGCGCCCCCAGGCCGCACAAGCATTCTCTGAGGCAAGAGGAGCCCCAGGCATCATCTCCCTCTGGCTGGCGGGCTCGCCGGCTCGCGCGTGCGCAGTCCAGGACTCCTCACAGGAAAGGCTTGTCTAGGGAGGGGCCGTTCCCGGGGTGGGGGGCGGCTGCTGCTGGGACACACCTACTCCTGACGCCCACTGGGTGGTCCACGCGAGATGAGCTCGGTGCTGGGGTACTGGCTGTCCCACCGTGGCCTCCTGAGCCCGAGCAGACACGCGTGGGCCCTCTCCGAGGGCCGGCAGGGCCGGAGTCTGGGCCCTCCTGCGTTCCTGGGCGCCTCCGAGGTTCCCCCCACCTCCCTTGGATCCCTGGGTCATACCAACATTCTCTGAGGACAGTTAGAGCCCACGGCAGCGTCCTCCTCTGGCTCCCTGGCTCCCTGGCTCATGCATGTGCAGACCAGGACTCCCTGTGCTAAGAGCTGGTAGGGCAGGGCTGTTCCTAGGGGCTCCTGCTGGGACACACCTACTCCTGACGCGCACTGGGTGGTCCACGCGAGATGAGCTCGGTGCTGGGGTACTGGCTGTCCCACCGTGGCCTCCTGAGCCCGAGCGGACACGCGTGGGCCCTCTCCGAGGGCCGGCAGGGCCGCAGTCTGGGCCCTCCTGCGTTCCTGGGCGCCTCCGAGGTTCCCCCCACCTCCCTTGGATCCCCGGGTCATACCAACATTCTCTGAGGACAGTTAGAGCCCACGGCAGCGTCCTCCTCTGGCTCCCTGGCTCCCTGGCTCATGCATGTGCAGACCAGGACTCCCTGTGCTAAGAGCTGGTAGGGCAGGGCTGTTCCTAGGGGCTCCTGCTGGGACACACCTACTCCTGACGCCCACTGGGTGGTCCACGCGAGATGAGCTCGGTGCTGGGGTACTGGCTGTCCCACCGTGGCCTCCTGAGCCCGAGCAGACACGCGTGGGCCCTCTCCGAGGGCCGGCAGGGCCGCAGTCTGGGCCCTCCTGCGTTCCTGGGCGCCTCCGAGGTTCCCCCCACCTCCCTTGGGCCGGGCCGGGCCGGGACGAGGCGCAGCCCCAGGAACCCTGTGCCACCTGGCTGGCCAGTGGAGGCCCCGCCCACGGGCAGGGCAGCAAGCTCCAGAGCCCCACGGCCGCTGCGCCCGACCCTGCAGCCTGCTGGCCGGCTGGAGCCACAGAGACGGCAGGTCTCCCCCGGCCAAGCCAAGAGTTGGCAGCGCGCTCCCCAAAAGCCTCCGCTGGCAGTTCCCGGGAGGATGCAACTGGCTGCCCCTGGCTGGCTCCCTCCCGCTGGTCGGCCAATGCAAAGCCAGACCCACTTCTGCCCCCTGGGGTCCTGGCCTCCAGGGCGGGCGCGCTTCGCAGTGGAGCGGGCGGGCGGGCCCCCTTCGGCTTCCGTCTGCCCTTCGCCCGCCGGACCGCCCGCCCGCCCGCTCGCGGAGCCTGCTGCAGCCAGCCCTGGCTCTAGGAGGCTGGCCAGCCGGCACTGCCAACTGGCCCCAGGTGCTAGCTAGAGGCAGCGGCAGGCCTCGGAGCACACCTGCGGGCGCCCCCAGGCCGCACAAGCATTCTCTGAGGCAAGAGGAGCCCCAGGCATCATCTCCCTCTGGCTGGCGGGCTCGCCGGCTCGCGCGTGCCCAGTCCAGGACTCCTCACAGGAAAGGCTTGTCTAGGGAGGGGCCGTTCCCGGGGTGGGGGGCAGCTGCTGCTGGGACACACCTACTCCTGACGCCCACTGGGTGGTCCACGCGAGATGAGCTCGGTGCTGGGGTACTGGCTGTCCCACCGTGGCCTCCTGAGCCCGAGCAGACACGCGTGGGCCCTCTCCGAGGGCCGGCAGGGCCGCAGTCTGGGCCCTCCTGCGTTCCTGGGCGCCTCCGAGGTTCCCCCCACCTCCCTTGGATCCCCGGGTCATGCCAACATTCTCTGAGGACAGTTAGAGCCCACGGCAGCGTCCTCCTCTGGCTCCCTGGCTCCCTGGCTCATGCATGTGCAGACCAGGACTCCCTGTGCTAAGAGCTGGTAGGGCAGGGCTGTTCCTAGGGGCTCCTGCTGGGACACACCTACTCCTGACGCGCACTGGGTGGTCCACGCGAGATGAGCTCGGTGCTGGGGTACTGGCTGTCCCACCGTGGCCTCCTGAGCCCGAGCAGACACGCGTGGGCCCTCTCCGAGGGCCGGCAGGGCCGCAGTCTGGGCCCTCCTGCGTTCCTGGGCGCCTCCGAGGTTCCCCCCACCTCCCTTGGATCCCCGGGTCATACCAACATTCTCTGAGGACAGTTAGAGCCCACGGCAGCGTCCTCCTCTGGCTCCCTGGCTCCCTGGCTCATGCATGTGCAGACCAGGACTCCCTGTGCTAAGAGCTGGTAGGGCAGGGCTGTTCCTAGGGGCTCCTGCTGGGACACACCTACTCCTGACGCGCACTGGGTGGTCCACGCGAGATGAGCTCGGTGCTGGGGTACTGGCTGTCCCACCGTGGCCTCCTGAGCCCGAGCAGACACGCGTGGGCCCTCTCCGAGGGCCGGCAGGGCCACAGTCTGGGCCCTCTTGCTTTCCTGGGCGCCTCCGAGGTTCCCCCCACCTCCCTTGGGCCGGGCCGGGCCGGGCCGGGACGAGGCGCAGCCCCAGGAACCCTGTGCCACCTGGCTGGCCCGTGGAGGCCCCGCCCACGGGCAGGGCAGCAAGCTCCAGAGCCCCACGGCCGCTGCGCCCGACCCTGCAGCCTGCTGGCCGGCTGGAGCCACAGAGACGGCAGGTCTCCCCCGGCCAAGCCAAGAGTTGGCAGCGCGCTCCCCAAAAGCCTCCGCTGGCAGTTCCCGGGAGGATGCAACTGGCTGCCCCTGGCTGGCTCCCTCCCGCTGGTCGGCCAATGCAAAGCCAGACCCACTTCTGCCCCCTGGGGTCCTGGCCTCCAGGGCGGGCGCGCTTCGCAGTGGAGCGGGCGGGCGGGTCCCCTTCGGCTTCCGTCTGCCCTTCGCCCGCCGGACCGCCCGACCGCCCGCCCGCGGAGCCTGCTGCAGCCAGCCCTGGCTCTAGGAGGCTGGCCAGCCGGCACTGCCAACTGGCCCCAGGTGCTAGCTAGAGGCCGCGGCAGGCCTCGGAGCACACCTGCGGGCGCCCCCAGGCCGCACAAGCATTCTCGGAGGGAAGAGGAGCCCCAGGCAGCAGCTCCTTCCATCTCGCGCATGCGCAGTCCAGGACTCCCCACAGGAAAGGCTTGTCTAGGGAGGGGCCGTTCCCGGGGTGGGGGGCGGCTGCTGCTGGGACACACCTACTCCTGACGCCCACTGGGTTGTCCACGCGAGATGAGCTCGGTGCTGGGGTGCGGGCTGTCCCGCCGTGGCCTCCTGAGCCCGAGCGGACACGCGTGGGCCCTCTCCGAGGGCCGGCAGGGCCGCAGTCTGGGCCCTCCTGCATTCCTGGGCGCCTCCGAGGTTCCCCCCACCTCCCTTGGATCCCCGGGTCATACAAACATTCTCTGAGGACAGTTCGAGCCCACGGCAGCGTCCTCCTCTGGCTCCCTGGCTCATGCATGTGCAGACCAGGACTCCCTGTGCTAAGAGCTGGTAGGGCGGGGCTGTTCCTAGGGGCTCCTGCTGGGACACACCTACTCCTGACGCGCACTGGGTGGTCCACGCGAGATGAGCTCGGTGCTGGGGTACGGGCTGTCCCGCCGTGGCCTCCTGAGCCCGAGCGGACACGCGTGGGCCCTCTGCAAGGGCCGGCAGGGCCGCAGTCTGGGCCCTCCTGCGTTCCTGGGCGCCTCCGAGGTTCCCCGCACCTCCCTTGGGCCGGGCCGGGACGAGGCGCAGCCCCAGGAACCCTGTGCCACCTGGCTGGCCCGTGGAGGCCCCGCCCACGGGCAGGGCAGCAAGCTCCTGAGCCCCACGGCCGCTGCACCCGACCCTGCAGCCTGCTGGCCGGCTGGAGCCACAGAGACGGCAGGTCTCCCCCGGCCAAGCCAAGAGTTGGCAGCGCGCTCCCCAAAAGCCTCCGCTGGCAGTTCCCGGGAGGATGCAACTGGCTGCCCCTGGCTGGCTCCCTCCCGCTGGTCGGCCAATGCAAAGCCAGACCCACTTCTGCCCCCTGGGGTCCTGGCCTCCAGGGCGGGCGCGCTTCGCAGTGGAGCGGGCGGGCGGGCCCCCTTCGGCTTCCGTCTGCCCTTCGCCCGCCGGACCGCCCGCCCGCCCGCTCGCGGAGCCTGCTGCAGCCAGCCCTGGCTCTAGGAGGCTGGCCAGCCGGCACTGCCAACTGGCCCCAGGTGCTAGCTAGAGGCAGCGGCAGGCCTCGGAGCACACCTGCGGGCGCCCCCAGGCCGCACAAGCATTCTCTGAGGCAAGAGGAGCCCCAGGCATCATCTCCCTCTGGCTGGCGGGCTCGCCGGCTCGCGCGTGCGCAGTCCAGGACTCCTCACAGGGAAGGCTTGTCTAGGGAGGGGCCGTTCCCGGGGTGGGGGGCGGCTGCTGCTGGGACACACCTACTCCTGACGCCCACTGGGTGGTCCACGCGAGATGAGCTCGGTGCTGGGGTACTGGCTGTCCCACCGTGGCCTCCTGAGCCCGAGCAGACACGCGTGGGCCCTCTCCGAGGGCCGGCAGGGCCGGAGTCTGGGCCCTCCTGCGTTCCTGGGCGCCTCCGAGGTTCCCCCCACCTCCCTTGGATCCCCGGGTCATACCAACATTCTCTGAGGACAGTTCGAGCCCACGGCAGCGTCCTCCTCTGGCTGTCTGGCTCCCTGGCTCATGCATGTGCAGACCAGGACTCCCTGTGCTAAGAGCTGGTAGGGCAGGGCTGTTCCTAGGGGCTCCTGCTGGGACACACCTACTCCTGACGCGCACTGGGTGGTCCACGCGAGATGAGCTCGGTGCTGGGGTACTGGCTGTCCCACCGTGGCCTCCTGAGCCCGAGCAGACACGCGTGGGCCCTCTCCGAGGGCCGGCAGGGCCGGAGTCTGGGCCCTCCTGCGTTCCTGGGCGCCTCCGAGGTTCCCCCCACCTCCCTTGGATCCCCGGGTCATACCAACATTCTCTGAGGACAGTTAGAGCCCACGGCAGCGTCCTCCTCTGGCTCCCTGGCTCCCTGGCTCATGCATGTGCAGACCAGGACTCCCTGTGCTAAGAGCTGGTAGGGCAGGGCTGTTCCTAGGGGCTCCTGCTGGGACACACCTACTCCTGACGCGCACTGGGTGGTCCACGCGAGATGAGCTCGGTGCTGGGGTACTGGCTGTCCCACCGTGGCCTCCTGAGCCCGAGCAGACACGCGTGGGCCCTCTCCGAGGGCCGGCAGGGCCGCAGTCTGGGCCCTCTTGCTTTCCTGGGCGCCTCCGAGGTTCCCCCCACCTCCCTTGGGCCGGGCCGGGCCGGGACGAGGCGCAGCCCCAGGAACCCTGTGCCACCTGGCTGGCCCGTGGAGGCCCCGCCCACGGGCAGGGCAGCAAGCTCCAGAGCCCCACGGCCGCTGCGCCCGACCCTGCAGCCTGCTGGCCGGCTGGAGCCACAGAGACGGCAGGTCTCCCCCGGCCAAGCCAAGAGTTGGCAGCGCGCTCCCCAAAAGCCTCCGCTGGCAGTTCCCGGGAGGATGCAACTGGCTGCCCCTGGCTGGCTCCCTCCCGCTGGTCGGCCAATGCAAAGCCAGACCCACTTCTGCCCCCTGGGGTCCTGGCCTCCAGGGCGGGCGCGCTTCGCAGTGGAGCGGGCGGGCGGGTCCCCTTCGGCTTCCGTCTGCCCTTCGCCCGCCGGACCGCCCGACCGACCGCCCGCCCGCGGAGCCTGCTGCAGCCAGCCCTGGCTCTAGGAGGCTGGCCAGCCGGCACTGCCAACTGGCCCCAGGTGCTAGCTAGAGGCCGCGGCAGGCCTCGGAGCACACCTGCGGGCGCCCCCAGGCCGCACAAGCATTCTCTGAGGCAAGAGGAGCCCCAGGCATCATCTCCCTCTGGCTGGCGGGCTCGCCGGCTCCCGCGTGAAAAGTCCAGGACTCCTCACAGGAAAGGCTTGTCTAGGGAGGGGCCGTTCCCGGGGTGGGGGGCGGCTGCTGCTGGGACACACCTACTCCTGACGCCCACTGGGTGGTCCACGCGAGATGAGCTCGGTGCTGGGGTACTGGCTGTCCCACCGTGGCCTCCTGAGCCCGAGCAGACACGCGTGGGCCCTCTCCGAGGGCCGGCAGGGCCGCAGTCTGGGCCCTCCTGCGTTCCTGGGCGCCTCCGAGGTTCCCCCCACCTCCCTTGGATCCCCGGGTCATACCAACATTCTCTGAGGACAGTTAGAGCCCACGGCAGCGTCCTCCTCTGGCTGTCTGGCTCCCTGGCTCATGCATGTGCAGACCAGGACTCCCTGTGCTAAGAGCTGGTAGGGCAGGGCTGTTCCTAGGGGCTCCTGCTGGGACACACCTACTCCTGACGCGCACTGGGTGGTCCACGCGAGATGAGCTCGGTGCTGGGGTACTGGCTGTCCCACCGTGGCCTCCTGAGCCCGAGCGGACACGCGTGGGCCCTCTCCGAGGGCCGGCAGGGCCGGAGTCTGGGCCCTCCTGCGTTCCTGGGCGCCTCCGAGGTTCCCCCCACCTCCCTTGGATCCCCGGGTCATACCAACATTCTCTGAGGACAGTTAGAGCCCACGGCAGCGTCCTCCTCTGGCTCCCTGGCTCCCTGGCTCATGCATGTGCAGACCAGGACTCCCTGTGCTAAGAGCTGGTAGGGCAGGGCTGTTCCTAGGGGCTCCTGCTGGGACACACCTACTCCTGACGCGCACTGGGTGGTCCACGCGAGATGAGCTCGGTGCTGGGGTACTGGCTGTCCCACCGTGGCCTCCTGAGCCCGAGCAGACACGCGTGGGCCCTCTCCGAGGGCCGGCAGGGCCGCAGTCTGGGCCCTCCTGCGTTCCTGGGCGCCTCCGAGGTTCCCCCCACCTCCCTTGGGCCGGGCCGGGACGAGGCGCAGCCCCAGGAACCCTGTGCCACCTGGCTGGCCCGTGGAGGCCCCGCCCACGGGCAGGGCAGCAAGCTCCAGAGCCCCACGGCCGCTGCGCCCGACCCTGCAGCCTGCTGGCCGGCTGGAGCCACAGAGACGGCAGGTCTCCCCCGGCCAAGCCAAGAGTTGGCAGCGCGCTCCCCAAAAGCCTCCGCTGGCAGTTCCCGGGAGGATGCAACTGGCTGCCCCTGGCTGGCTCCCTCCCGCTGGTCGGCCAATGCAAAGCCAGACCCACTTCTGCCCCCTGGGGTCCTGGCCTCCAGGGCGGGCGCGCTTCGCAGTGGAGCGGGCGGGCGGGTCCCCTTCGGCTTCCGTCTGCCCTTCGCCCGCAGGACCGCCCGACCGCCCGCCCGCGGAGCCTGCTGCAGCCAGCCCTGGCTCTAGGAGGCTGGCCAGCCGGCACTGCCAACTGGCCCCAGGTGCTAGCTAGAGGCCGCGGCAGGCCTCGGAGCACACCTGCGGGCGCCCCCAGGCCGCACAAGCATTCTCTGAGGCAAGAGGAGCCCCAGGCATCATCTCCCTCTGGCTGGCGGGCTCGCCGGCTCCCGCGTGAAAAGTCCAGGACTCCTCACAGGAAAGGCTTGTCTAGGGAGGGGCCGTTCCCGGGGTGGGGGGCGGCTGCTGCTGGGACACACCTACTCCTGACGCCCACTGGGTGGTCCACGCGAGATGAGCTCGGTGCTGGGGTACTGGCTGTCCCACCGTGGCCTCCTGAGCCCGAGCAGACACGCGTGGGCCCTCTCCGAGGGCCGGCAGGGCCGGAGTCTGGGCCCTCCTGCGTTCCTGGGCGCCTCCGAGGTTCCCCCCACCTCCCTTGGATCCCCGGGTCATACCAACATTCTCTGAGGACAGTTAGAGCCCACGGCAGCGTCCTCCTCTGGCTGTCTGGCTCCCTGGCTCATGCATGTGCAGACCAGGACTCCCTGTGCTAAGAGCTGGTAGGGCAGGGCTGTTCCTAGGGGCTCCTGCTGGGACACACCTACTCCTGACGCGCACTGGGTGGTCCACGCGAGATGAGCTCGGTGCTGGGGTACTGGCTGTCCCACCGTGGCCTCCTGAGCCCGAGCGGACACGCGTGGGCCCTCTCCGAGGGCCGGCAGGGCCGGAGTCTGGGCCCTCCTGCGTTCCTGGGCGCCTCCGAGGTTCCCCCCACCTCCCTTGGATCCCCGGGTCATACCAACATTCTCTGAGGACAGTTAGAGCCCACGGCAGCGTCCTCCTCTGGCTCCCTGGCTCCCTGGCTCATGCATGTGCAGACCAGGACTCCCTGTGCTAAGAGCTGGTAGGGCAGGGCTGTTCCTAGGGGCTCCTGCTGGGACACACCTACTCCTGACGCGCACTGGGTGGTCCACGCGAGATGAGCTCGGTGCTGGGGTACTGGCTGTCCCACCGTGGCCTCCTGAGCCCGAGCAGACACGCGTGGGCCCTCTCCGAGGGCCGGCAGGGCCGCAGTCTGGGCCCTCTTGCTTTCCTGGGCGCCTCCGAGGTTCCCCCCACCTCCCTTGGGCCGGGCCAGGCCGGGCCGGGACGAGGCGCAGCCCCAGGAACCCTGTGCCACCTGGCTGGCCCGTGGAGGCCCCGCCCACGGGCAGGGCAGCAAGCTCCAGAGCCCCACGGCCGCTGCGCCCGACCCTGCAGCCTGCTGGCCGGCTGGAGCCACAGAGACGGCAGGTCTCCCCCGGCCAAGCCAAGAGTTGGCAGCGCGCTCCCCAAAAGCCTCCGCTGGCAGTTCCCGGGAGGATGCAACTGGCTGCCCCTGGCTGGCTCCCTCCCGCTGGTCGGCCAATGCAAAGCCAGACCCACTTCTGCCCCCTGGGGTCCTGGCCTCCAGGGCGGGCGCGCTTCGGCTTCCGTCTGCCCTTCGCCCGCCCGCCCGCCCGCGGAGCCTGCTGCAGCCAGCCCTGGCTCTAGGAGGCTGGCCAGCCGGCACTGCCAACTGGCCCCAGGTGCTAGCTAGAGGCAGCGGCAGGCCTCGGAGCACACCTGCGGGCGCCCCCAGGCCGCACAAGCATTCTCTGAGGCAAGAGGAGCCCCAGGCATCATCTCCCTCTGGCTGGCGGGCTCGCCGGCTCCCGCGTGAAAAGTCCAGGACTCCTCACAGGAAAGGCTTGTCTAGGGAGGGGCCGTTCCCGGGGTGGGGGGCGGCTGCTGCTGGGACACACCTACTCCTGACGCCCACTGGGTGGTCCACGCGAGATGAGCTCGGTGCTGGGGTACTGGCTGTCCCACCGTGGCCTCCTGAGCCCGAGCAGACACGCGTGGGCCCTCTCCGAGGGCCGGCAGGGCCGGAGTCTGGGCCCTCCTGCGTTCCTGGGCGCCTCCGAGGTTCCCCCCACCTCCCTTGGATCCCCGGGTCATACCAACATTCTCTGAGGACAGTTAGAGCCCACGGCAGCGTCCTCCTCTGGCTGTCTGGCTCCCTGGCTCATGCATGTGCAGACCAGGACTCCCTGTGCTAAGAGCTGGTAGGGCAGGGCTGTTCCTAGGGGCTCCTGCTGGGACACACCTACTCCTGACGCGCACTGGGTGGTCCACGCGAGATGAGCTCGGTGCTGGGGTACTGGCTGTCCCACCGTGGCCTCCTGAGCCCGAGCGGACACGCGTGGGCCCTCTCCGAGGGCCGGCAGGGCCGCAGTCTGGGCCCTCCTGCGTTCCTGGGCGCCTCCGAGGTTCCCCCCACCTCCCTTGGATCCCCGGGTCATACCAACATTCTCTGAGGACAGTTAGAGCCCACGGCAGCGTCCTCCTCTGGCTCCCTGGCTCCCTGGCTCATGCATGTGCAGACCAGGACTCCCTGTGCTAAGAGCTGGTAGGGCAGGGCTGTTCCTAGGGGCTCCTGCTGGGACACACCTACTCCTGACGCGCACTGGGTGGTCCACGCGAGATGAGCTCGGTGCTGGGGTACTGGCTGTCCCACCGTGGCCTCCTGAGCCCGAGCAGACACGCGTGGGCCCTCTCCGAGGGCCGGCAGGGCCGCAGTCTGGGCCCTCCTGCGTTCCTGGGCGCCTCCGAGGTTCCCCCCACCTCCCTTGGGCCGGGCCGGGACGAGGCGCAGCCCCAGGAACCCTGTGCCACCTGGCTGGCCAGTGGAGGCCCCGCCCACGGGCAGGGCAGCAAGCTCCAGAGCCCCACGGCCGCTGCGCCCGACCCTGCAGCCTGCTGGCCGGCTGGAGCCACAGAGACGGCAGGTCTCCCCCGGCCAAGCCAAGAGTTGGCAGCGCGCTCCCCAAAAGCCTCCGCTGGCAGTTCCCGGGAGGATGCAACTGGCTGCCCCTGGCTGGCTCCCTCCCGCTGGTCGGCCAATGCAAAGCCAGACCCACTTCTGCCCCCTGGGGTCCTGGCCTCCAGGGCGGGCGCGCTTCGCAGTGGAGCGGGCGGGCGGGCCCCCTTCGGCTTCCGTCTGCCCTTCGCCCGCCGGACCGCCCGCCCGCCCGCTCGCGGAGCCTGCTGCAGCCAGCCCTGGCTCTAGGAGGCTGGCCAGCCGGCACTGCCAACTGGCCCCAGGTGCTAGCTAGAGGCAGCGGCAGGCCTCGGAGCACACCTGCGGGCGCCCCCAGGCCGCACAAGCATTCTCTGAGGCAAGAGGAGCCCCAGGCATCATCTCCCTCTGGCTGGCGGGCTCGCCGGCTCGCGCGTGCGCAGTCCAGGACTCCTCACAGGGAAGGCTTGTCTAGGGAGGGGCCGTTCCCGGGGTGGGGGGCGGCTGCTGCTGGGACACACCTACTCCTGACGCCCACTGGGTGGTCCACGCGAGATGAGCTCGGTGCTGGGGTACTGGCTGTCCCACCGTGGCCTCCTGAGCCCGAGCAGACACGCGTGGGCCCTCTCCGAGGGCCGGCAGGGCCGGAGTCTGGGCCCTCCTGCGTTCCTGGGCGCCTCCGAGGTTCCCCCCACCTCCCTTGGATCCCCGGGTCATACCAACATTCTCTGAGGACAGTTAGAGCCCACGGCAGCGTCCTCCTCTGGCTGTCTGGCTCCCTGGCTCATGCATGTGCAGACCAGGACTCCCTGTGCTAAGAGCTGGTAGGGCAGGGCTGTTCCTAGGGGCTCCTGCTGGGACACACCTACTCCTGACGCGCACTGGGTGGTCCACGCGAGATGAGCTCGGTGCTGGGGTACTGGCTGTCCCACCGTGGCCTCCTGAGCCCGAGCAGACACGCGTGGGCCCTCTCCGAGGGCCGGCAGGGCCGCAGTCTGGGCCCTCCTGCGTTCCTGGGCGCCTCCGAGGTTCCCCCCACCTCCCTTGGATCCCCGGGTCATACCAACATTCTCTGAGGACAGTTAGAGCCCACGGCAGCGTCCTCCTCTGGCTGTCTGGCTCCCTGGCTCATGCATGTGCAGACCAGGACTCCCTGTGCTAAGAGCTGGTAGGGCAGGGCTGTTCCTAGGGGCTCCTGCTGGGACACACCTACTCCTGACGCGCACTGGGTGGTCCACGCGAGATGAGCTCGGTGCTGGGGTACTGGCTGTCCCACCGTGGCCTCCTGAGCCCGAGCAGACACGCGTGGGCCCTCTCCGAGGGCCGGCAGGGCCGCAGTCTGGGCCCTCTTGGTTTCCTGGGCGCCTCCGAGGTTCCCCCCACCTCCCTTGGGCCGGGCCAGGCCGGGCCGGGACGAGGCGCAGCCCCAGGAACCCTGTGCCACCTGGCTGGCCCGTGGAGGCCCCGCCCACGGGCAGGGCAGCAAGCTCCAGAGCCCCACGGCCGCTGCGCCCGACCCTGCAGCCTGCTGGCCGGCTGGAGCCACAGAGACGGCAGGTCTCCCCCGGCCAAGCCAAGAGTTGGCAGCGCGCTCCCCAAAAGCCTCCGCTGGCAGTTCCCGGGAGGATGCAACTGGCTGCCCCTGGCTGGCTCCCTCCCGCTGGTCGGCCAATGCAAAGCCAGACCCACTTCTGCCCCCTGGGGTCCTGGCCTCCAGGGCGGGCGCGCTTCGCAGTGGAGCGGGCGGGCGGGCCCCCTTCGGCTTCCGTCTGCCCTTCGCCCGCCGGACCGCCCGCCCGCCCGCTCGCGGAGCCTGCTGCAGCCAGCCCTGGCTCTAGGAGGCTGGCCAGCCGGCACTGCCAACTGGCCCCAGGTGCTAGCTAGAGGCAGCGGCAGGCCTCGGAGCACACCTGCGGGCGCCCCCAGGCCGCACAAGCATTCTCTGAGGCAAGAGGAGCCCCAGGCATCATCTCCCTCTGGCTGGCGGGCTCGCCGGCTCGCGCGTGCCCAGTCCAGGACTCCTCACAGGAAAGGCTTGTCTAGGGAGGGGCCGTTCCCGGGGTGGGGGGCAGCTGCTGCTGGGACACACCTACTCCTGACGCCCACTGGGTGGTCCACGCGAGATGAGCTCGGTGCTGGGGTACTGGCTGTCCCACCGTGGCCTCCTGAGCCCGAGCAGACACGCGTGGGCCCTCTCCGAGGGCCGGCAGGGCCGCAGTCTGGGCCCTCCTGCGTTCCTGGGCGCCTCCGAGGTTCCCCCCACCTCCCTTGGATCCCCGGGTCATGCCAACATTCTCTGAGGACAGTTAGAGCCCACGGCAGCGTCCTCCTCTGGCTCCCTGGCTCCCTGGCTCATGCATGTGCAGACCAGGACTCCCTGTGCTAAGAGCTGGTAGGGCAGGGCTGTTCCTAGGGGCTCCTGCTGGGACACACCTACTCCTGACGCGCACTGGGTGGTCCACGCGAGATGAGCTCGGTGCTGGGGTACTGGCTGTCCCACCGTGGCCTCCTGAGCCCGAGCAGACACGCGTGGGCCCTCTCCGAGGGCCGGCAGGGCCGCAGTCTGGGCCCTCCTGCGTTCCTGGGCGCCTCCGAGGTTCCCCCCACCTCCCTTGGATCCCCGGGTCATACCAACATTCTCTGAGGACAGTTAGAGCCCACGGCAGCGTCCTCCTCTGGCTCCCTGGCTCCCTGGCTCATGCATGTGCAGACCAGGACTCCCTGTGCTAAGAGCTGGTAGGGCAGGGCTGTTCCTAGGGGCTCCTGCTGGGACACACCTACTCCTGACGCGCACTGGGTGGTCCACGCGAGATGAGCTCGGTGCTGGGGTACTGGCTGTCCCACCGTGGCCTCCTGAGCCCGAGCAGACACGCGTGGGCCCTCTCCGAGGGCCGGCAGGGCCACAGTCTGGGCCCTCTTGCTTTCCTGGGCGCCTCCGAGGTTCCCCCCACCTCCCTTGGGCCGGGCCGGGCCGGGCCGGGACGAGGCGCAGCCCCAGGAACCCTGTGCCACCTGGCTGGCCCGTGGAGGCCCCGCCCACGGGCAGGGCAGCAAGCTCCAGAGCCCCACGGCCGCTGCGCCCGACCCTGCAGCCTGCTGGCCGGCTGGAGCCACAGAGACGGCAGGTCTCCCCCGGCCAAGCCAAGAGTTGGCAGCGCGCTCCCCAAAAGCCTCCGCTGGCAGTTCCCGGGAGGATGCAACTGGCTGCCCCTGGCTGGCTCCCTCCCGCTGGTCGGCCAATGCAAAGCCAGACCCACTTCTGCCCCCTGGGGTCCTGGCCTCCAGGGCGGGCGCGCTTCGCAGTGGAGCGGGCGGGCGGGTCCCCTTCGGCTTCCGTCTGCCCTTCGCCCGCCGGACCGCCCGACCGCCCGCCCGCGGAGCCTGCTGCAGCCAGCCCTGGCTCTAGGAGGCTGGCCAGCCGGCACTGCCAACTGGCCCCAGGTGCTAGCTAGAGGCCGCGGCAGGCCTCGGAGCACACCTGCGGGCGCCCCCAGGCCGCACAAGCATTCTCGGAGGGAAGAGGAGCCCCAGGCAGCAGCTCCTTCCATCTCGCGCATGCGCAGTCCAGGACTCCCCACAGGAAAGGCTTGTCTAGGGAGGGGCCGTTCCCGGGGTGGGGGGCGGCTGCTGCTGGGACACACCTACTCCTGACGCCCACTGGGTTGTCCACGCGAGATGAGCTCGGTGCTGGGGTGCGGGCTGTCCCGCCGTGGCCTCCTGAGCCCGAGCGGACACGCGTGGGCCCTCTCCGAGGGCCGGCAGGGCCGCAGTCTGGGCCCTCCTGCATTCCTGGGCGCCTCCGAGGTTCCCCCCACCTCCCTTGGATCCCCGGGTCATACAAACATTCTCTGAGGACAGTTCGAGCCCACGGCAGCGTCCTCCTCTGGCTCCCTGGCTCATGCATGTGCAGACCAGGACTCCCTGTGCTAAGAGCTGGTAGGGCGGGGCTGTTCCTAGGGGCTCCTGCTGGGACACACCTACTCCTGACGCGCACTGGGTGGTCCACGCGAGATGAGCTCGGTGCTGGGGTACGGGCTGTCCCGCCGTGGCCTCCTGAGCCCGAGCGGACACGCGTGGGCCCTCTGCAAGGGCCGGCAGGGCCGCAGTCTGGGCCCTCCTGCGTTCCTGGGCGCCTCCGAGGTTCCCCGCACCTCCCTTGGGCCGGGCCGGGACGAGGCGCAGCCCCAGGAACCCTGTGCCACCTGGCTGGCCCGTGGAGGCCCCGCCCACGGGCAGGGCAGCAAGCTCCTGAGCCCCACGGCCGCTGCACCCGACCCTGCAGCCTGCTGGCCGGCTGGAGCCACAGAGACGGCAGGTCTCCCCCGGCCAAGCCAAGAGTTGGCAGCGCGCTCCCCAAAAGCCTCCGCTGGCAGTTCCCGGGAGGATGCAACTGGCTGCCCCTGGCTGGCTCCCTCCCGCTGGTCGGCCAATGCAAAGCCAGACCCACTTCTGCCCCCTGGGGTCCTGGCCTCCAGGGCGGGCGCGCTTCGCAGTGGAGCGGGCGGGCGGGCCCCCTTCGGCTTCCGTCTGCCCTTCGCCCGCCGGACCGCCCGCCCGCCCGCTCGCGGAGCCTGCTGCAGCCAGCCCTGGCTCTAGGAGGCTGGCCAGCCGGCACTGCCAACTGGCCCCAGGTGCTAGCTAGAGGCAGCGGCAGGCCTCGGAGCACACCTGCGGGCGCCCCCAGGCCGCACAAGCATTCTCTGAGGCAAGAGGAGCCCCAGGCATCATCTCCCTCTGGCTGGCGGGCTCGCCGGCTCGCGCGTGCGCAGTCCAGGACTCCTCACAGGGAAGGCTTGTCTAGGGAGGGGCCGTTCCCGGGGTGGGGGGCGGCTGCTGCTGGGACACACCTACTCCTGACGCCCACTGGGTGGTCCACGCGAGATGAGCTCGGTGCTGGGGTACTGGCTGTCCCACCGTGGCCTCCTGAGCCCGAGCAGACACGCGTGGGCCCTCTCCGAGGGCCGGCAGGGCCGGAGTCTGGGCCCTCCTGCGTTCCTGGGCGCCTCCGAGGTTCCCCCCACCTCCCTTGGATCCCCGGGTCATACCAACATTCTCTGAGGACAGTTCGAGCCCACGGCAGCGTCCTCCTCTGGCTGTCTGGCTCCCTGGCTCATGCATGTGCAGACCAGGACTCCCTGTGCTAAGAGCTGGTAGGGCAGGGCTGTTCCTAGGGGCTCCTGCTGGGACACACCTACTCCTGACGCGCACTGGGTGGTCCACGCGAGATGAGCTCGGTGCTGGGGTACTGGCTGTCCCACCGTGGCCTCCTGAGCCCGAGCAGACACGCGTGGGCCCTCTCCGAGGGCCGGCAGGGCCGGAGTCTGGGCCCTCCTGCGTTCCTGGGCGCCTCCGAGGTTCCCCCCACCTCCCTTGGATCCCCGGGTCATACCAACATTCTCTGAGGACAGTTAGAGCCCACGGCAGCGTCCTCCTCTGGCTCCCTGGCTCCCTGGCTCATGCATGTGCAGACCAGGACTCCCTGTGCTAAGAGCTGGTAGGGCAGGGCTGTTCCTAGGGGCTCCTGCTGGGACACACCTACTCCTGACGCGCACTGGGTGGTCCACGCGAGATGAGCTCGGTGCTGGGGTACTGGCTGTCCCACCGTGGCCTCCTGAGCCCGAGCAGACACGCGTGGGCCCTCTCCGAGGGCCGGCAGGGCCGCAGTCTGGGCCCTCTTGCTTTCCTGGGCGCCTCCGAGGTTCCCCCCACCTCCCTTGGGCCGGGCCGGGCCGGGACGAGGCGCAGCCCCAGGAACCCTGTGCCACCTGGCTGGCCCGTGGAGGCCCCGCCCACGGGCAGGGCAGCAAGCTCCAGAGCCCCACGGCCGCTGCGCCCGACCCTGCAGCCTGCTGGCCGGCTGGAGCCACAGAGACGGCAGGTCTCCCCCGGCCAAGCCAAGAGTTGGCAGCGCGCTCCCCAAAAGCCTCCGCTGGCAGTTCCCGGGAGGATGCAACTGGCTGCCCCTGGCTGGCTCCCTCCCGCTGGTCGGCCAATGCAAAGCCAGACCCACTTCTGCCCCCTGGGGTCCTGGCCTCCAGGGCGGGCGCGCTTCGCAGTGGAGCGGGCGGGCGGGTCCCCTTCGGCTTCCGTCTGCCCTTCGCCCGCCGGACCGCCCGACCGACCGCCCGCCCGCGGAGCCTGCTGCAGCCAGCCCTGGCTCTAGGAGGCTGGCCAGCCGGCACTGCCAACTGGCCCCAGGTGCTAGCTAGAGGCCGCGGCAGGCCTCGGAGCACACCTGCGGGCGCCCCCAGGCCGCACAAGCATTCTCTGAGGCAAGAGGAGCCCCAGGCATCATCTCCCTCTGGCTGGCGGGCTCGCCGGCTCCCGCGTGAAAAGTCCAGGACTCCTCACAGGAAAGGCTTGTCTAGGGAGGGGCCGTTCCCGGGGTGGGGGGCGGCTGCTGCTGGGACACACCTACTCCTGACGCCCACTGGGTGGTCCACGCGAGATGAGCTCGGTGCTGGGGTACTGGCTGTCCCACCGTGGCCTCCTGAGCCCGAGCAGACACGCGTGGGCCCTCTCCGAGGGCCGGCAGGGCCGCAGTCTGGGCCCTCCTGCGTTCCTGGGCGCCTCCGAGGTTCCCCCCACCTCCCTTGGATCCCCGGGTCATACCAACATTCTCTGAGGACAGTTAGAGCCCACGGCAGCGTCCTCCTCTGGCTGTCTGGCTCCCTGGCTCATGCATGTGCAGACCAGGACTCCCTGTGCTAAGAGCTGGTAGGGCAGGGCTGTTCCTAGGGGCTCCTGCTGGGACACACCTACTCCTGACGCGCACTGGGTGGTCCACGCGAGATGAGCTCGGTGCTGGGGTACTGGCTGTCCCACCGTGGCCTCCTGAGCCCGAGCGGACACGCGTGGGCCCTCTCCGAGGGCCGGCAGGGCCGGAGTCTGGGCCCTCCTGCGTTCCTGGGCGCCTCCGAGGTTCCCCCCACCTCCCTTGGATCCCCGGGTCATACCAACATTCTCTGAGGACAGTTAGAGCCCACGGCAGCGTCCTCCTCTGGCTCCCTGGCTCCCTGGCTCATGCATGTGCAGACCAGGACTCCCTGTGCTAAGAGCTGGTAGGGCAGGGCTGTTCCTAGGGGCTCCTGCTGGGACACACCTACTCCTGACGCGCACTGGGTGGTCCACGCGAGATGAGCTCGGTGCTGGGGTACTGGCTGTCCCACCGTGGCCTCCTGAGCCCGAGCAGACACGCGTGGGCCCTCTCCGAGGGCCGGCAGGGCCGCAGTCTGGGCCCTCCTGCGTTCCTGGGCGCCTCCGAGGTTCCCCCCACCTCCCTTGGGCCGGGCCGGGACGAGGCGCAGCCCCAGGAACCCTGTGCCACCTGGCTGGCCCGTGGAGGCCCCGCCCACGGGCAGGGCAGCAAGCTCCAGAGCCCCACGGCCGCTGCGCCCGACCCTGCAGCCTGCTGGCCGGCTGGAGCCACAGAGACGGCAGGTCTCCCCCGGCCAAGCCAAGAGTTGGCAGCGCGCTCCCCAAAAGCCTCCGCTGGCAGTTCCCGGGAGGATGCAACTGGCTGCCCCTGGCTGGCTCCCTCCCGCTGGTCGGCCAATGCAAAGCCAGACCCACTTCTGCCCCCTGGGGTCCTGGCCTCCAGGGCGGGCGCGCTTCGCAGTGGAGCGGGCGGGCGGGTCCCCTTCGGCTTCCGTCTGCCCTTCGCCCGCAGGACCGCCCGACCGCCCGCCCGCGGAGCCTGCTGCAGCCAGCCCTGGCTCTAGGAGGCTGGCCAGCCGGCACTGCCAACTGGCCCCAGGTGCTAGCTAGAGGCCGCGGCAGGCCTCGGAGCACACCTGCGGGCGCCCCCAGGCCGCACAAGCATTCTCTGAGGCAAGAGGAGCCCCAGGCATCATCTCCCTCTGGCTGGCGGGCTCGCCGGCTCCCGCGTGAAAAGTCCAGGACTCCTCACAGGAAAGGCTTGTCTAGGGAGGGGCCGTTCCCGGGGTGGGGGGCGGCTGCTGCTGGGACACACCTACTCCTGACGCCCACTGGGTGGTCCACGCGAGATGAGCTCGGTGCTGGGGTACTGGCTGTCCCACCGTGGCCTCCTGAGCCCGAGCAGACACGCGTGGGCCCTCTCCGAGGGCCGGCAGGGCCGGAGTCTGGGCCCTCCTGCGTTCCTGGGCGCCTCCGAGGTTCCCCCCACCTCCCTTGGATCCCCGGGTCATACCAACATTCTCTGAGGACAGTTAGAGCCCACGGCAGCGTCCTCCTCTGGCTGTCTGGCTCCCTGGCTCATGCATGTGCAGACCAGGACTCCCTGTGCTAAGAGCTGGTAGGGCAGGGCTGTTCCTAGGGGCTCCTGCTGGGACACACCTACTCCTGACGCGCACTGGGTGGTCCACGCGAGATGAGCTCGGTGCTGGGGTACTGGCTGTCCCACCGTGGCCTCCTGAGCCCGAGCGGACACGCGTGGGCCCTCTCCGAGGGCCGGCAGGGCCGGAGTCTGGGCCCTCCTGCGTTCCTGGGCGCCTCCGAGGTTCCCCCCACCTCCCTTGGATCCCCGGGTCATACCAACATTCTCTGAGGACAGTTAGAGCCCACGGCAGCGTCCTCCTCTGGCTCCCTGGCTCCCTGGCTCATGCATGTGCAGACCAGGACTCCCTGTGCTAAGAGCTGGTAGGGCAGGGCTGTTCCTAGGGGCTCCTGCTGGGACACACCTACTCCTGACGCGCACTGGGTGGTCCACGCGAGATGAGCTCGGTGCTGGGGTACTGGCTGTCCCACCGTGGCCTCCTGAGCCCGAGCAGACACGCGTGGGCCCTCTCCGAGGGCCGGCAGGGCCGCAGTCTGGGCCCTCTTGCTTTCCTGGGCGCCTCCGAGGTTCCCCCCACCTCCCTTGGGCCGGGCCAGGCCGGGCCGGGACGAGGCGCAGCCCCAGGAACCCTGTGCCACCTGGCTGGCCCGTGGAGGCCCCGCCCACGGGCAGGGCAGCAAGCTCCAGAGCCCCACGGCCGCTGCGCCCGACCCTGCAGCCTGCTGGCCGGCTGGAGCCACAGAGACGGCAGGTCTCCCCCGGCCAAGCCAAGAGTTGGCAGCGCGCTCCCCAAAAGCCTCCGCTGGCAGTTCCCGGGAGGATGCAACTGGCTGCCCCTGGCTGGCTCCCTCCCGCTGGTCGGCCAATGCAAAGCCAGACCCACTTCTGCCCCCTGGGGTCCTGGCCTCCAGGGCGGGCGCGCTTCGGCTTCCGTCTGCCCTTCGCCCGCCCGCCCGCCCGCGGAGCCTGCTGCAGCCAGCCCTGGCTCTAGGAGGCTGGCCAGCCGGCACTGCCAACTGGCCCCAGGTGCTAGCTAGAGGCAGCGGCAGGCCTCGGAGCACACCTGCGGGCGCCCCCAGGCCGCACAAGCATTCTCTGAGGCAAGAGGAGCCCCAGGCATCATCTCCCTCTGGCTGGCGGGCTCGCCGGCTCCCGCGTGAAAAGTCCAGGACTCCTCACAGGAAAGGCTTGTCTAGGGAGGGGCCGTTCCCGGGGTGGGGGGCGGCTGCTGCTGGGACACACCTACTCCTGACGCCCACTGGGTGGTCCACGCGAGATGAGCTCGGTGCTGGGGTACTGGCTGTCCCACCGTGGCCTCCTGAGCCCGAGCAGACACGCGTGGGCCCTCTCCGAGGGCCGGCAGGGCCGGAGTCTGGGCCCTCCTGCGTTCCTGGGCGCCTCCGAGGTTCCCCCCACCTCCCTTGGATCCCCGGGTCATACCAACATTCTCTGAGGACAGTTAGAGCCCACGGCAGCGTCCTCCTCTGGCTGTCTGGCTCCCTGGCTCATGCATGTGCAGACCAGGACTCCCTGTGCTAAGAGCTGGTAGGGCAGGGCTGTTCCTAGGGGCTCCTGCTGGGACACACCTACTCCTGACGCGCACTGGGTGGTCCACGCGAGATGAGCTCGGTGCTGGGGTACTGGCTGTCCCACCGTGGCCTCCTGAGCCCGAGCGGACACGCGTGGGCCCTCTCCGAGGGCCGGCAGGGCCGCAGTCTGGGCCCTCCTGCGTTCCTGGGCGCCTCCGAGGTTCCCCCCACCTCCCTTGGATCCCCGGGTCATACCAACATTCTCTGAGGACAGTTAGAGCCCACGGCAGCGTCCTCCTCTGGCTCCCTGGCTCCCTGGCTCATGCATGTGCAGACCAGGACTCCCTGTGCTAAGAGCTGGTAGGGCAGGGCTGTTCCTAGGGGCTCCTGCTGGGACACACCTACTCCTGACGCGCACTGGGTGGTCCACGCGAGATGAGCTCGGTGCTGGGGTACTGGCTGTCCCACCGTGGCCTCCTGAGCCCGAGCAGACACGCGTGGGCCCTCTCCGAGGGCCGGCAGGGCCGCAGTCTGGGCCCTCCTGCGTTCCTGGGCGCCTCCGAGGTTCCCCCCACCTCCCTTGGGCCGGGCCGGGACGAGGCGCAGCCCCAGGAACCCTGTGCCACCTGGCTGGCCAGTGGAGGCCCCGCCCACGGGCAGGGCAGCAAGCTCCAGAGCCCCACGGCCGCTGCGCCCGACCCTGCAGCCTGCTGGCCGGCTGGAGCCACAGAGACGGCAGGTCTCCCCCGGCCAAGCCAAGAGTTGGCAGCGCGCTCCCCAAAAGCCTCCGCTGGCAGTTCCCGGGAGGATGCAACTGGCTGCCCCTGGCTGGCTCCCTCCCGCTGGTCGGCCAATGCAAAGCCAGACCCACTTCTGCCCCCTGGGGTCCTGGCCTCCAGGGCGGGCGCGCTTCGCAGTGGAGCGGGCGGGCGGGCCCCCTTCGGCTTCCGTCTGCCCTTCGCCCGCCGGACCGCCCGCCCGCCCGCTCGCGGAGCCTGCTGCAGCCAGCCCTGGCTCTAGGAGGCTGGCCAGCCGGCACTGCCAACTGGCCCCAGGTGCTAGCTAGAGGCAGCGGCAGGCCTCGGAGCACACCTGCGGGCGCCCCCAGGCCGCACAAGCATTCTCTGAGGCAAGAGGAGCCCCAGGCATCATCTCCCTCTGGCTGGCGGGCTCGCCGGCTCGCGCGTGCGCAGTCCAGGACTCCTCACAGGGAAGGCTTGTCTAGGGAGGGGCCGTTCCCGGGGTGGGGGGCGGCTGCTGCTGGGACACACCTACTCCTGACGCCCACTGGGTGGTCCACGCGAGATGAGCTCGGTGCTGGGGTACTGGCTGTCCCACCGTGGCCTCCTGAGCCCGAGCAGACACGCGTGGGCCCTCTCCGAGGGCCGGCAGGGCCGGAGTCTGGGCCCTCCTGCGTTCCTGGGCGCCTCCGAGGTTCCCCCCACCTCCCTTGGATCCCCGGGTCATACCAACATTCTCTGAGGACAGTTAGAGCCCACGGCAGCGTCCTCCTCTGGCTGTCTGGCTCCCTGGCTCATGCATGTGCAGACCAGGACTCCCTGTGCTAAGAGCTGGTAGGGCAGGGCTGTTCCTAGGGGCTCCTGCTGGGACACACCTACTCCTGACGCGCACTGGGTGGTCCACGCGAGATGAGCTCGGTGCTGGGGTACTGGCTGTCCCACCGTGGCCTCCTGAGCCCGAGCAGACACGCGTGGGCCCTCTCCGAGGGCCGGCAGGGCCGCAGTCTGGGCCCTCCTGCGTTCCTGGGCGCCTCCGAGGTTCCCCCCACCTCCCTTGGATCCCCGGGTCATACCAACATTCTCTGAGGACAGTTAGAGCCCACGGCAGCGTCCTCCTCTGGCTGTCTGGCTCCCTGGCTCATGCATGTGCAGACCAGGACTCCCTGTGCTAAGAGCTGGTAGGGCAGGGCTGTTCCTAGGGGCTCCTGCTGGGACACACCTACTCCTGACGCGCACTGGGTGGTCCACGCGAGATGAGCTCGGTGCTGGGGTACTGGCTGTCCCACCGTGGCCTCCTGAGCCCGAGCAGACACGCGTGGGCCCTCTCCGAGGGCCGGCAGGGCCGCAGTCTGGGCCCTCTTGGTTTCCTGGGCGCCTCCGAGGTTCCCCCCACCTCCCTTGGGCCGGGCCAGGCCGGGCCGGGACGAGGCGCAGCCCCAGGAACCCTGTGCCACCTGGCTGGCCCGTGGAGGCCCCGCCCACGGGCAGGGCAGCAAGCTCCAGAGCCCCACGGCCGCTGCGCCCGACCCTGCAGCCTGCTGGCCGGCTGGAGCCACAGAGACGGCAGGTCTCCCCCGGCCAAGCCAAGAGTTGGCAGCGCGCTCCCCAAAAGCCTCCGCTGGCAGTTCCCGGGAGGATGCAACTGGCTGCCCCTGGCTGGCTCCCTCCCGCTGGTCGGCCAATGCAAAGCCAGACCCACTTCTGCCCCCTGGGGTCCTGGCCTCCAGGGCGGGCGCGCTTCGGCTTCCGTCTGCCCTTCGCCCGCCCGCCCGCCCGCGGAGCCTGCTGCAGCCAGCCCTGGCTCTAGGAGGCTGGCCAGCCGGCACTGCCAACTGGCCCCAGGTGCTAGCTAGAGGCAGCGGCAGGCCTCGGAGCACACCTGCGGGCGCCCCCAGGCCGCACAAGCATTCTCTGAGGCAAGAGGAGCCCCAGGCATCATCTCCCTCTGGCTGGCGGGCTCGCCGGCTCCCGCGTGAAAAGTCCAGGACTCCTCACAGGAAAGGCTTGTCTAGGGAGGGGCCGTTCCCGGGGTGGGGGGCGGCTGCTGCTGGGACACACCTACTCCTGACGCCCACTGGGTGGTCCACGCGAGATGAGCTCGGTGCTGGGGTACTGGCTGTCCCACCGTGGCCTCCTGAGCCCGAGCAGACACGCGTGGGCCCTCTCCGAGGGCCGGCAGGGCCGGAGTCTGGGCCCTCCTGCGTTCCTGGGCGCCTCCGAGGTTCCCCCCACCTCCCTTGGATCCCCGGGTCATACCAACATTCTCTGAGGACAGTTAGAGCCCACGGCAGCGTCCTCCTCTGGCTGTCTGGCTCCCTGGCTCATGCATGTGCAGACCAGGACTCCCTGTGCTAAGAGCTGGTAGGGCAGGGCTGTTCCTAGGGGCTCCTGCTGGGACACACCTACTCCTGACGCGCACTGGGTGGTCCACGCGAGATGAGCTCGGTGCTGGGGTACTGGCTGTCCCACCGTGGCCTCCTGAGCCCGAGCGGACACGCGTGGGCCCTCTCCGAGGGCCGGCAGGGCCGCAGTCTGGGCCCTCCTGCGTTCCTGGGCGCCTCCGAGGTTCCCCCCACCTCCCTTGGATCCCCGGGTCATACCAACATTCTCTGAGGACAGTTAGAGCCCACGGCAGCGTCCTCCTCTGGCTCCCTGGCTCCCTGGCTCATGCATGTGCAGACCAGGACTCCCTGTGCTAAGAGCTGGTAGGGCAGGGCTGTTCCTAGGGGCTCCTGCTGGGACACACCTACTCCTGACGCGCACTGGGTGGTCCACGCGAGATGAGCTCGGTGCTGGGGTACTGGCTGTCCCACCGTGGCCTCCTGAGCCCGAGCAGACACGCGTGGGCCCTCTCCGAGGGCCGGCAGGGCCGCAGTCTGGGCCCTCCTGCGTTCCTGGGCGCCTCCGAGGTTCCCCCCACCTCCCTTGGGCCGGGCCGGGACGAGGCGCAGCCCCAGGAACCCTGTGCCACCTGGCTGGCCAGTGGAGGCCCCGCCCACGGGCAGGGCAGCAAGCTCCAGAGCCCCACGGCCGCTGCGCCCGACCCTGCAGCCTGCTGGCCGGCTGGAGCCACAGAGACGGCAGGTCTCCCCCGGCCAAGCCAAGAGTTGGCAGCGCGCTCCCCAAAAGCCTCCGCTGGCAGTTCCCGGGAGGATGCAACTGGCTGCCCCTGGCTGGCTCCCTCCCGCTGGTCGGCCAATGCAAAGCCAGACCCACTTCTGCCCCCTGGGGTCCTGGCCTCCAGGGCGGGCGCGCTTCGCAGTGGAGCGGGCGGGCGGGCCCCCTTCGGCTTCCGTCTGCCCTTCGCCCGCCGGACCGCCCGCCCGCCCGCTCGCGGAGCCTGCTGCAGCCAGCCCTGGCTCTAGGAGGCTGGCCAGCCGGCACTGCCAACTGGCCCCAGGTGCTAGCTAGAGGCAGCGGCAGGCCTCGGAGCACACCTGCGGGCGCCCCCAGGCCGCACAAGCATTCTCTGAGGCAAGAGGAGCCCCAGGCATCATCTCCCTCTGGCTGGCGGGCTCGCCGGCTCGCGCGTGCGCAGTCCAGGACTCCTCACAGGGAAGGCTTGTCTAGGGAGGGGCCGTTCCCGGGGTGGGGGGCGGCTGCTGCTGGGACACACCTACTCCTGACGCCCACTGGGTGGTCCACGCGAGATGAGCTCGGTGCTGGGGTACTGGCTGTCCCACCGTGGCCTCCTGAGCCCGAGCAGACACGCGTGGGCCCTCTCCGAGGGCCGGCAGGGCCGCAGTCTGGGCCCTCCTGCGTTCCTGGGCGCCTCCGAGGTTCCCCCCACCTCCCTTGGATCCCCGGGTCATACCAACATTCTCTGAGGACAGTTAGAGCCCACGGCAGCGTCCTCCTCTGGCTGTCTGGCTCCCTGGCTCATGCATGTGCAGACCAGGA